>NC_134257.1:2126342-2426342 GCF_965152275.1 Natator depressus | reverse complement strand
CCGCTGATTCCATACTTCAGTTTCAGCAGAGTTTCTGTTTGAGAGTTTATTATTCAAAGTGCTCTCAGATTGCCATGCCAGTGATACATTGGTTTGAACATTCTTCCTTAGCCCGTGGAGTAGTGCTAGCAATGGAAACGGGGATTGGTTTGGTCAAATGCCTCCAGATAAAGCACCCGTATCCAATGGCCATATAAATAAAGTTTTCCCAGTGTTTGTCTTTATCAATAGTCTCTGCTGAAAAACCCAAAGCCTGTGGAAAGGCAGCTCTATAGAACAGCGAGGTTATTTGTGGAGTTAAAGTTGAGAAGAGCTTTCTAGTGAACAGCCAAACCTTCAAAGCGCTCTAGAAGCAAAGGCAGCCTGTCTCGAAAGGTCGAGGCTAGATTGAACCATGCATTAACCAAGCAATTGGCTGGCCAGTTCTCTTTTCTTTTCTTTCTTGAAACCTGGGTCATTCTCCTGCAAAGGCTCACACAGATGCTTACCATGAACCATCTGTTTGGTCTTCTTGAAACCAAAGGGAAAATGTACATTCTTTAAGTGACCATGCGTATAAATCTTTGCAGGAAAAGACCCTTTGCTCAACCCGGTAATGAAAGGAGGAACTCTGGCCCTGTGCAGAGGGCTTGCATAATCCTATGGACCTCTTCAAGGGCCGGATTCACTCCATGGCTTTCAAAGTTGCACCTTGAGATGTGCCCGGTGCTCCCTCCTCCACAGAAATGAATTTTTAAACAAGTAGGAGAAACAAGGAGAACCACAAGACTGATATTATGATGCGGCGTAGTTTTTAATGCGAATGGAATTTGCAGTACACAGTTACAGGAAGAAATAATACAGAGCAGAACTTTTTTAAGTTCCTTGTTTTACCCCAGTTGGTGGGAAATAAAAGACAGCATAATAGTGACAGAGGACTAGGCAGCGTCTCCAGTACATATCTGACGTAGCATGATTCCAAGTGAGATGCTGATGATACAGATTGGTGGAAAGGATAGAACATGTAGGGCCTATTCTCCTTTATTTCCTGGATATTCCTGTTGGGATTAACAAGGCCCACAGTATCCACCGCGATACCTACGGCCGTATCCCCCATAACGGCATAATCCCCCAAAACCACCTAATCCCCCGTAACCGTAACCTCCCCCGTACCCACACAGTGTCCCATAACCTCCCCCGTACCCATACAGTCCCCCATAACCTCCCCCGTACCCATACAGTCCCCCATAACCACCTAATCCCCCTAAACCATACAATCCTCCAGAGCCGTACAGTCCCCCCAGACCGAATGAGCCCCCATAGCCGGCTCCGACAACAGGTGCTCCTACGGCTCCCACTTCACTCTGCTGAGGGAAATTGCTGAGAATTGGTCCTGGGATGGTTACGACAACTGGGGATGGTCTAATGACCACTTCAGAGTCAGGGCACTGCTTAACACACGGCTCATTGCAGCTGCCAGAAACTGGACTGGGCCGGGCCACCCCGCATTCTGGGTAGTACAGGCTGGAGCAAGACATCTTTCTGTGATGGAAGTGAACCTGAAACACACAACAGGGAACAGAGTAAAGAGAAGGTAGAAGTGTCAGTGGAAGAAAGGCTTCAAAGCTTGGTTACTATGGTAGTGAGGTCTACAAGGGCCTGAGAGAGAGGCGGAGGAGTGGATTCAGTCCCTATGTTCATGGTTATTATTTGTTCCTATTTCCGCTTTCTGCGCCTCTTCTCCTCTCCCACTAAACTTCCCTCCCAACCAGCCTCTTTGAAGCTCTCTCAGTGATTGTGTCTGAAAGGCACCAACTGGAATCAGTGTAACTATTTCTATTACGGACAGCTGGGATTTTGTGTCTATTTTAGACATTTCTCAAAGAGAACATAGCTGGGATAATGGTAATCAAATTCTTTTCCTTTTGGATATTGGCTGTGGCTCTTTGGTTTTCCAAACTTTGTGAATCACCAATACTTGCTGAGAAATGAACAGAAACTTTTCTTTTCTCCAGATAAATCATGAATGAATAACAGCCTCTTCAGAATAACGTAGAAGACCACTGAATTGGCCCTGTATGGACTACACTGGGAAAGTTTCTTCCTAATCTCCCTAAATGAAAAATGGCTAAGGGACGTTCTGAAAGGCTTAAAAGATTTAAATGCCCTAATTCAATTTCCAATTCAATGAAACTATATTTCCCAGTTGCATATGTTGCTTCTAAAATCTCCCCTTTAGCTTGACATCATGAATCCACCAGCCCTTGCAACTGAAGAAGTGCACGAGATTATAATGGAAAAACACCCTCATCCCTGATAAAAATCCCTGAGAGTATGTGCACGATTCAGTCTTAAATGTAAATGGATGCTACTAGGATATCTCTATGGTAAGAAAGAGATGGAGTTGGAACTGGACTTACCGTGTTCACCGAGGAAATGAAGTGCAGAGAAGTGTTTAGAAGAGCCTTGAGTCGTGAGCGCTTTTATACAGTTTGTAGGACTGCCTGAAGGATCTGAGATGCCTTTTGTGGAGGAGGTCCTAATTAGTTACCAAACAAACTTGACTGCCTTGCTAAATCCTCCTTTGGATGGAGCTGATTTCCTCAGGGTTTGGGATTATTGGGCTAATTTCAGCCTCAAAGGGCGTGACATGGTTGCACTCTTCAGCTTTCTTTCATCTAAAAATTGTACGAGCCAACTGCTTTCCTCATGGTATTCCACTGACTTTCTTAGTGCTGCAGTGAGAATGCACGTCAAGGTGATTCAGAGCTGCATCAGTAGCACAACTGGCTGTCCTGAACAGATATCCCCTTTGGTCCTTTCTGTTCATGCTGGTCGTGGTTAGGGCATTGGGCACTGCATTTTGTACCCTCACCACCTCCCTCCCCAGTGGGTCAGATCCAGTTCCCATTGTAATCATTGGGAATCATTCCATTGCCTTCAGCGTGTTTCTTGGCAGGAGCTTAAGTCTGAAAATCCTCATTTGGCAGGGGGATACTACGATGTCTCTGGACAACTGGAGTCCCACTTGAAACTTTCACACTAGGTCTTAGTAGGGACTCTTGTGGAGCGTGGGCCTTTGGGATGGCCCTCTGCCAAGGGGACAATTTCACTTTATGGGGATTCAAAATTAACCAAAAATCAAACCTCCACTTGTGGCACCAATTCTAAACAATTATCAAAATTAAAACAAACAAACAAACAAACACACAAAAAACAAGCCCTGGAATGAGCCTCTCTAAGAGTTACTCTCAGGTTCGGGACACATTTGGAAGCCATGAACGGGAAGTATCCAGTAGGGTTCAGGAGATTGAAGTTAGTGTTTGGCCTGAGTAGTCCCAACTATTGGGGGCTTTTTCTGACTCTGCCAATCACTCCCTGTCTGACCTTGACCTTGACCTTAACATACCTCCGTTCACCTCTGTGTAAAACATGTATAATTATAACTTTCTTGATGGAAACTCTGAGGCTTCCACTGAGCTAAGCATTTCAAAACACTTCACAAACACTCATGAAGTTTTATACGGCCAAAGAGATGTACTGTATTATTAAAGTAGTCATAACTTTTTACCGCAATTAGAGATTCCAGTATTAAAGATTAGATTCACTTTAAAAATGCATGTCAAGCTCTCAGATGTAATTCCAGTGCTCGGTTCTTGATTGTGAGCTCCCTCCCCCTCAAATGGAGGCTCTTTGATTTTTTTGAATGTAGCTTTGTTTTCCCTTGTATATATATCTTAAAGTTAAAGGGGTTGAACTTGAGCTCGTGTAGACCAACACAACTCCATCAACTTCAATTGAAGGAAGGCCCTTTACCCAGCCTAGGTTAGAGAAAACCTGGTGTGGAGTGTATCTTTCTGTGCATACTCTGCACCTCCACCCACAACAGTTTGTGTCACATCAGACTTAGCCATTTCACCAAGAAGAATAAGGCAAGGTGAGTGATCTGAAAAGTTCTAAGTTGCAGGTGCTTTCATATGCTTTAGAAAGGACGTGAGATGCCCTTTGCTTCTGATGAGGACCTTATTAGCTACGAAACCAATCTTGTTGCATGCATAACAACTTCAATGAATGTAAATGTTTTCCTCATTGTTTTTGATTATTAGTGTAAAGCTACAGTTAATGAAATTTTAATACCCAAATTATGAGGCTGTATATCATGGCCTGAGTAGGGAAGGACATGAGAGACCTCGCGTGAATGTTTTGACGTGACTCAAACACTCAGGACTGGGCGTTTAACACAAAGAGGACACCCTCAATATTATAATACTAAAGCACTTTGCCCTTATAAAATAGTAATGAGTGTTTTTGCAATGCCTTGAAGTTCACAGTTCTGAGGAAGGCTCACATGTAGCATAACTGTTGTTATGCCTGTTTTATATGCAGAGACACAGAAGCACTTTGAGGTGAAGATTACACACTGAATCCAATTGAAGAATTACACACAAACTGCACATAAATTCCAGGATATGCTGTCAGATAAAGCTTAACTGTAACCTCAGCACATTGACTGGTGCATGGAAAAGTTCCATTGTCCCGGTTGATGGAAGAGATGGGAAAATACCTTGAGGAAAATATAGGCTTTGAAAGTTTCCTTTCATTGGTCACCGTGCCTTTTCTGTACTCTACTCATTGCTGTGTGTTGCAATGCGCTTCCGTTGCAAATAGATGTCTTGCTCTAGAAATCCTTGATGGGTGCTACGTAGGCCCTCAGTCAGTTGCTACGCGCTGCAATGAGCCATGGATTAGGCCGTGCCAAGGCTGCAGAGTGGTGCTCTACCCACCATTGGCTGCCGTGACTAACCTGGGACAGATTGTCAGCTCTTTTCCTCAGGAGTGAGGAGTTTTAGGATGAAAGAGAGGTCCAGAGTGTATTGTGTATGTCCTGCCATGTGGAAGTGAGAACAAACTGATCATCAAAAACACAGAGGAAAAACTTACATCAATTGAAGGGGATACAGAAAGTTTGTTTCTTAACTAATGAGACTTACAGGAACAAAGGGCCTCTCTAGTCCTCTAGGCTGTCTACAAAACTGTGTAAAAACACTCATGACTCAGAGGTCTACAAACCACTTTTTTAACTTAAGTTTCAGAGTAGCAGTCGCGTTAGTCTGTATCCACAAAAAGAAAAGGAGGACTTGTGGCACCTTTGAGACTAAATAAATAAATGTGTTAGTCTCCAAGGTGCCACAAGTCCTCTTCCATGAATTGGATAAGTCCTACTCGACTCACTCTCTCTGTAATCTTTGAGATGACGTGTTCGCGTGTTAGTGATAGTTTTAATTTCGGAGTGAATCTTGCACATACACTCTGTGATTCCTAGCAGTGTTAAGGGGTTGGTTTGGTTCTTTTTCAATATCTTTTAGTCCATTATAAAGTTGCAGGAATTTGTTTCTTCAGGCTTAGAAGCTAAGGCTTGAATTTTCAGAGCAAGACATGCATTTGTAACACTAGTTCTCATTGATTTTAGTTGAAACTTGGGCATACAAATCCCATAGGTAGCTCTGAAAATACCTACCCCCAATTTTTTTTTATAGGGTTTAGGAATAAATGCCCTAAGTTTACCCCATAAATGACAAATTAATTGTTCTTGTTCCTTGTGAAGCAGCTGGTAAGTGACACTCATTGCAACGGGATATTGGATTGGATGGGCCACTCATCTGTTCCAGCATGTCAATTGCTACATTCTAATGTGCAGAGGTGATTATAGGTGAAGCTTCTCATCTCGTCTAACCTAGTGTAGCTCCAGTGAAGTCAATGGAAAGCGCAGATGTGCACTAGCTGAGGAAGTGGTGTTCAGTGTTTTGTTTTTATTTTTAAAAAGCCAAACACGTTCCTTTATCCATCAGCAAGTACTGGTGACACACTAAGGTTTACAAACCAAAGTACCACATTCCGACACTGGACTGAACTTGTTTGTATGTAGAGGTTCTATGCTAACAAAGAAACTAGCATTGTTTATGCTATCCCAACCATTTTCTGTGTTATGATTTTTTAATGGACTGAAAATCCAAAGCATCAGTGACAGAAATTTTATATATTAATACGACTTAGATACAGGATTTTTTCGGACAAAGACAGTAACAAGGATTCGATAGAGCTGGTTAGGATATGGTTACTGGTTACTTTGGAGCTGGTGATAGGATATGGCCCTTCATGAAACCATGGATATATAGCCTTTCTTTCTTTCTTTCTTTCTTTCTTTCTTTCTTTCTTTCTTTCTTTCTTTCTTTCTTTCTTTCTTTCTTTCTTTCCTTTTCTTTTGAAAATTTACGACTCCCCTTTAGTTCAAATTCAAATATATAATACATTATACTATTGGTCTTATGGTTTTAATTTCTCCTTCATTCGTTATCTTTTCATGTCACGAAAGGCTTCCATATCGTTTGGCCAAAAGTGTCTCCCAGTTTTGGACACCTCCTTTGTTGTTGCTGAACCACTCAATGAAGCTTTTGGCCTGTTCTCGAGAAATATTGAGCATGGAAAGCTCCCGTTAACTTCAATAAAAGTTTTCAGTACTCAGCAATCCAGGAAAATGGGCCTGGAGCCTCTCCTGTCAGGCATCTAAAATTAATAGCTCCTTTGGAAAGACATTTTCTTAGATGTTTCCAGATCTAAGACCATTGTTATATTTGCTGATTTAGCCCAGGTCCCATTGTGTTACAGCATGAGTTGACCATGAAACACTATCACTGGAATTCAGATAATCAGGGTTTGCTAGGCCTTCCAATTCAACAATAAAGAAAGGATAAGTAAGTAGATATTTTAGAGAGGAAGATTGGCCATATTAGGGCATTTCTTCTCAATGAAGTTTGTGATTTGCCAATGAAAGGCTCATTGCTTAATGGGAAAGGTTTCTTCCTCAGTAGTTCAGGACTTGAATGCTGCAGCTTTAAATTGGTATTGATCCTCGAGTATCTCAAAGGAGAGGGATGAGTTGGGATATGTCTCTTGGTGATGTGGACAGAATGGTGCTTGCAGAAAATAGAGGAAATGAGGAAACGGAGACTGAGATGGATTTACAGCATTTGTTCTAGTTTCAAGGATATAAAGTCTTGTGCTTCAGGGTATCATCCAGGAATGGAGGTTAGATCTGATGGATGGGAGATAATGACTAACTTCCTCTGTGGGCAAGTGACCCTATACCTCTGTTCTCCTGGGTTACTTGCAGCTCCCTGTAAGGCCTCTGGTAAAGACTGTTGATGGAGAGAGGCCTGATCATCGATAGCAATGTCTATGTTCTACCATTCCAAGGAGGAGTCCATAGGTACGGTCTGATATTGAAGAGTAGAGCTGTATTGCCCTTAAATAAAACCTGCGGCTAGACGGATAAATCTCCCGTCACCAGCTAAATATTATGGCATGTTCTTGAAGAGCCAGGCTGGCCTAGATAATTTTTTCTTTTCCTTTTGTGTCATCCAATCAAAAAAATTGATTATAGGAAAATATTCATCTTCTGGGAGCTGAAGGGCACAAAAATGTTGACGACGTATGTCGTGGAAAATGTCATTTTTAATTTGCAGTTCCTGCAATATCATGCCATGAGAGACCCTGGGGAGGTTAGATAAGAATGGTAATATGGAGTGTAGTGAGCAACAGCAACCTCAAAACCGTTAGATTCTTATACGAAAGTAATGCTCTCTGCATTAATTCATATCACACATGAGATTCCTGACAGCCGCAGATTCCTTTGGTGTAGTCTAATTTGTT
Organism: Natator depressus; assembly: GCF_965152275.1. Lineage (NCBI taxonomy): Eukaryota > Metazoa > Chordata > Testudines > Cheloniidae > Natator > Natator depressus. The sequence continues at coordinate 2,418,653 of NC_134257.1, read as the reverse complement.
CTCTAGGCTGAACAAACTCAGTCAGGTGTGTTTCCAACATCCTTGTGAAATCCACTATCAGTCTAATCATTTCACCAAGGAGTGGAGATTGCTGCTGACCAGTTGATGAACATATCAAGGCAAAGAATGAGAAGAAGATCAATTTAATTGCCTTTTAATGGTGCATTGAAACCCAAAATCACAATCTGAAGCTGAACTATTTCTGCCCTATTGCCCATTGCCTTAGATCTCGTCAACTCACCTCCAGCATGGCAAAGTGAGTGCAAAGTTGGTGTAAAGGAGAAGACCTGGTTGAATTTACACCTTCCTTAGGTTGTCATAACTGACTGCTGTCTAGATGAATTCTACGCTCTCCATGTCACTGGAGGTCCCAGCAAAGCAAAGGAGAACAATGTCCTGGAAGATGGAGAATTATTCTGAAAGAGGGCCGCTGATTCCATACTTCAGTTTCAGCAGAGTTTCTGTTTGAGAGTTTATTATTCAAAGTGCTCTCAGATTGCCATGCCAGTGATACATTGGTTTGAACATTCTTCCTTAGCCCGTGGAGTAGTGCTAGCAATGGAAACGGGGATTGGTTTGGTCAAATGCCTCCAGATAAAGCACCCGTATCCAATGGCCATATAAATAAAGTTTTCCCAGTGTTTGTCTTTATCAATAGTCTCTGCTGAAAAACCCAAAGCCTGTGGAAAGGCAGCTCTATAGAACAGCGAGGTTATTTGTGGAGTTAAAGTTGAGAAGAGCTTTCTAGTGAACAGCCAAACCTTCAAAGCGCTCTAGAAGCAAAGGCAGCCTGTCTCGAAAGGTCGAGGCTAGATTGAACCATGCATTAACCAAGCAATTGGCTGGCCAGTTCTCTTTTCTTTTCTTTCTTGAAACCTGGGTCATTCTCCTGCAAAGGCTCACACAGATGCTTACCATGAACCATCTGTTTGGTCTTCTTGAAACCAAAGGGAAAATGTACATTCTTTAAGTGACCATGCGTATAAATCTTTGCAGGAAAAGACCCTTTGCTCAACCCGGTAATGAAAGGAGGAACTCTGGCCCTGTGCAGAGGGCTTGCATAATCCTATGGACCTCTTCAAGGGCCGGATTCACTCCATGGCTTTCAAAGTTGCACCTTGAGATGTGCCCGGTGCTCCCTCCTCCACAGAAATGAATTTTTAAACAAGTAGGAGAAACAAGGAGAACCACAAGACTGATATTATGATGCGGCGTAGTTTTTAATGCGAATGGAATTTGCAGTACACAGTTACAGGAAGAAATAATACAGAGCAGAACTTTTTTAAGTTCCTTGTTTTACCCCAGTTGGTGGGAAATAAAAGACAGCATAATAGTGACAGAGGACTAGGCAGCGTCTCCAGTACATATCTGACGTAGCATGATTCCAAGTGAGATGCTGATGATACAGATTGGTGGAAAGGATAGAACATGTAGGGCCTATTCTCCTTTATTTCCTGGATATTCCTGTTGGGATTAACAAGGCCCACAGTATCCACCGCGATACCTACGGCCGTATCCCCCATAACGGCATAATCCCCCAAAACCACCTAATCCCCCGTAACCGTAACCTCCCCCGTACCCACACAGTGTCCCATAACCTCCCCCGTACCCATACAGTCCCCCATAACCTCCCCCGTACCCATACAGTCCCCCATAACCACCTAATCCCCCTAAACCATACAATCCTCCAGAGCCGTACAGTCCCCCCAGACCGAATGAGCCCCCATAGCCGGCTCCGACAACAGGTGCTCCTACGGCTCCCACTTCACTCTGCTGAGGGAAATTGCTGAGAATTGGTCCTGGGATGGTTACGACAACTGGGGATGGTCTAATGACCACTTCAGAGTCAGGGCACTGCTTAACACACGGCTCATTGCAGCTGCCAGAAACTGGACTGGGCCGGGCCACCCCGCATTCTGGGTAGTACAGGCTGGAGCAAGACATCTTTCTGTGATGGAAGTGAACCTGAAACACACAACAGGGAACAGAGTAAAGAGAAGGTAGAAGTGTCAGTGGAAGAAAGGCTTCAAAGCTTGGTTACTATGGTAGTGAGGTCTACAAGGGCCTGAGAGAGAGGCGGAGGAGTGGATTCAGTCCCTATGTTCATGGTTATTATTTGTTCCTATTTCCGCTTTCTGCGCCTCTTCTCCTCTCCCACTAAACTTCCCTCCCAACCAGCCTCTTTGAAGCTCTCTCAGTGATTGTGTCTGAAAGGCACCAACTGGAATCAGTGTAACTATTTCTATTACGGACAGCTGGGATTTTGTGTCTATTTTAGACATTTCTCAAAGAGAACATAGCTGGGATAATGGTAATCAAATTCTTTTCCTTTTGGATATTGGCTGTGGCTCTTTGGTTTTCCAAACTTTGTGAATCACCAATACTTGCTGAGAAATGAACAGAAACTTTTCTTTTCTCCAGATAAATCATGAATGAATAACAGCCTCTTCAGAATAACGTAGAAGACCACTGAATTGGCCCTGTATGGACTACACTGGGAAAGTTTCTTCCTAATCTCCCTAAATGAAAAATGGCTAAGGGACGTTCTGAAAGGCTTAAAAGATTTAAATGCCCTAATTCAATTTCCAATTCAATGAAACTATATTTCCCAGTTGCATATGTTGCTTCTAAAATCTCCCCTTTAGCTTGACATCATGAATCCACCAGCCCTTGCAACTGAAGAAGTGCACGAGATTATAATGGAAAAACACCCTCATCCCTGATAAAAATCCCTGAGAGTATGTGCACGATTCAGTCTTAAATGTAAATGGATGCTACTAGGATATCTCTATGGTAAGAAAGAGATGGAGTTGGAACTGGACTTACCGTGTTCACCGAGGAAATGAAGTGCAGAGAAGTGTTTAGAAGAGCCTTGAGTCGTGAGCGCTTTTATACAGTTTGTAGGACTGCCTGAAGGATCTGAGATGCCTTTTGTGGAGGAGGTCCTAATTAGTTACCAAACAAACTTGACTGCCTTGCTAAATCCTCCTTTGGATGGAGCTGATTTCCTCAGGGTTTGGGATTATTGGGCTAATTTCAGCCTCAAAGGGTGTGACATGGTTGCACTCTTCAGCTTTCTTTCATCTAAAAATTGTACGAGCCAACTGCTTTCCTCATGGTATTCCACTGACTTTCTTAGTGCTGCAGTGAGAATGCACGTCAAGGTGATTCAGAGCTGCATCAGTAGCACAACTGGCTGTCCTGAACAGATATCCCCTTTGGTCCTTTCTGTTCATGCTGGTCGTGGTTAGGGCATTGGGCACTGCATTTTGTACCCTCACCACCTCCCTCCCCAGTGGGTCAGATCCAGTTCCCATTGTAATCATTGGGAATCATTCCATTGCCTTCAGCGTGTTTCTTGGCAGGAGCTTAAGTCTGAAAATCCTCATTTGGCAGGGGGATACTACGATGTCTCTGGACAACTGGAGTCCCACTTGAAACTTTCACACTAGGTCTTAGTAGGGACTCTTGTGGAGCGTGGGCCTTTGGGATGGCCCTCTGCCAAGGGGACAATTTCACTTTATGGGGATTCAAAATTAACCAAAAATCAAACCTCCACTTGTGGCACCAATTCTAAACAATTATCAAAATTAAAACAAACAAACAAACAAACACACAAAAAACAAGCCCTGGAATGAGCCTCTCTAAGAGTTACTCTCAGGTTCGGGACACATTTGGAAGCCATGAACGGGAAGTATCCAGTAGGGTTCAGGAGATTGAAGTTAGTGTTTGGCCTGAGTAGTCCCAACTATTGGGGGCTTTTTCTGACTCTGCCAATCACTCCCTGTCTGACCTTGACCTTGACCTTAACATACCTCCGTTCACCTCTGTGTAAAACATGTATAATTATAACTTTCTTGATGGAAACTCTGAGGCTTCCACTGAGCTAAGCATTTCAAAACACTTCACAAACACTCATGAAGTTTTATACGGCCAAAGAGATGTACTGTATTATTAAAGTAGTCATAACTTTTTACCGCAATTAGAGATTCCAGTATTAAAGATTAGATTCACTTTAAAAATGCATGTCAAGCTCTCAGATGTAATTCCAGTGCTCGGTTCTTGATTGTGAGCTCCCTCCCCCTCAAATGGAGGCTCTTTGATTTTTTTGAATGTAGCTTTGTTTTCCCTTGTATATATATCTTAAAGTTAAAGGGGTTGAACTTGAGCTCGTGTAGACCAACACAACTCCATCAACTTCAATTGAAGGAAGGCCCTTTACCCAGCCTAGGTTAGAGAAAACCTGGTGTGGAGTGTATCTTTCTGTGCATACTCTGCACCTCCACCCACAACAGTTTGTGTCACATCAGACTTAGCCATTTCACCAAGAAGAATAAGGCAAGGTGAGTGATCTGAAAAGTTCTAAGTTGCAGGTGCTTTCATATGCTTTAGAAAGGACGTGAGATGCCCTTTGCTTCTGATGAGGACCTTATTAGCTACGAAACCAATCTTGTTGCATGCATAACAACTTCAATGAATGTAAATGTTTTCCTCATTGTTTTTGATTATTAGTGTAAAGCTACAGTTAATGAAATTTTAATACCCAAATTATGAGGCTGTATATCATGGCCTGAGTAGGGAAGGACATGAGAGACCTCGCGTGAATGTTTTGACGTGACTCAAACACTCAGGACTGGGCGTTTAACACAAAGAGGACACCCTCAATATTATAATACTAAAGCACTTTGCCCTTATAAAATAGTAATGAGTGTTTTTGCAATGCCTTGAAGTTCACAGTTCTGAGGAAGGCTCACATGTAGCATAACTGTTGTTATGCCTGTTTTATATGCAGAGACACAGAAGCACTTTGAGGTGAAGATTACACACTGAATCCAATTGAAGAATTACACACAAACTGCACATAAATTCCAGGATATGCTGTCAGATAAAGCTTAACTGTAACCTCAGCACATTGACTGGTGCATGGAAAAGTTCCATTGTCCCGGTTGATGGAAGAGATGGGAAAATACCTTGAGGAAAATATAGGCTTTGAAAGTTTCCTTTCATTGGTCACCGTGCCTTTTCTGTACTCTACTCATTGCTGTGTGTTGCAATGCGCTTCCGTTGCAAATAGATGTCTTGCTCTAGAAATCCTTGATGGGTGCTACGTAGGCCCTCAGTCAGTTGCTACGCGCTGCAATGAGCCATGGATTAGGCCGTGCCAAGGCTGCAGAGTGGTGCTCTACCCACCATTGGCTGCCGTGACTAACCTGGGACAGATTGTCAGCTCTTTTCCTCAGGAGTGAGGAGTTTTAGGATGAAAGAGAGGTCCAGAGTGTATTGTGTATGTCCTGCCATGTGGAAGTGAGAACAAACTGATCATCAAAAACACAGAGGAAAAACTTACATCAATTGAAGGGGATACAGAAAGTTTGTTTCTTAACTAATGAGACTTACAGGAACAAAGGGCCTCTCTAGTCCTCTAGGCTGTCTACAAAACTGTGTAAAAACACTCATGACTCAGAGGTCTACAAACCACTTTTTTAACTTAAGTTTCAGAGTAGCAGTCGCGTTAGTCTGTATCCACAAAAAGAAAAGGAGGACTTGTGGCACCTTTGAGACTAAATAAATAAATGTGTTAGTCTCCAAGGTGCCACAAGTCCTCTTCCATGAATTGGATAAGTCCTACTCGACTCACTCTCTCTGTAATCTTTGAGATGACGTGTTCGCGTGTTAGTGATAGTTTTAATTTCGGAGTGAATCTTGCACATACACTCTGTGATTCCTAGCAGTGTTAAGGGGTTGGTTTGGTTCTTTTTCAATATCTTTTAGTCCATTATAAAGTTGCAGGAATTTGTTTCTTCAGGCTTAGAAGCTAAGGCTTGAATTTTCAGAGCAAGACATGCATTTGTAACACTAGTTCTCATTGATTTTAGTTGAAACTTGGGCATACAAATCCCATAGGTAGCTCTGAAAATACCTACCCCCAATTTTTTTTTATAGGGTTTAGGAATAAATGCCCTAAGTTTACCCCATAAATGACAAATTAATTGTTCTTGTTCCTTGTGAAGCAGCTGGTAAGTGACACTCATTGCAACGGGATATTGGATTGGATGGGCCACTCATCTGTTCCAGCATGTCAATTGCTACATTCTAATGTGCAGAGGTGATTATAGGTGAAGCTTCTCATCTCGTCTAACCTAGTGTAGCTCCAGTGAAGTCAATGGAAAGCGCAGATGTGCACTAGCTGAGGAAGTGGTGTTCAGTGTTTTGTTTTTATTTTTAAAAAGCCAAACACGTTCCTTTATCCATCAGCAAGTACTGGTGACACACTAAGGTTTACAAACCAAAGTACCACATTCCGACACTGGACTGAACTTGTTTGTATGTAGAGGTTCTATGCTAACAAAGAAACTAGCATTGTTTATGCTATCCCAACCATTTTCTGTGTTATGATTTTTTAATGGACTGAAAATCCAAAGCATCAGTGACAGAAATTTTATATATTAATACGACTTAGATACAGGATTTTTTCGGACAAAGACAGTAACAAGGATTCGATAGAGCTGGTTAGGATATGGTTACTGGTTACTTTGGAGCTGGTGATAGGATATGGCCCTTCATGAAACCATGGATATATAGCCTTTCTTTCTTTCTTTCTTTCTTTCTTTCTTTCTTTCTTTCTTTCTTTCTTTCTTTCTTTCTTTCTTTCTTTCTTTCTTTCTTTCTTTCTTTCCTTTTCTTTTGAAAATTTACGACTCCCCTTTAGTTCAAATTCAAATATATAATACATTATACTATTGGTCTTATGGTTTTAATTTCTCCTTCATTCGTTATCTTTTCATGTCACGAAAGGCTTCCATATCGTTTGGCCAAAAGTGTCTCCCAGTTTTGGACACCTCCTTTGTTGTTGCTGAACCACTCAATGAAGCTTTTGGCCTGTTCTCGAGAAATATTGAGCATGGAAAGCTCCCGTTAACTTCAATAAAAGTTTTCAGTACTCAGCAATCCAGGAAAATGGGCCTGGAGCCTCTCCTGTCAGGCATCTAAAATTAATAGCTCCTTTGGAAAGACATTTTCTTAGATGTTTCCAGATCTAAGACCATTGTTATATTTGCTGATTTAGCCCAGGTCCCATTGTGTTACAGCATGAGTTGACCATGAAACACTATCACTGGAATTCAGATAATCAGGGTTTGCTAGGCCTTCCAATTCAACAATAAAGAAAGGATAAGTAAGTAGATATTTTAGAGAGGAAGATTGGCCATATTAGGGCATTTCTTCTCAATGAAGTTTGTGATTTGCCAATGAAAGGCTCATTGCTTAATGGGAAAGGTTTCTTCCTCAGTAGTTCAGGACTTGAATGCTGCAGCTTTAAATTGGTATTGATCCTCGAGTATCTCAAAGGAGAGGGATGAGTTGGGATATGTCTCTTGGTGATGTGGACAATATCTTTTAGTCCATTATAAAGTTGCAGGAATTTGTTTCTTCAGGCTTAGAAGCTAAGGCTTGAATTTTCAGAGCAAGACATGCATTTGTTACACTAGTTCTCATTGATTTTAGTTGAAACTTGGGCATACAAATCCCATAGATAGCTCTGAAAATACTTACCCCCAATTTTTTTATATAGGGTTTAGGAATAAATGCCCTAAGTTTACTCCATACATGACAAATTAATTGTTCTTGTTCCTTTTGAAGCAGCTGGTAAGTGACACTCATTGCAACAGGATACTGGATCTGATGGATGGGAGATAGTGACTAACTTCCTCTCTGGACAAGTGACTCTATACCTCTGTTCTCCTGGGTTACTTGCAACTCCCTTTTCAAGTTCCTTGTTTTACCCCAGTTGGTGGGAAATAAAAGACAGCATAATAGAGACAGAGGACTAGGCAGCGTCTCCAGTATATATCTGACGTAGCGTGATTCCAAGTGAGATGCTGACGATACATATTGGTGGAAAGGATAGAACATGTAGGGCCTATTCTTTTATTTCATGGATATTCCTGTTGGGATTAACAAGGCCCACAGTATCCACCGTGATACCTATGGCTATATCCCCCATAATGGCATAATCCTCCATAACCACCTAATTCCCTGTAACCGTAACCTCCCCCGTACCCACACAGCCCCCCATAACCTGAGGAGTGAGGAGTTTTAAGATGAAAGAGAGGTTCAGAGTTTATTGTGCATCTCCTGCCATATGGAGTTAGGAACAAACTAATCATCAAAAACACAGGGTTGATGTTGAGCTAGTGTAGACCAGCACAGTTCCATCTTCTTCAATTTGAAGGAAGGCACTTTACCAAGCCCATTTTAGAGAATATTTTGCTGGGAGTGTATCTGTCTATCCATACTCTGCATTTCCACCCCAAACTGCTCGTATCCAATGTACAGTGAAATCAATGGGAATATCAGGTACTGTGTCTCCATCCATGAACATCTAAGAGAATTGGGTCCTTTCAGAGAATTCAGCTCATAAAGAAAAGGAAGAAGCACAAAACAGGTGGAGTTAAGGAAAACATAGCCAGATTTCTTTGAAAGGAGATTGGATTCCAAGTCTGGCCAACCTACGGCATTCTGCAAGACCCTTCTCCAACAGAAAGCTTTTCAGCTATAATTAGAATGAGTTTGAAAGTGGAAAATACACCCCCGATGTGATTTCTTTTAACCTGGGCAGCATAAAATGCCTTCCCTCAATTATAAGGCACAGAACATCATTGAAGTCTATAGAAAAGTGCGGATTTACTCTGGCTCAGCATCTGCCCCTTGAGCTTTACAAAGGAATGTTTGTTAAAGAAAGAGAAATGCAAAGCTATTTTAAATATTTTAAATGAAGTCAAAGAGCTCAAAATTCAGAGGCTAGGAGACGTGTACTATCTATTGGAATGAAATCAGAAACCTTAACATGCATTTGTAAAATTAATGGTTGGTTTCAGAGTAGCAGCCGTGTTAGTCTATAATCACAAAAAGAAAAGGAGTACTTGTGGCACCTTAGAGACTAACCAATTTATTTGAGCATAAGCTTTCATCAGATGAAGTGAGCTGTAGCTCACGAAAGCTTATGCTCAAATAAATTGGTTAGTCTCTAAGGTGCCACAAGTACTCCTTTTCTTTTTGTAAAATTAATATAATCCACAATTTGAGGGCATCTAATCCCAATAAAATAATACAACATCGTGGACACCTACAACTTTAATAAGCATGAAGTGCTTTGAAGTCCTTTGATTTGAGGAAGGCTAATATCATCGAGCATAATATCATTACTAGATCAGATTAATGGGGATGTGATACTGATGTCAACAAGCACATTGAGGTGAAGGTTACACTCAAACCTTATGCTCACCATTGCTTCTGCACTTCATTGGACACTTACCATTCAAAGTTTTCTAATCTCCCAGTGCAGCATTAATGAGGTTAGTGGAATGAAAGCAGGAATGTATCTGGCCCACAAAGTTTTCAGATGAAAGAGAGCTGCAGGGTGTGATGTGCATGTCATACCATGTGGAGTTAGAAAGAAACTAATAGTCAAAAAGACTTTTAAAGGATGTCAAGGTCTCTCATGTCATTCCCTTAATCAGTAGAAGCATATTTATCTGAAAATATAGATGCTCTCTTGGTGTAAATCAGCATAGTTGCTTCAACTTCAAAGAGGATCAGGGCCTTAAACTCAAAGGTAGACACTTCTGCTTCCTTCCCTGCAAAAAGAGCCCACTTTTGGGGATATATATTACACTTTAAACAACATTCTAGTTATGGCAGTAAAGTTTTCTACAAAATGACCTATGACTGGTCAGACTTTATGTCAGATCTCATCCCACAGCCATCTCCTCCTTCACCAAGATGGCATAATGTCCATCTCTCCTGTGCTTCTTCCTGAGTTTTGTCAGTTGCATTAACTTACAAGACCTCAGTTTCTTGGCTGCTCATGGACGGAGAGATGGTTTCTGGTAGAGTACAGGTTATAATTAAAAACCTTTATACAAAAGAGCACTGCTTCCTTTCACTCCCCACCAGGCCTCCCCTTCAACAATGAGGATATCTGCTCTAGACAGCCCTTTGAAATGACATTGGTGCCAGAAGTGGAGGTCCAATTTTAGGTTAATTTTGAATGCCTGTGAGGTGAAGCTCACCCTTCGCAGAGGACCATCAGATGGATACATGTTCCATTAAAGTCCCTGATAAGATGTAGTTTGAAAGATTAAAGTGGAACTCAAGTTGTCCATAGGCATCATACTATACCCCTGTCAAAGGAGGACTTTCGGACTTAAGGTCCTGACAAGAAACACACTGAAGGTAATGGAATGATTCCCATTGATTACAAAGGGAACTGGATCTGACCCATTGGGGATGGAGGTGGTGAGAATGCAGAAAAATGGCTCCCTCCTTCCTACCAGATACAAAATGCACTGCCCAATGCCCCTAACAATGACCTGCATGAATTGAAAGGACCAAAGGGGATATCTGTTCAGGACAGCCAGTTGTACTACTGATGCAGCTCTGAATCACCTTGACATGCATTCTCATTGCAGCACCAAGAAAGTCAGTGGAATGACATGAGGAATGCAGTTGACAGATACAATTTTAAGACGAAAGAAAGCTGAAGAGTGGAACGTGGATGTCACACCCTTTGAGGCTGGGATTAGCCCAATAATCACAAACCCTCAGGAAAACAGGTCCACCAAAAGGAGGATTTACCAAGGAGGTCAACTAATTAGGACCTCCTCCACAAAAGACTTCTCAGATCCTCCAGGCAGTCCTACAAACTGTATAAAACCACTCACAACTCCGGGCTCTTCTAAACGCTTCTCCAGACTTCATCTCCTCATTGAACTGGGGAAGTCCAATAAGACTAAATGTCTTTCTAACCATAGAAATGCCACAATAGGGTCCATTTTCTTTTTTAAATGAATCTTGGATAGACTCTCTATGAGATTTATCAGGGATGACGGTGTTTCTCCATTATAATCTTATGTAAAAAGAAAAGGAGTACTTGTGGCACCTTAGAGACTAACCAATTTATTTGAGCATAAGCTTTCGTGAGCTACAGCTCACTTCATCGGATGCATACTGTGGAAACTGCAGAAGACATTATATACACAGAGACCATGAAACAATACCTCCTCCCACCCCACTCTCCTGCTGGTAATAGCTTATCTAAAGTGATCACTCTCCTTACAATGTGTATGATAATCAAGTTGGGCCATTTCCAGCACAAATCCAGGTTTTCTCACCCCCCCACACACACACAAACTCACTCTCCTGCTGGTAATAGCCCATCCAAAGTGACCACTCTCTTTACAATGTGTATGATAATCAAGTTGGGCCATTTCCAGCACAAATCCAGGTTTTCTCACCCTCCGCCCCCCCCCCACACAAACTCACTCTCCTGCTGGTAATAGCCCATCCAAAGTGACCACTCTCTTTACAATGTGTATGATAATCAAGTTGGGCCATTTCCAGCACAAATCCAGGTTTTCTCACCCCCCACCCCTTTTTCCAAAAACCACACACACAAACTCACTCTCCTGCTGGTAATAGCTTATCCAAAGTGACCACTCTCCTTACAATGTGTATGAAAATCAAGGTGGGCCATTTCCAGCACAAATCCAGGTTTTCTCACCCCCCTCCCCCAAAACACACACACACAAACTCACTCTCCTGCTGGTAATAGCTTATCCAAAGTGACCACTCTCCTTACAATGTGCATGATAATCAAGGTGGACCATTTCCAGCACAAATCCAGGTTTTCTCACCCCCCCCCACACACAAACTCACTCTCCTGCTGGTAATAGCTCATCCAAACTGACCACTCTCCTTACAATGTGTATGATAATCAAGGTGGGCCATTTCCAGCATAAATCCAAGTTTAACCAGAACGTCTGAGGGGGGAGGGGGTAGGAAAAAACAAGGGGAAATAGGCTACCTTGCATAATGACTTAGCCACTCCCAGTCTCTATTTAAGCCTAAATTAATAGTATCCAATTTGCAAATGAATTTCAATTCAGCAGTTTCTCGCTGGAGTCTGGAATTGAAGTTTTTTTGTTGTAAGATAGCGACCTTCATGTCTGTAATTGCGTGACCAGAGAGATTGAAGTGTTCTCCGACTGGTTTATGAATGTTATAATTCTTGACATCTGATTTGTGTCCATTTATTCTTTTACGTAGAGACTGTCCAGTTTGACCAATGTACATGGCAGAGGGGCATTGCTGGCACATGATGGCATATATCACATTGGTGGATGTGCAGGTGAACGAGCCTCTGATATTGTGGCTCATGTTATTAGGCCCTGTGATGGTGTCCCCTGAATAGATATGTGGGCACAGTTGGCAACGGGCTTTGTTGTAAGGATAGGTTCCTGGGTTAGTGGTTCTGTTGTGTGGTATGTGGTTGTTGGTGAGTATTTGCTTCAGGTTGGGGGGCTGTCTGTAGGCAAGGACTGGTCCGTCTCCCAAGATTTGTGAGAGTGTTGGGTCATCCTTCAGGATAGGTTGTAGATCCTTAATGTACATTGGTCTAACTGGATTGGTCAAACTGGGGGATCAAATAATAGATCAGAGGAAGCCTCAGACAATCCATTTTGAAAGCTATTATTATACCTGTTTGTGAAAGAAGGTCAGACAGGGAGTGACTGGGAGAGTCAAAAAAAGACACCAACAGTTGGGACTCTTCATGCCAAAAATTTACTCCAGCTCTTGAACCCCACTGGACACTTACCGTTCGTGGCTTCCAGCTATGTCACTCACCTGAGAGTAACTCTTAGAAAGGCTCATTCTCAAATTTTTCTTAGTTTGTTCTCATGATTTTGGGGGGAATTTTTCCGCGAAACATCTTCTGATCTAAATGTGAAACATAATAAAAAATCAAGGGTTTTGCAATCCACTATAACTCCCTTTATTTGAAGGTGGGTATTTACATTTGAGTAGATTTTAATTATCTCGTACCAAATTGAAGTTAATTGAATTATCTGGGACCACATCTGAATTAAATGTGGAGAGTTTGACCCACTAGAGACATGTGTTTCCAAGGAAAGAAAAAGTAGCACACACAGTGCAGTTGGCGACTTCGTCCCCATGGGTGACATGCTTTAAAGCAAGTTTTTGAAGCTTGAATTATATACTGTGATTTATAATGCTAACATACTCATGGGAAAGAATTTGACAGACTTTTAATTTCTTTGGAGAAGTGCTGTATTAATGTATAAAGGAGAGACAGTTAAAGTGGACCAAAATTAGCCAGTTTTTTTTTTAATCATTGATGCTTAGATCCATGGATGCACACATTTTTTAACAAGACATACTACTAACCTTGTCTTCTAAAAGAGTGTCACAGGGATGGAGCACGTGCTTAGCCCGTGGCAGGAGGAGTCAGAAGTATTGGATTGTATTTCTGTTTCTGCAACTCAAACCTGTGCAACCTTCACCTCAATGTGCTTCTTTTTTCTCTACCTAGAAATCAGGGATAGTAAGGATGTTAAGACTGGAAATTGTTCAGCGTTCTTAGAACTCAAGATTTCAAAGCACCTAAGAACAGTCATTGGTGTTTTATAAATGCAAAGAGTTGTATCCTTAGAATATTATTAAATTGTTTTGGGATTAGAAGCCTCTGCATTGACTAGTAGAGTCACTTGAAAAAAAAATAGAGGCCAAGGTCTCTTGTGTTATTCCTTTAATCAGGTCATGATTCAAAGCCAAAAATTTGGGGATATTGCTTTTTCATTCAAATGTAATTTTTCATTTGGTATTTTAAAAATTATTTTATAGGAAAATGAAGGTGCTCTCATGGTGGAAATCAGCACAGTTGCTTCAACTTCAAAGCAATTCTGGGCCTTAAAATCAAAGGAAGATATTTCTGCCTTCTTCCCTGGATACCGAAAGCACTCCTAGAGATATAGTTTACACTTAAAACAACATTCTGGTTCTTGCAGGATTTTTTTCAGCAATACGGCCCATAGCTGGTCAGATTTTATGTCATATCTCATCCCACAGCACTCTCCTCCTTTACCAAGAATCCATGATTTCAACCTCTCCTGGGCTTCTTCCAGGGCTCAGTCAGCTGCATTATCTTGCAAGACCTCAGTTTCTTGTCAGCTCAGTCATAGAGAGATGGTTTCTGATAGAGTACAAGTTCCACAACTTAACTCAAAACCTTCCTATAGAAGAGCACTGCTTCCTTTCACTCCCTACCGTCCCTTCCCTTGACCTTGAGCAAATCAACTCTAGGCATCCCTTTGAGACAGCATTGGTGACACAAGTGGAGATCCAATGTTAGGTCACATTTTAATCACCGGAGGTTGAAATTCACTCCTGGGCAGAGAATCATCACAAAGGCTCGTACTATACTTAAGTCCTTGCGAAGACGTAGTTTGAAAGTTTAAAGTAGAACTAAAGCTGTCCATAGTCATTATTCGATCCCCCTGCCAAAGGGTGAATTTGAGACTTAAGGTCATGACAGGAAACGCACTGAAGGCAAAGGAATATTTCCAATTGATTACAAAGGGAATTGGATCTGAGATGGGGATGGAGGTTGTGAGAATGCAGAAAAATAACTCTCTGCTTCCAAGCAGGTTTATAATGAAATGTCCAGTGCCCCTAAGAATGACCAGTATGAACAGAAAGGACCAAAGGGGATATCTGTTCAGGACAGCCAGTTGTGCTACTGATGCAATTCTGAATCACCTTGACATGCATTCTCATTGCACCACCAAAAAAGTCACTGGAATGACACAAGCAATGCAGACTGCAACGTGCATTATTAGGATTAGTCCAATAATCCCAAACGCTGAGAAAACAGCAGGTTCAAAAGGAGCATTTACCGAGGCATTATACTTTGTTTGGTAACTAATTAGGACTTCCTGTACCAAATGCAACGCAGATCCTCCAGGCAGTCCTAAAAACTGTATAAAAGGATTCACTGCTCAGGTCTCTTCTAAACGCTTCTTTGGACTTCATCTCCTCGGTGAACTGGGTAAGTCCAATTGGACTCAATCTCTTTCCAACACAAGAGCTGTCACAGTAGGGTCCATTTTCATTTTAAGCCTAACTCTTGTACATACTCTCTGTATTTTTATTAGGGACGAGGGTGTTTCTCCATTATCGTCTTTTGTAGTTATTCACTTGCAAGTGCTGGTGGATCCATGATTTGACGCCATAGGTGGGGATTTTAGGAGCACCATATGCAATTGGGAAACATATTTCCGATTAACTGGAAATAGAATTAGGGCATTTAAATCTTTAAAGTGACATTAGAAAGTCCCTTAGCCATTTTTCTCTTGGATAGATTAGGAAGAAACTTCGCCACCTTAGGCCATAAATGACCAATTCAGGGGTCTTCTTTATTCTGAAGTAGCTGTTACTCCTTACTTTTGGAGCCAGGAGAATTATAAAGCTGACAGCTGGTCTGATTCAGTCTAGCAATTCCTACCTTCCTATGATCAGAAATGCCCATTGAAGGTTCTTATACTCAGATGGTATAATTTATTGTCGCTCCATGGATGTCAGTGGACCTGAACCCATTTTACCAGAGCTGAGGATCTTGTCCTTAGTGATTTATTTGGAGAATGGAAAAAATTCTGTTCCTTCCTTAGCAAGTATTGGTGACTCTCAGGGTTTGGAAAAGCAAAGAGTCACACTCTGACACTGGACTCTACTGGTTTGCATGAGGAGGTTGAATCCTCAAAGGAAAGGAAAAGATCAGCATTATCCCAGCCAAGTTCTCTTTGAGAAATGTCTATAATGGACGCAGCATCCCAGGTATCCTTCAAAGAAATAATCACATTTATTCCAGGCGGTGTTTTTAGACAGGTCACTGAGAGGGCTTCAAAGGGGACAATTGGGAGAGTAAGTGTAGTGTGAGTGGATAAGAGCCAAAGAAAGAGGAAATAGGAATAAATATATAGCCAAAAATATAGGAGCTAAGTCCACTCCTCCTGTCTCTCTCGGGCCCCACGTAGACCTCACTACTACAGTAACTGAGGTTTGAGTCTTTCTTCCACTGATACGAGTACCTTCTCTTTACCCTATTCCCTGTTGTGTGTTTCAGGTTTACCTGCATAACAGAAAGATGTCTTGCTCCAGCCTGTACTATCCAGAATGCGGGGTGGCCCGGCCCAGTCCAGTTTCCGGCAGCTTCAATGAGCCGTGCGTTAGGCAGTGCCCTGACTCTGAAGTGGTCATTAGACCATCACCCGTTGTTGTAACCATCCCAGGACCAATTCTCAGCAATTTCCCTCAACAGAGTGAAGTGGCAGCTGTAGGAGCACCTGTGGTCGGAGCCGGCTATGGGGGCTCATTTGGTTTGGGGGGATTGTACGGCTATGGAGGCCGTTACGGCGGACTGTATGGTTTAGGAGGATTAGGTGGTTATGGGGGCCATTATGGTTACGCGGGATTGTGTGGTTATGGGGGCCGTTATGGTTACGGGGGATTGAGTGGTTATGGGGGTCGTTATGGTAGACTGTGTGGTTACGGGGGAGGTTACGGTTATGGAGGATTATCCGGTGCCGGGGTATCTTGCCATAGGTACCTGAGTGGAAGCTGTACACCATGTTAAACCTTGCAGGAATATCAAAGGTAAAAAAAAAGACCAGGAAACGGAGAACAAGCAACAGATTCAGAGGGAGATTTCAGAAGCGCTGTGCAGGCATGGCTCCACTTGGATTCAACGCGAGCTGTGTCTGCTCAGTGCCTTTGTCTCCTAGACCCATTTCTAATGTTATGCTTATAAACTTTTTCTGCCAATGCTTTCCCAACCACGTGCTTAGTCTCTTAGTCACATGTGGACTCATTCTGAATTACACTCAGGCTGTTTGCTCTAACCCCGCAGTGCGAAGGAAACAGGGGCTTTAGGACAGGCATCAGTTGTAGTTATTATCACTCGAATTTGTTTGTCCAACTCTGCACCTGCGAAAAAGGAAAAGCAACATCTTGCCTCAAATGCATCGCAAGGAAGCGGGTGATCGGTCGCAGCCCCTCTGGAAACACGTGAAATACCTTCTTTCTGTTGTGTATTATTTCTTTCTGTAACTGTGTATTGCAAATTTCATTCACATTAAAAACTATGCTGCATCGTAATATCGGTCTTCTGGTTTTCCTTGTTCCTCCCTCCTTGTTTAAAAATCCTGCTGCATGAAATTCATCCCTGTAGAGCAGGCAGCACCAGGCACATCTCAAGTTGCAACTTTCGAAGGCATGGAGTGACAGGAGAGTAAAGCCCTTTAAGTGGTTCGTAGCGATGTGGAAGCTTTTGGAGATATTAAAAGATCACCACTGTAGAGTTTGACAATCAAGTCTGTTTGCCACCATTTTTAATTCCTTGTTTCACCCTGGTCTGTCACAACGTAACGAAAACACAATAAAAGCTGAAGATCAAAAAGTGTCTACGTTATGCAGCTGCTGTTAGAAAGTTAAAAGGCTGAAAGAAACGCTCCATATTCCTGGATAGGAGAGAACCTAGCCTGATTCTCCTTGACACTAAAGCCTTTTGACACTCCTCTGGCATTGGAAAGAGGCAGGAAAGTCACTACAAATGTAGGTCACATATACCTTAAGGCCCTGCTGCCTTTGCACTTTACAGAGTGGTGTAAAAACCCATAGCGCAGTAGAGAATCAGGCCCGCTGTGTTGATAATAGTGGAAGCACATAGCCAGGAAGGCATTAGAAGACCCATCCTGTGAATTATGGGAAACATTCGGCATGTTTGCAGAGGTGCTGATTAAGTGGAGCTCTTTTGTTATTTCACAAAGAGCTCGATGTACTCAGCACTTCTCAAAGACAGGCCTATGCGTTAAACCATCAATCTGTATCTTGCTGTTCATTTCCTGGTTCTTCCCTTTTCTTTGCATATGCCTACTGGGTTTAACAGAGCCCACTGTTTCCATTAAGGTATCCATGGCCCCATCACCATCCCCGCAACACTATATTCCTCCCACAACCATAAAGTGCCTTGTAACCAAGGAATCTCTCCTAACCATATGAATCCCGATAACCATGTCATGTCGCAGAACCACAGGGACCCCCCAACTACATAAACCTCCATAATGCTATAAGGTTCTATCACTACATACGGCCCCATGACCACCTCCAGTGTCAGCTGCTGCTGAAGATCCCACTGTGCTTTCCTGAGGGAAAGAACTGAGCATTGGTCCTGAGAAGATCATGACAAAGGGCGGGTGGTTGGATCAGCACTGTGGGCTCAGGGCACTACCTTAAGTAAGGCTTGTTGAAGCTGTCCACACATGCTTTGTGGAAAGTCTCTCCACACATTTGTGAAACAAGACATCTTTCTGCAGTGGAGATAAATCTGAGACATGCAGCAGGCAAGAGAGTAAATTTAAGGTGCGTGGATAAGTGGAATAAAAATGTTTATATTGAGCTCCTAATTCAATTGAGATCACAAAGACACTTAAAGAGAGAGACAGAAGGAGAGAGAAAGCAAGAAAGCAAGAAAGAAAGAAAGAAAGAAAGACCTACCCACTATTTTGAATTTTTGTGACTTTCTTTGTCCTAAATAACCCTGTCTCTAAGCACTATATAATTTCTATCACTAATGCACGCGATTATTGATCCATTAAAAATTATAACACGGAACTTGACTGGGATAGCATTAGCAATGCCATTTTCCTTGTTAGGATGTTAGGAGTTCAGGTCAGCCTCAGAATGTGCTGCTTTGGTGTGTAAACCTCAGTGTGTCACCAACACTTGCTGATCAACGAAGGGAAGTGTTTGGCTTCTTTTTAAAATAAAAAAACCCCACTAAACACCACTTCCTCAGCTGGTGTAAATGTGCGCTGTTCCACTGATTTCACTGGAGCTACACTAAGTGAGACCAGATGAGTAACTGCACCTATAATCACTTGTGCATATGAGATGGTAGCAACTGCCATGCAGGAAGAGAAGAGTGGCCCATCCAGTACAATATCATGTCTCAATGAGTGTCACTTACCAGCTGCATCAGAAGAAAGCAGAAGAAAAACGAATTAAGCCTCTATGGAGGAAACTTAGAATCATAGAATCATAGAATATCAGGGTTGGAAGGGACCTCAGGAGGTCATCTAGTCCAACCCCCTGCTCAAAGCAGGACCAATCCCCAATTAAATCATCCCAGCCAGGGCTTTGTCAAGCCTGACCTTAAAAACTTCTAAGGAAGGAGATTCCACCACCTCCCTAGGTAACACATTCCAGTGTTTCACCACCCTCTTGGTGAAAAAGTTTTTCCTAATATCCAACCTAAACCTCCCCCACTGCAACTTGAGACCATTACTCCTTGTCCTGTCCTCTTCTACCACTGAGAATAGTCTAGAACCATCCTCTCTGGAACCACCTCTCAGGTAGTTGAAAGCAGCTATCAAATCCCCCCTCATTCTTCTCTTCTGCAGACTAAACAATCCCAGTTCCCTCAGCCTCTCCTCATAAGTCATGTGTTCCAGACCCCTAATCATTTTTGTTGCCCTTCGCTGGACTCTCTCCAATTTATCCACGTCCTTCTTGTAGTGTGGGGCCCAAAACTGGACACAGTACTCCAGATGAGGCCTCACCAATGTCGAATAGAGGGGAACGATCACGTCCCTCGATCAGCTCGCTATGCCCCTACTTATACATCCCAAAATGCCATTGGCCTTCTTGGCAACAAGGGCACACTGCTGACTCATATCCAGCTTCTCGTCCACTGTCACCCCTAGGTCCTTTTCCGCAGAACTGCTGCCTAGCCATTCGGTCCCTAGTCTGTAGCGGTGCATTGGATTCTTCCATCCTAAGTGCAGGACCCTGCACTTATCCTTATTGAACCTCATCAGATTTCTTTTGGCCCAATCCTCCAATTTGTCTAGGTCCCTCTGTATCCTATCCCTGCCCTCCAGCGTATCTACCACTCCTCCTAGTTTAGTATCATCTGCAAATTTGCTGAGGGTGCAATCCACACCATCCTCCAGATCATTTATGAAGATATTGAACAAAGATATTGAACCTAGTGAGGAGGGCTTTAAACTAGGTTCACCGGGGGAAGGAGACCAAAGCCCTGAGGTAAGTGGGAAAGCGGGATACCGGGAGGAAGCACAGGCAGGAATGTCTGTGAGGGGAGGGCTCCTGCCTCATACTGGGAATGAGGGGCGATCAACAGGTTATCTCAAGTGCTTATATACAAATGCACAAAGCCTTGGAAACAAGCAGGGAGAACTGGAGGTCCTGGTGATGTCAAGGAACTATGACGTGATTGGAATAACAGAGACTTGGTGGGATAACTCACATGACTGGAGTACAGTCATGGATGGTTATAAACTGTTCAGGAAGGACAGGCAGGGCAGAAAAGGTGGGGGAGTAGCACTGTATGTAAGGGAGCAGTATGACTGCTCAGAGCTCCGGTACGAAACTGTGGAAAAACCTGAGTGTCTCTGGATTAAGTTTAGAAGTGTGTGCAACAAGAGTGATGTAGTGGTGGGAGTCTGCTATAGACCACCGGACCAGGGGGATGAGGTGGATGAGGCTTTCTTCCGGCAACTCACGGAAGCTACTAGATCGCATGCCCTGATTCTCATGGGTGACTTTAATTTTCCTGATATCTGCTGGGAGAGCAATACAGCGGTGCATAGACAATCCAGGAAGTTTTTGGAAAGCGTAGGGGACAATTTTCTGGCGCAAGTGCTAGGGGAGCCAACTAGGGGGGGCGCTTTTCTTGACCTGCTGCTCACAAACCGGGTAGAATTAGTGGGGGAAGCAAAAGTGGATGGGAATCTGGGAGGCAGTGACCATGAGTTGGTTGAGTTCAGGATCCTGACGCAGGGAAGAAAGGTAAGCAGCAGGATACGGACCCTGGACTTCAGGAAAGCAGACTTCGACTCCCTCAGGGAGCGGATGGGTAGGATCCCCTGGGGGACTAACATGAAGGGGAAAGGAGTCCAGGAGAGCTGGCTGTATTTCAAGGAATCCCTGTTGAGGTTACAGGGACAAACCATCCCGATGAGTCGAAAGAATAGTAAACATGGCAAGCGACCAGCTTGGCTTAATGGTGAAATCCTAGCGGATCTTAAACATAAAAAAGAAGCTTACAAGAAGTGGAAGGTTGGACATATGACCAGGGAAGAGTATAAAAATATTGCTCGGGCATGTAGGAAAGATATCAGGAGGGCCAAATCTCACCTGGAGCTGCAGCTAGCAAGAGATGTCAAGAGTAACAAGAAGGGTTTCTTCAGGTATGTTGGCAACAAGAAGAAAGCCAAGGAAAGTGTGGGCCCCTTACTGAATGAGGGAGGCAACCTAGTGACAGAGGATGTGGAAAAAGCTAATGTACTCAATGCTTTTTTTGCCTCTGTTTTCACTAACAAGGTCAGCTCCCAGACTGCTGCGCTGGGCATCACAGAATGGGGAAGAGATGGCCAGCCCTCTGTGGAGATAGAGGTGGTTAGGGACTATTTAGAAAAGCTGGACGTGCACAAGTCCATGGGGCCGGACGAGTTACATCCGAGAGTGCTGAAGGAATTGGCGGCTGTGATTGCAGAGCCCTTGGCCATTATCTTTGAAAACTCGTGGCGAACGGGGGAAGTCCCGGATGACTGGAAAAAGGCTAATGTAGTGCCAATCTTTAAAAAAGGGAAGAAGGAGGATCCTGGGAACTACAGGCCGGTCAGCCTCACCTCAGTCCCTGGAAAAATCATGGAGCAGGTCCTCAAAGAATCAATCCTGAAGCGCTTACATGAGAGGAAAGTGATCAGGAACAGTCAGCATGGATTCACCAAGGGAAGGTCATGCCTGACTAATCTAATCGCCTTTTATGATGAGATTACTGGTTCTGTGGATGAAGGGAAAGCAGTGGATGTATTGTTTCTTGACTTTAGCAAAGCTTTTGACACGGTCTCCCACAGTATTCTTGTCAGCAAGTTAAGGAAGTATGGGCTAGATGAATGCACTATAAGGTGGGTAGAAAGCTGGCTAGATTGTCGGGCTCAACGGGTAGTGATAAATGGCTCCATGTCTAGTTGGCAGCCGGTGTCAAGTGGAGTGCCCCAGGGGTCAGTCCTGGGGCCGGTTTTGTTCAATATCTTCATAAATGATCTGGAGGATGGTGTGGATTGCACTCTCAGCAAATTTGCAGATGATACTAAACTGGGAGGAGTGGTAGATACGCTGGAGGGGAGGGATAGGATACAGAAGGACCTAGACAAATTGGAGGATTGGGCCAAAAGAAATCTGATGAGGTTCAATAAGGATAAGTGCAGGGTCCTGCACTTAGGATGGAAGAATCCAATGCACCGCTACAGACTAGGGACCGAATGGCTAGGCAGCAGTTCTGCGGAAAAGGACCTAGGGGTGACAGTGGACGAGAAGCTGGATATGAGTCAACAGTGTGCCCTTGTTGCCAAGAAGGCCAATGGCATTTTGGGATGTATAAGTAGGGGCATAGCGAGCAGATCGAGGGATGTGATCGTTCCCCTCTATTCGACACTGGTGAGGCCTCATCTGGAGTACTGTGTCCAGTTTTGGGCCCCACACTACAAGAAGGATGTGGATAAATTGGAGAGAGTCCAGCGAAGGGCAACAAAAATGATTAGGGGTCTAGAGCACATGACTTATGAAGAGAGGCTGAGGGAGCTGGGATTGTTTAGTCTGCAGAAGAGAAGAATGAGGGGGGATTTGATAGCTGCTTTCAACTACCTGAAAGGGGGTTCCAAAGAGGATGGCTCTAGACTGTTCTCAATGGTAGCAGATGACAGAACGAGGAGTAATGGTCTCAAGTTGCAATGGGGGAGGTTTAGATTGGATATTAGGAAAAACTTTTTCACTAAGAGGGTGGTGAAACACTGGAATGCGTTACCTAGGGAGGTGGTAGAATCTCCTTCCTTAGAGGTTTTTAAGGTCAGGCTTGACAAAGCCCTGGCTGGGATGATTTAACTGGGAATTGGTCCTGCTTCGAGCAGGGGGTTGGACTAGATGACCTTCTGGGGTCCCTTCCAACCCTGATATTCTATGATTCTATGATTCTATGAAAACCGGCCCCAGGACCAACCCCTGGGGCACTCCACTTGACACCGGCTGCCAACTAGACATGGAGCCATTGATCACTACCCGTTGTGCCCGACAATCTAGCCAACTTTCTACCCACCTTATAGTGCATTCATCCAGCCCATACTTCTTTAACTTGCTGACAAGAATACTGTGGGAGACCGTGTCAAAAGCTTTGCTAAGTCTAGAAACAATACATCCACTGCTTTCCCTTCATCCACAGAACCAGTAATCTCATCATAGAAGGCGATTGGATTAGTCAGGCATGACCTTCCCTTGGTGAATCCATGCTGACTGTTCCTGATCACTTTCCTCTCATGTAAGTGCTTCAGGATTGATTGGGGAGTTTCTTCCAAGACCCTAAATTAAAAATTGGGGGTGAGAATTTTCAGAGCTACCCAAGGGATGTGACTGCCCAAGTTCCTCAGATAGTGAGTCGAATACGACTTATCCATTTCACAGAGAAGAATTAGTTAGAAAAGTGGTTGGAAGACTTCTGAGTCATGGGTGTTTTTATGTGGTTTCATGGACTGCCCCAGGGAATTCAGAGGCCCTGTGCTCCTGAGGGCCTAATTAGTTACAAAACAAACTTTGCATAATGCCTTGAATTGATGTATTTTTTTTCCTCTGTGGTTCTGATGATTAGTTTGTTCCTAACTCCACATGGCGTGACATGCATCTTACACCATACAACTCTTTCATCTGAAAACTTTAGGGGTCAGCTACATTCCTGTTTTCATTCAACTGACTTTGCTGATGCTGCTATGGGATATTTGGAACCTAAAATGGTAACTGTCCAGTGTAACAGAGAAGCCACGATGAGTAATGGCGTATTATTGGGTTTTATTTCTGACTGTCCAGTGTAATAGGGAAGCCACGGTGAGTAATGGCATATTATTGGGTTTTATTTCTGACTGTCCAGTGTAATAGAGAAGCCACGGTGAGTAATGGTGTATTATTGGGTTTTATTTCTGACTCTGCCACATGCTCCTGATTCTTCACCTCAGTGTGCTTGTTCACCTCCACATAAATCTAATCTAATATTGACATTATGCTCAATGACCATAGCCTTCCTCAGATCAAGGACTTCAAAGTATATCTCACTCATTAAAGTTGCATGTGTCCACTATGTTGCATTATTTTAACGGGAGAATATTTTTCCTGGGAGGAGATGCCCCAGAAGGTATGGATTAGTTAATTTTACAAATTCATGTTTAGGTTTCTGATGTCATTCCCATAGAGAGTTCACAAGTCCTAGCCTCCGAATTTGGGGCTCTTTGATTTTCATTCAAAAAAGCTTTTCATTTCCCTTTCTTTAACAAACTTTCCTTTGTGAAGCTCAAGGGGCAGATGCTGAGCCAGGGTACGTCAGCGAAGTTCCATACACTTCAATTGAGGGAAGGCATTGACACTGCTCAGGTTAGAAGAAGTGGCACTGGGGGTGTATTTTCTACTTTACAGATCATTCTAATTACGGCTGAAAAGCTTTCTGCAGAATTGCCCTAGGTTGGTCAGACTTGGAATTAATCCAGTCTCCTCTCACAGAAAGTTGACCACAGAAGAAGTACTCCTTAATTCTGTCTGTTTTGTGCTTTTCCTTTTCTTCACAAGCTGAATTCTCTTACAGGGCCCAATTCTCTTGGCTGCTCATGGACGGAGATGTAGTAGCTGATGTTTCCCACACATTTCACCACGTTGGATCTGAGCAGTTGCGGGTGGAAGTGTAGAGTGCGCACGGACAGATGGACTCCACACAAGGTTTCTTCTAACCTATGCTGAGCAAAGTACCTTTCTTCAGTTTGAAGCTGATGGAGCTGTGCTCAACATCTACCCTAAAACATTAAAATAGATATAAAAGGGAAATGCAAAGGTGCATTGAATGAAAGTCAAAGAGCCACAGTTTCAGAGGATGAGAACCACAGCTCAATACTGGAATGATATCTGAGACCTTGACACACATTTTTAAAGTGAATCTAATCTTAAATGTTGGAACATCTAATCCCAAAACAATCCCATCTAAATACCATAATGTAATTATTACTATAACAATATATCACTTTGGCCGTATAAAACTTAATGAGTGGTTGTTAAGTGCTTTGAAATGTTTAAATCAGAGGAAGCTTCAGACAATCCACCGTGAAAGTTATCATTATCCCTGTTTGCCACAGAGGTGAATGGAGGCATGTTAAAGTGAAGGTCAGACAGGGAGTGATCGGCAGAATCAGAAAAAAAACTCCAATATAGTTGTCCCTACTCCTGCCAAATAACAAAATTCATCTCCTGTACCTTACTGGACACTTACCGTTCCTGGCTTCCAAATATGTCACTCAACTGAGAGTAATTGTTAGAGAGGCTCAGTCTGGAATTTTCTTTTGAGTTTGTTTGGATGATTTTTTGGAGAACATTAGGGTGAAATATCTTCTGATCTAAGTGTGAACAATGATCAGCTTTCAAGAGTCTTGCAATGCGCTTTAAATCCCTTTATTTGAAGGTATTTGCTTAGTGGTTGGTATTTCCATTTGAGCAGACTTAAATTATCTGGTACCATCATTTTTTCCCATTTGAATTCTATATTGAGAGTTTTATTTCTACACTGCACATGGACAAGCTTGAAATGTATACACTTGTAATTCCTTTGATCAATTATTATCCTCATGGATAAAGAAGGCTATGTTAAAGAGACGACCCACCCTGTAACTCATTTCACAAATCTGAAAGAATTCATTACCATTGGGTCACGATGACCCATTCGAGAGAAGTTTTTCCAAGGAAAGAAAAAGGAGAAAACACAGTGAGGTTGGTGACTTCATCCCAATGGGTGCTATGTGTTAAAGCAAGTTTTTGATGCTTGAATGATATACTATGATTTGCAATGCTACCACAGCCAAGGAAAAGATAGAAATTGAGAGCCTTGTAATTCCTTTGGAGAAGTGTTGTCCTCAAGTATAAAGAAGAAACAATTAAAGTGTATCAAACGTTAGTCATTTTTTCATTGTTGATGCTTAGATCCAAGGATGCACACATTTTTTAGCAAGCGATATTACTAATGTCATCTTGTAACAGCGTGTAACAGGGGTGAACCTCGAACTTACTCTGTGTTACGAGGAGTCAGAACTATTGGGTTATATTTCTGTTTCTGGAACTGACCCCCGTGTGACCTTCACCTCCACGTGCCTCTTGTTCTATGCCAAAAAAACAAGGATAGTAAGGTTGTTACGGGTGGAAGTTTTCCAGCGTTCTCAGAACTCAAGATTCCAAAGCACCTGACAAACACGTATTGGTGTTTCACACATAAAAAGGGTTGTATTCTTAGAAGATTAATAAATTGTTCCTGGGATTAGACGCCTCTGCAATGAGTAATAGAGTCACTTAAAAAAAAATAGAGGCCACGGGCTCTCATGTAATTCCTTTAATCAGGTCATGATTCAAAGCCAAAGAATTTGGGGATATTTCATTTTCATTCTAATGTAATTTTGCATTTGGTGTATTTATAGGAAAACGAAGGGGCTCCCTTGGCGTTAATCCGCAGAGTTGCTTCAAACTGAAAGAGGTGCAGGGCCTTAAAGTCAAAGGAAGACATTTCTGCCTTCTTCCCTGGATATAGAATGCACTCCTAGAGATATATTTTACACTTAAAAAAACATTCTGGTTCTTGCAGGAATGTTTTATGCAACATAACCTGTGGCTGGTGGGACTCTATGTCAAATCACAGCCAACAGCCCTTTCCTCCTTCAGCCATAATCCATGATTTCCATCTCTCCTGGGCTTCTTCCAGGGCTTAGTCAGTCCATTATCTTGCAAGACGTCAGTTTCTTGTCAGCTCACTCATAGAGAGATGGAACTACAGGCCAGTCAGCCACACCTCAGTCCCTGGAAAAATCATGGAGCAGGTCCTCAAGGAATCAATTCTGAAGCACTTAGAGGAGAGGAAAGTGATCAGGAACAGTCAGCATGGTTTCACCAAGGGCAAGTCATGCCTGACTAATCTAATTGCCTTCTATGACGAGATAACTGGCTCTGTGGATGAGGGGAAAGCGGTGGACATGTTGTTCCTTGACTTTAGCAAAGCTTTTGACATGGTCTCCCAAAGTATTCTTGCCAGCAAGTTAAAGAAGTATGGGCTGGAGGGTGGTGAAACACTGGACTGCGTTACCTAGGGAGGTGGTGGAATCTCCTTCCTTAGATATTTTTAAGGCTTTTAAGGACAAAGCCTTGGCTGGGATGATTTAGTTGGGGATTTGTCCTGCTTTGAGCAGGGGGTTGGACTAGATGACCACCTGAGGTCCCTTCCAACCCTGATATTCTATGATTCTATGGTTTCTAGCAGAGTACAAATTTAAAGATTTAACTGAAAACCTTTCTAGAAAAGAGCACTGCTTCCTTTAACTCCCCCCATCCCTTCCATGGACCCATGAGTAAATCTGGTCTAGGAAACCCTTTGAGATAGCATTGGTGACACAAGTGGCAGTCCTATGTTAGGTCAAGTTTTAATCATCGTAAGGTGAAATTCACCTCTGGGCAGAGGGCCAACACAAAGGCCCATGCTGCACTGAAGTCCCTACTCAGAGGTGGTTTGAAAGTTTAAAGTGGGGCTAAAATTGTCCATAGGCATCGTACTATCCCCCTGCCAAAAGGTGAATTTGAGACTTAAGGTCATGACAGGAAAGACACTGAAGGCAATGGAATGATTCCGATTGTTTTCAAAGGGAATTGGATCTGACCCGTTGGGGATGGAGCTTGTGAGAAAGCAGAAAAATGGATCTTTGCTTCCTGGCAAGTTTATCATGAACTGTAGAATGCCCCTAACAATGACCTGCATGAACTGAAAGGACCAAAGGGGATATCTGTTCAGGACAGCCAGTTGTGCTACTGATGCAGCTCTGAATCACCTTGACATGCATGCTCATTGCAGCACCAAGAGAGTCACTGGAGTGATACTAGAAATGCAGATTGCAACGTGCATGTCACTCCCTTTGAGGCTGAGATTAGCCCAATACTCCCAAACCCTGAGAAAACAGCTCCATCAAAAGAAGGATTTACCGAGGCATGCAACTTTGTTTGGTAACTAATTGGGACTTCCTGTACCAAATGCATCACAGATCCTCCAGGCAGTCCTAGACACTGTATAAAAGCGCTCACAACTCAGGGTCCTTCTAAACACTTCTCCACACTTCAGCTCCTCGGTCAACTGGGTAAGTCCAGTTGGAATCAAACTCTTTCTAACATCAAGAGGTGTCACAGTAGGATCCATTTCCATTTAAGACTGAATCTTGCATGTACTCTCTGTGATTTTTATCAGGGATGAGAGCGTTGTTCCATACATAATTATCTTGTGTAGATAATCAGTTGCTGGTTGTGGTGGATCCATGATTTGAAGCCAAAGATGGGGATTTTAGGAGCACCATATGCAACTGAGAAACATATTTCCTAATAACTGGAAATTGATTTCGGGCATTTAAATCTTCCTAAAGTAATTTTAGAAAGTTTCTTAGCCATTTTTCGCTTGGCTAGATTAGGAAGAAACTTTCCCAGTTTATTCCATACATGGCCAATTTAGGGGTCTTCTACTTTATTTGGAAGTAGCCGTTACTCCTCACTATTGGAGGCAGGAGAATTATTAAGCTGACAACTGGTGTGATCCAGTCTAGCAATTCCAACGTTCCTCTGAGCAGAAATACCCATTTGAAGATTCTTATACTCAGATCGTGTAATTTATTGTTGCTCCATAGAAGTCAGTGGACCTGAACCCATTTTACCAGAGCTGAGGATCTTGTCCTTAGTGATTTATTTGAAGAAAAGAAAAGTTTCTGTTTATTCATCCGCAAGTATTCATGACTCCCAAGGTTTAGAAAGCCAAAGAGCCACATTCTGACACCGGACTCAACTGGTTTGAATGCAGAGGTTGAATCCTCAGAGGAAAGCAAATGATAGCAGTATCCCAGCCATGTTCTCTTTGAGCAATGTCTATAATGGACACCGAATCCCGGGGGTCCGTCAATGAAATAGTTACTCTTACTTGTTTTTCAGACAAAGTCATTGAGAAGGGTTCAAAGGGGCCCGTTGGGAGGGAAGTTTACTGTGAGTGGATAAGAGGCATAAGAAGAGGAAATAGGGACCAATACGCAGCCACAAACATAGGGACTAAATCCACTCCTTCTCTCTCTTGGGCCCCACAGCGACATCATTGCAATAGTAACCGAGTTTTGAGTCCTTTCTTCCACTGACACTAGTACCTTTTCTTTACTCTATTCCCTGTCAACCTCTGGAACTCCTTGCCAGAGGCTGTTGTGAAGGCCAGTACTATAACAGGGTTCAAGAGGGAGCTAGATAGATTCATGAAAGATAGGTCCATCAATGGCTATGAGCCAGGATGGGCAGGAGTGGTGTCCTCTGTTTTCCAGAAGCTGGGATGGGGTGACAGGGCATGGATCACCTGATGATAACCTGGTCTTTCCCTTTGGGGCACCTCCCATTGGCCACTGTCAGAGGACAGGATACTGGGCTTGATGGACCTTTGATCTGACCCAGTATGGCCATTCTTATCTTCTTATGTTTTGTTGTGTGTTTCAGGTTTGCACACAGAAAGATGTCTTGCTCCAGCCTGTGCTATCCAGAATGCAGGGTGGCCCGGCCCAGTCCAGTTTATGGCAGCTGGAACGAGCCATGTGTTAGGCAGTGCCCTGACTCTGAAGTGGTCATCAGACCATCACCCGTTGTCGTGACCATCCCGGGACCAATTCTCAGCACTTTCCCTCAGCAGAGTGAAGTGGCAGCTGTAGGAGCACCTGTGGTCGGAGCCGGCTATGGGGGTTCATTCGGTTTGGGGGGATTGTACGGCTATGGAGGCCGTTACGGAGGATTGTATGGTTACGGGGGATTAGGTGCTTATGGGGGCCGTTATGGTTACGGGGGATTGAGTAGTTACGGGGGCTGTTATGGTGGACTGTGAGGTTACGGGGGATTGTATGGTTATGTGGGTGGTTTCAGGGGATTGTGTGTTTACGGGGGCCATTATGGTTACGGGGGATTGAGTGGTTGCGGGAGCCCTTATGGCAGACTGTGCGGTTATGGGGGCCGTTATGGTGGACTGTGCGGTTATGGGGGAGGTTACGGGGGAGGTTACGGTTATGGAGGATTATCCGGTTCCGGGGTATCCTGCCATAGGTACCTGAGTGGAAGCTGTAGGCATATGCAAAGAAAAGGGAAGAACCAGGAAATGAACAGCAAGATACAGATTGATGGTTTAACGCATAGGCCTGTCTTTGAGAAGTGCTGAGTACATCGAGCTCTTTGTGAAATAACAAAAGAGCTCCACTTAATCAGCACCTCTGCAAACATGCCGAATGTTTCCCATAATTCACAGGATGGGTCTTCTAATGCCTTCCTGGCTATGTGCTTCCACTATTATCAACACAGCGGGCCTGATTCTCTACTGCGCTATGGGTTTTTACACCACTCTGTAAAGTGCAAAGGCAGCAGGGCCTTAAGGTATATGTGACCTACATTTGTAGTGACTTTCCTGCCTCTTTCCAATGCCAGAGGAGTGTCAAAAGGCTTTAGTGTCAAGGAGAATCAGGCTAGGTTCTCTCCTATCCAGGAATATGGAGCGTTTCTTTCAGCCTTTTAACTTTCTAACAGCAGCTGCATAACGTAGACACTTTTTGATCTTCAGCTTTTATTGTGTTTTCGTTACGTTGTGACAGACCAGGGTGAAACAAGGAATTAAAAATGGTGGCAAACAGACTTGATTGTCAAACTCTACAGTGGTGATCTTTTAATATCTCCAAAAGCTTCCACATCGCTACGAACCACTTAAAGGGCTTTACTCTCCTGTCACTCCATGCCTTCAAAAGTTGCAACTTGAGATGTGCCTGGTGCTGCCTGCTCTACAGGGATGAATTTCATGCAGCAGGATTTTTAAACAAGGAGGGAGGAACAAGGAAAACCAGAAGACCGATATTACGATGCAGCATAGTTTTTAATGTGAATGAAATTTGCAATACACAGTTACAGAAAGAAATAATACACAACAGAAAGAAGGTATTTCACGTGTTTCCAGAGGGGCTGCGACCGATCACCCGCTTCCTTGCGATGCATTTGAGGCAAGATGTTGTTTTTCCTTTTTCGCAGGTGCAGAGTTGGACAAACAAATTCGAGTGATAATAACTACAACTGATGCCTGTCCTAAAGCCCCTGTTTCCTTCGCACTGCGGGGTTAGAGCAAACAGCCTGAGTGTAATTCAGAATGAGTCCACATGTGACTAAGAGACTAAGCACGTGGTTGGGAAAGCATTGGCAGAAAAAGTTTATAAGCATAACATTAGAAATGGGTCTAGGAGACAAAGGCACTGAGCAGACACAGCTTGCGTTGAATCCAAGTGGAGCCATGCCTGCACAGCGCTTCTGAAATCTCCCTCTGAATCTGTTGCTTGTTCTCCGTTTCCTGGTCTTTTTTTTTACCTTTGATATTCCTGCAAGGTTTAACATGGTGTACAGCTTCCACTCAGGTACCTATGGCAAGATACCCCGGCACCGGATAATCCTCCATAACCGTAACCTCCCCCGTAACCACACAGTCTACCATAACGACCCCCATAACCACTCAATCCCCCGTAACCATAACGGCCCCCATAACCACACAATCCCGCGTAACCATAATGGCCCCCATAACCACCTAATCCTCCTAAACCATACAGTCCGCCGTAACGGCCTCCATAGCCGTACAATCCCCCCAAACCAAATGAGCCCCCATAGCCGGCTCCGACCACAGGTGCTCCTACAGCTGCCACTTCACTCTGCTGAGGGAAATTGCTGAGAATTGGTCCTGGGATGGTTACAACAACGGGTGATGGTCTAATGACCACTTCAGAGTCAGGGCACTGCCTAACGCACGGCTCATTGAAGCTGCCGGAAACTGGACTGGGCCGGGCCACCCCGCATTCTGGATAGTACAGGCTGGAGCAAGACATCTTTCTGTTATGCAGGTAAACCTGAAACACACAACAGGGAATAGGGTAAAGAGAAGGTACTCGTATCAGTGGAAGAAAGACTCAAACCTCAGTTACTGTAGTAGTGAGGTCTACGTGGGGCCCGAGAGAGACAGGAGGAGTGGACTTAGCTCCTATATTTTTGGCTATATATTTATTCCTATTTCCTCTTTCTTTGGCTCTTATCCACTCACACTACACTTACTCTCCCAATTGTCCCCTTTGAAGCCCTCTCAGTGACCTGTCTAAAAACACCGCCTGGAATAAATGTGATTATTTCTTTGAAGGATACCTGGGATGCTGCGTCCATTATAGACATTTCTCAAAGAGAACTTGGCTGGGATAATGCTGATCTTTTCCTTTCCTTTGAGGATTCAACCTCCGCATGCAAACCAGTAGAGTCCAGTGTCAGAGTGTGACTCTTTGCTTTTCCAAACCCTGAGAGTCACCAATACTTGCTAAGGAAGGAACAGAATTTTTTCCATTCTCCAAATAAATCACTAAGGACAAGATCCTCAGCTCTGGTAAAATGGGTTCAGGTCCACTGACATCCATGGAGCGACAATAAATTATACCATCTGAGTATAAGAACCTTCAATGGGCATTTCTGATCATAGGAAGGTAGGAATTGCTAGACTGAATCAGACCAGCTGTCAGCTTTATAATTCTCCTGGCTCCAAAAGTAAGGAGTAACAGCTACTTCAGAATAAAGAAGACCCCTGAATTGGTCATTTATGGCCTAAGGTGGCGAAGTTTCTTCCTAATCTATCCAAGAGAAAAATGGCTAAGGGACTTTCTAATGTCACTTTAAAGATTTAAATGCCCTAATTCTATTTCCAGTTAATCGGAAATATGTTTCCCAATTGCATATGGTGCTCCTAAAATCCCCACCTATGGCGTCAAATCATGGATCCACCAGCACTTGCAAGTGAATAACTACAAAAGACGATAATGGAGAAACACCCTCGTCCCTAATAAAAATACAGAGAGTATGTACAAGAGTTAGGCTTAAAATGAAAATGGACCCTACTGTGACAGCTCTTGTGTTGGAAAGAGATTGAGTCCAATTGGACTTACCCAGTTCACCGAGGAGATGAAGTCCAAAGAAGCGTTTAGAAGAGACCTGAGCAGTGAATCCTTTTATACAGTTTTTAGGACTGCCTGGAGGATCTGCGTTGCATTTGGTACAGGAAGTCCTAATTAGTTACCAAACAAAGTATAATGCCTCGGTAAATGCTCCTTTTGAACCTGCTGTTTTCTCAGCGTTTGGGATTATTGGACTAATCCTAATAATGCATGTTGCAGTCTGCATTGCTTGTGTCATTCCAGTGACTTTTTTGGTGGTGCAATGAGAATGCATGTCAAGGTGATTCAGAATTGCATCAGTAGCACAACTGGCTGTCCTGAACAGATATCCCCTTTGGTCCTTTCTGTTCATACTGGTCATTCTTAGGGGCACTGGACATTTCATTATAAACCTGCTTGGAAGCAGAGAGTTATTTTTCTGCATTCTCACAACCTCCATCCCCATCTCAGATCCAATTCCCTTTGTAATCAATTGGAAATATTCCTTTGCCTTCAGTGCGTTTCCTGTCATGACCTTAAGTCTCAAATTCACCCTTTGGCAGGGGGATCGAATAATGACTATGGACAGCTTTAGTTCTACTTTAAACTTTCAAACTACGTCTTCGCAAGGACTTAAGTATAGTACGAGCCTTTGTGATGATTCTCTGCCCAGGAGTGAATTTCAACCTCCGGTGATTAAAATGTGACCTAACATTGGATCTCCACTTGTGTCACCAATGCTGTCTCAAAGGGATGCCTAGAGTTGATTTGCTCAAGGTCAAGGGAAGGGACGGTAGGGAGTGAAAGGAAGCAGTGCTCTTCTATAGGAAGGTTTTGAGTTAAGTTGTGGAACTTGTACTCTATCAGAAACCATCTCTCTATGACTGAGCTGACAAGAAACTGAGGTCTTGCAAGATAATGCAGCTGACTGAGCCCTGGAAGAAGCCCAGGAGAGGTTGAAATCATGGATTCTTGGTAAAGGAGGAGAGTGCTGTGGGATGAGATATGACATAAAATCTGACCAGCTATGGGCCGTATTGCTGAAAAAAATCCTGCAAGAACCAGAATGTTGTTTTAAGTGTAAACTATATCTCTAGGAGTGCTTTCGGTATCCAGGGAAGAAGGCAGAAATATCTTCCTTTGATTTTAAGGCCCAGAATTGCTTTGAAGTTGAAGCAACTGTGCTGATTTCCACCATGAGAGCACCTTCATTTTCCTATAAAATAATTTTTAAAATACCAAATGAAAAATTACATTTGAATGAAAAAGCAATATCCCCAAATTTTTGGCTTTGAATCATGACCTGATTAAAGGAATAACACAAGAGACCTTGGCCTCTATTTTTTTTTCAAGTGACTCTACTAGTCAATGCAGAGGCTTCTAATCCCAAAACAATTTAATAATATTCTAAGGATACAACTCTTTGCATTTATAAAACACCAATGACTGTTCTTAGGTGCTTTGAAATCTTGAGTTCTAAGAACGCTGAACAATTTCCAGTCTTAACATCCTTACTATCCCTGATTTCTAGGTAGAGAAAAAAGAAGCACATTGAGGTGAAGGTTGCACAGGTTTGAGTTGCAGAAACAGAAATACAATCCAATACTTCTGACTCCTCCTGCCACGGGCTAAGCACGTGCTCCATCCCTGTGACACTCTTTTAGAAGACAAGGTTAGTAGTATGTCTTGTTAAAAAATGTGTGCATCCATGGATCTAAGCATCAATGATTAAAAAAAAAACTGGCTAATTTTGGTCCACTTTAACTGTCTCTCCTTTATACATTAATACAGCACTTCTCCAAAGAAATTAAAAGTCTGTCAAATTCTTTCCCATGAGTATGTTAGCATTATAAATCACAGTATATAATTCAAGCTTCAAAAACTTGCTTTAAAGCATGTCACCCATGGGGACGAAGTCGCCAACTGCACTGTGTGTGCTACTTTTTCTTTCCTTGGAAACACATGTCTCTAGTGGGTCATAGTGACCCAATGGTGATGAATTCTTTCAGCTTTGTGAAACGAGGTACAGGGTAAGTCGTCTCTTTGACATAGTCTTCTTTATAGATGAGGATAGTAATTGTCCAAAGAAATTACAAGTGTGTACATTTCAAGCTTGCTCATGTGTTGTACAGGAATAAAACTCTCCACATTTAATTCAGATGTGGTACCAGATAATTCAATTAACTTCAATTTGGTACGAGATAATTAAAATCTACTCAAATGTAAATACCCACCACCTTCAAATAAAGTGGATTGCAAAACCCTTGATTTTTTATTATGTTTCTCACTTAGATCAGAAGATGTTTCAAGGAAAAATTCCCCCCAAAATCATGAGAACAAACTAAGAAAAATTCGAGAATGAGCCTTTCTAAGAGTTACTCTCAGGTGAGTGACATAGCTGGAAGCCATGAACGGTAAGTGTCCAGTGGGGTTCAAGAGCTGGAGTAAATTTTTGGCATGAAGAGTCCCAACTGTTGGTGTCTTTTTTTGACTCTCCCAGTCACTCCCTGTGTGACCTTCGTTCACCTCTGTGGCAAACAGGTATAATAATAGCTTTCAAAATGGATTGTCTGAGGCTTCCTCTGATCTAAGCATTTCAAAGCACTACACAACCACTTGTCAATTTTATACTGCCAAAGTGATGTATTATTATAGTAGTAATAACATTTACTTGGATTAGATTTTCCAATACTAAAGATTAGATTCGCTTTTAAAATGTATGTCAAGGTCTCAGATGTCATTCCAGTACTCATTTGTGATTCTCAGACTCTGAAATTGGACTCTTTGATTTTCATTCAATGCACCTTTGCATTTCCATTTTATATCTATTTTACAGTTTAAGGGTGGATGTTGAGCCAGTGTGTACCAGCATAGCTCCGTCAGCTTCAAACTGAAGAAAGGCACTTTATCCAGGCTAGCTTAGAGAAAACCTTGTGTGGAGTGTATCTGTCTGAGCATACTGGGCACTTTCAACCGCAACTGCTCAGATCCAATGTACAGTGAAATGAGTGGGAAACATTAGCTACTGTATCTCTGTTCATGAGCAGCCAAGAGAATTGGGTCCTGTAAGAGAATTCAGCTTGTAAGGAAAAGGAAGAAGCGTAAAACAGACAGAGTTAAGGAGTACTTCTTCAGTGGTCAAATTGCTGTGAGAGGAGATTGGATTCATTCTAAATCTGACCAACCAAGGGCATTCGGCCAGACCCTTCTCCACAGTAAGATTTTCATCTATAATTAGAATGTTTGAAAATGGAAAATATACCCCTGACAGGATTTCTTCTAACCTGAGCAGTGTCAATTTCTCCGCTCAGTTTTAAGGCACAGAATGTCATAGAAATTTATAGAACTGCGCTGATGTACCCTGGTTCAGCATCTGCCCCTTGAGGTTTACAAAGGAATGTTTGGTAAAGAAAGGGAAATGAAAAGCTTTTTTGAATGAAAATCAAATAGCCCCTAATTTGAAAGCTAAGAGTCATGAGCTGACTATTAGAATGACATCCGAAACCTTAACATGCATTTGTAAAATTAATCTAACCCACAATCTGGAGGCATCTAATACCAGTACAAATATTCTGCTATTAAAATAATACAACACTGTGGACACATACAACATTAATGAGCCTGAAGTGCTTTGAAGTTCTTTGATTTGAGGAAGGCTATGATCATTGAGCATAATGTCAATATTAGATCAGATTTATGTGGAGGTGAACAAGCAATTGAGGTGTAGGATACACAGGGAGCAGGTGGCAGAATCTGAAGTAAAATCCAGTAACAGTGATTAGTAAGGCCACATGCTCACCATGGCTCATCAACTACATTGGACACTTTACTATTCTAGGCTTCCAAATATCCCATTGCAGCATCAATGAAGTCAGTAGAATGAAAGCAGGAATGTAGCTGGCCCATAAAGTTGTAAGATGAAAGAGAGTTGCAGGGTGTAATGTGCATGTCACACCATGTGGTGTTAGGAACAAACTAATCATCAAAAACACGGAGGAAAAAAACTACATCAATTGAAGGAGTTATGCAAAGATTGATTTGTAACTATTTAGACCTTCAGGAACACAGGGCCTCTCAAGTCCTCCAGTGAGTCTACAAAACTGTATGAAAGCCCTCATGGCTCAGCGATCTTCTAATTACTTTATCTTATTCTCCTAGGTGAATTAGCCAAGTCCTATTTGACTCACTCTCTCTGTAACCATTCGGATGATGTGTCAGTGATCCTTTCCCCTGCAAAGGGATTTAAAATGATAATAAATGATAATAAATGTAACTGATGCCTCTGTTAAGGCCCCTGTTTCCTTCACACTGCGGGGTTAGTGCAAACAGCCTGAGTGTAATTCAGAATGAGTCCACATGTGACTAAGAGAATAAGCACGTGGTTGGGAAAGCATTGGCAGAAAGTCATAAAACGTAACGTTAGAAATGGGTCTAGGAGACAAAGGCGCTGAGCAGACACAGCTCGCGTTGAATTCAAGTGGAGCCATGCCTGCACAGCGCTTCTGAAATCCATGCTCAAAAGGTCAGCTGTGAGTCAGTAGCCTGCTGTTCACTTCCTTGTCTTTTCTTTTCCAACAGATATTCCTACTTTATATGGTGCACAGTTTCCACTGAGGTACCTATGGCAAGATACCCCAGAACCACATATTTCCCCATAACCATAACGGGTAATTTCATAATCCCCCATAACTGTAACCTCCCCCATAACAGTAATGGCCCCCATAACCACCTAATCCCCCATAACCATTCAATCCTCTGTAATGATCTCCAGAGCCGTACAATCCCCCCAAACTGAATGAGCCATCATAGCCCGCTCCAACCACAAGTGCTCCTAGGGCTCCCACTTCACTCTGCTGAAGGAAATTGCTGAAAGTTGGTCCTGGGATGGTTTCGACAATCGGTGATGGTCTGTCCAAGAGAGAGAGGAGGAATGGATTTAGTCCCTATGTTCATGGCTATGTATTTCTTCCTATTTCCTCTTTCTATGCCTCTTACCCATTGTTAGGATATAGATATTCAGGCCTGTCGGTAAAGGCCTGTACTCGAAGAATTTAGGTGTATTCTTATCACTTGGCTAGTTATAGAGATAACTATATAGAGATATAAAAGAAAGAATCAAAATCACTGTCTGCCGGTCTAAGGTCCTTCTCTTACTGTGACAGTCTGAGGCCCTGTTCTTAGGCTAAGGCCTTTGGCTAAGCACCAGAGGCAGCCATAAGCTGGGAAGCGACTGGTCACCTCCTCACATTCCAACCTAGTCACATTGAAATAAGGTGCTATGTGGCTGTTAGAATACAATCCTGTCCTGATAGTGCCTGTCGCCTCCAGAGAAAGGGAAGTGCCTAGAAAATGTAAAAGGAAACTTAGTTTGATAGCATCCTGTCTGGCAAGAACTCACTTATCAATAGCTGGGTTGTGAGATCCTCACTTCTGTATTGTTTTGTCATTATAGTTCCCACTTGCTATTGTTTGTCTGTATAATCTCTGTCTGGTTCTGTGATTGTTCCTGTCTGCTGTATAATTAATTTTGCTGGGTGTAAACTAATTAAGGTGGTGGGATATAATTGGTTACATAGTCATGTTACAATACGTTAGGATTGGTTAGTTAAATTTCAGGAAAATGATTGGTTAAGATATAGCTAAGCAGAACTCAAGTTTTACTATATAGTCTGCAGTCAATCAGGAAGTGGGTGTGTGTGGGGAGGGGAAATGGGAACAGGGAATGGGGGTAAGGAAGTTGGAATCATGTTTGGCTAAGGGCAGGAATGGGAACAGAGACACAGGTGTAAGGCTCTGTGGTGTCAGAGCTGGGAAGGGGGATACTAAGGAAGGAAACTGGAATCATGCTTGCTGGAAGTTCACCCCAATAAACATCAAATTGTTTGCACCTTTGGACTTCGGGTATTGTTGCTCTCTGTTCATGCGAGAAGGACCAGGGAAGTAAGTGGGTGAAGGAATAAGCCCCCTAATACCCATTTGCACTGAACTTCCCTTCCAATTGGCCGCTTTGAACCTTTCTCAGTTACTTTATATGAAAAACACTGACTGGAATAAGTGTAACTATTTCCATGATGGACAGCTGGGATTCTGTGTCCATTTAAAACATTTCTCATAGAGAACATGTCTGGGATAATGCTGATCATTTCCTTTCCTTTGAAGATTTAACCTCTGCATGTCAAACCAGTTCTGTCCGGTATCAGAGTTTGGCTCTTTGGTTTTCCAAACCTTGTAAGTCACCAATACTTGCTGATGAATGAACAGAAACTTTTGTTTTCTCCAAATAAATCAATAAGGACTAGATCCTCAGCTGGGGTAAATTGGTTCAGGTACACTGTCTTCCATGGAGCGACACTAAATTACACTATCTGAGGAGAAGCATCTTCAATGGGCATTTTTGCTCATAAGAATGTAGGAATTGCTAGACTGGATCACACCAGTTGTCTGCTTAATCCATTCTCCTGGTCTTTCAACCAGTTGTTCATCTTATAGTAAAGTCATCTAGATGACATCTCCCTAGTTTGCTTATGAGAATGTCATGTGGGACTGCGTTGAAAGCCTTACCAAAATCAAGATGTATTATGTGTATTGCTTCTCCCCTATCCACTAGACCAACAGCTGCCATATCCTGGCCTCAACCGAATGGCTACTGAAAGTGGGTAGGCAGAGAAGCTGCTAGGGGTATAGCCCCAGCTAAGGCACCACGCTCAGATTGGAGGATTGACTGGCTCCACCAATTGGTCCAACTACACTGTTTAAGCCAGGAGGAGAAACAAGAAGTTTGTCCAAGTAACCAGTTGGTTTCCTATTGTGCCTGCCTCCTGCACCCAACCTGGGTCCAGCTCTGCTCCTGCCTCCTATATCACCCCCATCTTCACTCCTGTTCCCACTGTGATTGATCCTTGCCTCTCCTCCTGCCCTTATGCCTCAGCTACAATCCTCAGTGACCACTCCTGTCTGTGACTCCAGCCCTTGACTTCTGACCCTGACTCTGGCTTGACCCTGGGCTCTGGCATTTGGCATCTGACCTTGGCTCTTAGCCCTCAGCTTCGATTCCTGGTTCTGAATCTGGCTTGACCCCGGCTCTGGTAACTGGCCGCTGATTCTGGTGCTGACCGTTGACTTCGTTCCCCAACCTGTATGCCTGCTCTGCCCACTAGACATGACCATAACAAAATGGATTGGTTGACACCCAGTTGGAGGGACGTAATGTGGGGTTCACTGGCAGTGATACGTCTGACTGATATGGGGTGTGTAGGGTGGCCCACCCCTTTTATATACAGCCAAAGCCCAGAGATGCTTAAGATTTCTGAAACTTAAATCTGAAACACTTTCAATTAAAAATATTGAGAGATTGGATCACCTTGGTGGGGAAGACACCAGGCTGCCCTCTAACCTCAGGAGTAGAGGATGAGTAGGAGGAATGATTTACCTGCTGACATTGCCCATCTAGAACATACTGAGTGGCTGTTATTAGGCATTAATCTATGGCTGAATATGTCTAGATCTTGGACATATTCAGCCATATGTTGGAATGCCAAACACCCTATTTGGGTTAGTTGGTACAAAGAAAGTAGCACAGAGGTAATCCCACTTTTATGATTTATAGACTCTTGCCTGACCTGATTCTCATCTCAGTACAGGGCTCGAGTGGGACTTAAGTAATGCACATGCCCTGTCTCCCTGAAAAAGAGTAAATTTTTACTCACCAGACCAGATTCACAAACGTGTAGCATTCCCACTTATTTCAATAGGTGTTAGGCAATAGGTATGTATTTCTGGGAATCTGGGCCACAGTGACTGGTAAATAAAGAATGGAGCCGAAAGGAAAACCAGAAGGCTGATATTATAATGCAGAATCATTTTAATGTGAACAAAGAAGGGGAGTATACAGGAACAGACAGAAAGAATCTATTTCCAGGGTTTCAAGAAGGTCTGTGACAAATCGCCTGCTCCAAGGTGATGCATTTCACAGCAGATGTTCTTTTTTCAGTGCAGCTGTACAGTTTGACAATCACATCTTGTTTGCTACCATTTTAATGTATTTGTTTCATTCTAGTCAGGGTCAAATGAGACAAAGCACAATATGTATGTTAGCAACATACAGGTATGTTAGCAACAAGAAGAAAGTCAAGGAAAGTGTGGGCCCCTTACTGAATGAGGGAGGCAACCTGGTGACAGAGGATGTGGAAAAAGCTAATGTACTCAATGCTTTTTTTGCCTCTGTCTTCACGAACAAGGTCAACTCCCAAACTGCTGCACTGGGCAGCAAAGCATGGGGAGGAGGTGACCAGCCCTCTGTGGAGAAAGAAGTGGTTCGGGACTATTTAGAAAAGCTGGATGAGCACAAGTCCATGGGGCTACATGCGCTGCATCCAAGAGTGCTAAAGGAGTTGGCGGATGTGATTGCAGAGCCATTGGCCATTATCTTTGAAAACTCATGGTGATTGGGGGAAGTCCCGGATGACTGGAAAAAGTCTAATGTAGTGCCCATCTTTAAAAAAGGGAAGAAGGAGGATCCTGGGAACTACAGGCCAGTCAGCCTCACCTCAGTCCCTGGAAAAATCATGGAGCAGGTCCTCAAGGAATCAATTCTGAAGCGCTTAGAGGAGAGGAAAGTGATCAGGAACAGTCAGCATGGATTCATCAAGGGCAAGTCATGCCTCACTAATCTAATTGTCTTCTATGATGAGATAACTGGCTCTGTGGATGAGGGAAAAGCAGTGGACGTGTTGTTCCTTGACTTTAGCAAAGCTTTTGACACTGTCTCCCACAGTATTCTTGCCAGTAAGTTAAAGAAGTATGGGCTGGATGAACGGACGATAAGGTGGATAGAAAGCTGGCTAGATTGTCAGGCTCAACGGGTAGTGATCAATGGCTCCATGTCTAGTTGGCAGCCGGTATCAAGTGGAGTGCCCCAAGGGTTGGTCCTGGGGCCGGTTTTGTTCAATTCTTCATTAATGATCTGGAGGATGGTGTGGATTGAACCCTCAGCAAGTTTGCAGATGACACTAAACTGGGAGGAGTGGTAGATACTCTGGAGGGTAGGGATAGGATACAGAGGGCCCTAGAGAAAGTAGAGGATTGGGCCAAAAGAAATCTGATGAGGTTCAACAAGGATAAGTGCAGAGTCTTGCACTTAGGACTGAAGAATCCCATGCACCGCAACAGATTAGGGACCGAATGGCTCGGCAGCATTTCTGCAGAAAAGGACCTAGGGGTTACAGTGGACGAGAAGCTGGATATGAGTCAACAGTGTGCCCTTGTTGCCAAGAAGGCCAATGGCATTTTGGGATGTATAAGTAGGGGCATTGCCAGCAGATCGAGGGACGTGGTCGTTCCACTCTATTCAACCTTGGTGAGACCTCATCTGGAGTACTGTGTCCAGTTTTGGGCCCCACACTACAAGAAGGATGTGGAAAAATTGGAAAACGTCCAGCGGAAGGCAACAAAAATGATTAGGGGACTGGAACACTGTCAGAGTGGCCTAAAAGAGCCTTCATGGAACTGAGATTCAGGCCTTCAGATAATTATAGAAGAAGCAGAGAATAGGAGAAGTAATAGACATAACATGTAACTTGGAAAATACAGATATGGGGAAAATTTACGGAACTGCTGAGCAATCAGAGTTCCTATGGGAATTGTGTGGGATCCACATTTCTGAAAGCCGTTGCCTATAAGCTCATCTGTGAATCGTATCTTGCTTTTCATTTCTGGGTCTATTGCTCCTCAGCAAAACATGGCCAGCATCTTCCATAGCCATACCCACTGCCCCATCGGTAAGGGTAAGAGTAGCAGGAATCGTAATGCTGGCCCCACCCGTAAGTGTATGGCCTATAGTAACCCCATGGCCGATAGCAGTCATAATGGCTCCTATAACCACCCCAGCCCCCATTCCAACAGGGGTCACAGCCCCAATGATGAGAAATCTTTTGTCATCTTTCTGCATTGGAGGTAAACCTGAAACACAGGGAAAAGAGTAAACATCATGCATTAGAAGCAACCGAATGAAAAGGACAAAGCTCAGTTGCTATTGTAATGGGGCTCAGCGAAAGACACACAGAGTAGGAAAATGATGAACTAGACCTTCAGTTCCTGGCTACATTTTGCATCCCATTTCCTCCGCTTGCTCCACTTATTCTGTCTCCTTCCTAACACACCTCTTGAATTTGTGGCAGTCCTCTTGCCCAAAAAACACTGACTGGAGTAAGTAAACATACAATATAGAATATTTCTGTCATGAGCAACTGGGATTTTTATTCCCTTTTACAAAGTGTTCATACAAAGTATTGCAGGGTGAAATGTGTTAATGACCGTTTCCTTGGGAGGATTTAACTTCCGCACACAAACCACTTCTCTTCCCCATTAGAGTGTGGCACTTTGGTTTCTAAAGTTTGTGTGTCAGCAATATTTCCTAATGAGTGAATGGAAAATATTATTTGCTCAATACAAAACACTAATGAGCAGAGCCTGAGCTGGGTTAAATTGGATCAGTTACTCTGACTTCAGAGGAGTTACGTTGACTTACCCCAGCCTAAAATTCTTAGTTGCACACACTTTAGAACACAGGAGTTCTCATGCTAGATCAGACCCACTGGTCCTTGTAATCTATTATCCTATCTCAAAGAGTGTTGAGTACCAAATAAACTACAAGAACCTAGAATTGGTCCTTTCTAGAATAACTATGGGAGTTTCTTCTTAAAACACCTCAGTTAAAGCCGGGGTGTGGGATTTTTCAAAACTACCAAAGGGATTCCAATTCCCTATTTCTAATTAAGAGTAATAGCAACTGGGTGTCAGAGGCACACATATTGATCTGCAGGTCTCACCCTTGACTTTTAAACTATGAATCCACCAATGCCTGCAACTTAAGAACTTCAAAAATATGGAAAAACTCCTTAGCAATGAGTCTATGTGCAACATTGAGTCCTAAATCGCTAACATGACACCTCCACAGTCAAAGAGAGAGAGATTCAAATCAAACTTACCCCATTCGCCAAGGAGAGTAAGTCAAAAGAAGTGGTTTGAAGAGATTTGACTCTTAAGCAGCTTTATACTGTTCCTCGGACCACCTGGAGGCTCTGAGACACCACTGGGGCCTTGTCATAAATATAAAGGGAAGGGTAAACCCCTTTAAAATCCCTCCTGGCCAGAGGAAAAATCCTCTCACCTGTAAAGGGTTAAGAAGCTAAAGGTAACCTCGCTGGCACCTGACCAAAATGACCAATGAGGAGACAAGATACTTTCAAAAGCTGGGAGGAGGGAGAAAAACAAAGGGTCTGTGTCTGTCTGTGTGATGCTTTTGCCGGGGACAGAACAGGAATGGAGTCTTAGAACTTAGTAAGTAATCTAGCTAGGTATGTGTTAGATTATGATTTCTTTAAATGGCTGAGAAAATAGTTGTGCTGAATAGAATGAATATTCCTGTCTGTGTGTCTTTTTTGTAACTTAAGGTTTTGCCTAGAGGGATTCTCTATGTTTTGAATCTAATTACCCTGTAAGGTATTTACCATCCTGATTTTACAGAGATGATTCTTTTTTACTTCTATTAAAAGTCTTCTTGTAAGGAAACTGAATGCTTTTTCATTGTTCTAAGATCCAAGGGTTTGGGTCTGTGGTCACCTATGCAAATTGGTGAGGATTTTTACCAAACCTTCCCCAGGAAGTGGGGTGCA
The DNA here is from genome assembly GCF_965152275.1 of Natator depressus. Lineage (NCBI taxonomy): Eukaryota > Metazoa > Chordata > Testudines > Cheloniidae > Natator > Natator depressus. Next base: position 2,374,000 of record NC_134257.1, on the reverse strand, counting down.
AGGGTTGGGAGGATTTTGGGGGGAAAGACGTTTCCAAACAACGGTTTCTCAGGAACCCAGATAAAGTTTGGTGGTGGCAGTGGAAGTCCAAGGGCAAAGGGTAAAATAGTTTGTACCTTGGGGAAGTTTTAACCTAAGCTGGTAAAAGTAAGCTTAGGAGGTTTTCATGCAGGTCCCCACATCTGTACCCTAGAGTTCAGAGTGGGGAAGGAACCTTGACAGGCCTGAAGTCTTTATTAGTTACAAAAGAAATGTTGTTGCACGTCACACTTTCAATTGATATAATTGTTTTCCTCAGGGTTTGTGATTATTAATCTGTTCTCAGCCACAACTGGTACAACATGCCTACTACACACTGCAGATTTCTTTAACATTAAAAGTTATGGGCAAACTACATTCCTATTATGATTCTCCTGACTTCATTGGAGTTACAATGAGAATAAATCGGAAGGAAAGTCAGAACTGGATCTGTGCATCAGTATCACATACAGGAATCCAATCTGGTCATTTAAATTAAATCTGGTATTGGTTAGAGTCATTCTAGCATTTTCCTAAGACTCAGGAAGCTTTTTTCTGTGTATTCAGCACATACACCCGTAATATATCTGATCCAATTTAGGCTAAAACAAATGGTAGTTAACTCATTGACTTCATGAGTGGGTTGTTCATGAGACTCTATGACATGAAATTCACCCCTGGCAGACAGGCAATACAGGGCCTGTAAACACATATATCCCACGTAAGTGTTCAGAAGTAAGCCTTTCAGAGACTTAAGTTTGAATATGTTTTTATGCTGGCCCTCTGTCCTGTGGTTAATTTCAGCCCATGGTGTTAGAAATGCATCTCTCAGTAGAGTTCCCCTTATGTTTCCAATGCTGTGGGATTAGGGTGATCACTATGGCAGAACCACACAGAGCTGCTTACTACAGGTTTGCTCATTGTTCACATTGAGGGTTGGTGGTATAAAGACTTTGAGTTATAACCTTGAACCTGTATGGCCTCAGCCACCACATCTCCCTCCATAAGTAGCTAAGAAACCTGAGGTTTTATGAAGAAATGAGATAATCCAGAAGAAGCACAGGAGAAATGGAGAAAAAGCAGCATTGGCCAAGCAGGAGATGGCTGTGGAATGAGATTAGGCTAATGCAGACTCCAACAAGCCGTAGGACATGCTTGCAGATACTTCTCTTGTAGAAGGTGTTCCAGCTATACTACTTAAAGTCTTATATACGCCCCAAAAATGTTTCCTCTAACCAGGGAAAGAGGAAGAGCATTTCTTTGCTTTTCAGGTGTCACTGTAGCCAACAGAGCTGGAACAATTTACACCAGATGAGGATCTCATCCATAAATTATACAATGGAATTTTAATAGAAAAGAGAAACACATAGCTGCTCTTTAATGAAAATCAAGAATCCCCATTACTGAGGTTAGAAATCATGATCTGATTAAGGCCTCGAAATAAGAGAACTTTAAATGCATTTTTAAAGTGACCCTATTACTCAGAACAAGGTCGTCCAAAACCAAAATATCAATGTTACAATCAAACACTTTGGATGTGTAAAACTTCAATGGGTGTTTGGTGAAGTGCTTTGGTATCATGAGTTCTGAGAGAGCCTCACAACATCCTTCAGAAGTGTTACCCTATTTTATATGCGGATAAACAGAGGCACATTGAGTTGAAGGTCGCATACGGAGTCAAGTGCAGAGACAGAAATAAAAGCCAATAGCTCTAACTAGATGTTACTCTCTGGGATGAAGACCATTAGACTGCATTACCAGACAACATTAGTAAAGTGTGTTGTTGTCTTCTTAATAACATTTAGTATTTTTGACTTCCTAATATGCAACTTACATGACTGCAATTGTTACAGACTCAATTTTGTTCTTGTTTTGTTTGACGAGCTTCTCAATGAATCACCTTCTGATAACTTGTAAGCAAAAACCAACTAGATAATGTCATGATCCACTTTAATGTTTCCTTCTTTATACCTGGTGATAAAAATTTTCCAATAGAGTGACAAGTATATAAATTGTATAGTTTTTCACTGGTGGTGTAGGATCATAAACTTCAATTTAGAATTCAAATATCAAAAACACTGTGATAAGACACTGCAGGAGGTCAGTCTAGATGATTGTTAGGGGGCTTATTCCTTCACCCACTTACTTCCCTGGTCCGTCTCGCATGAACAGAGAGCAACAATACCCGAAGTCCAAAGGTGCAAATAATTCGATGTTTATTGGGGTGAACTTCCAGCAAGCATAATTCCAGTTTCCTTCCTTAGTGTCCCCCTTCCCAGCTCTGACACCACAGAGCCTTACACCTGTGTCCTTGTTCCCATTCCTGCCCTTAGCCAAACATGACTCCAATTTCCTTACCCCCATTCCCTGTTCCCATCTCCCCCACACACCCACCCCCTCACTTCCTGATTGACTGCAGACTATATAGTAAAACTTGAGTTCTGCTTAGCTGTATCTTAACCAATCATTTTCCTGAAATTTAACTAACCAATCCTAACATATTGTAATATGATTATGTAACCAATTATATCGCACCACCTTAATTAGTTTACACCCAGCAAAATTAATTATACAGCAGACAGGAACAATCACAGAACCAGATAGAGATTATACAGACAAACAATAGCAAAGTGGGAACTATAATGACAAAACAATACAGAAGTGAGGATCTCACAACCCAGCTATTGATAAGTGAGTTCTTGCCAGACAGGATGCTATCAAACTAAGTTTCCTTTTACATTTTCTAGGCACTTCCCTTTCTCTGGAGGCGACAGGCATTATCAGGACAGGATTGTATCCTAACAGCCGCATAGCACCTTATTTCAATGTGACTAGGTTGGAATGTGAGGAGGTGACAGGTCGCTTCCCAACTTATGGCTGCCTCTGCTGCTTAGCCAAAGGCCTAAGCCTAAGCCTGAGCCTAAGGGCCTCAGACTGTCACAGTAAGAGAAGGCCCTTACACTGGCAGACAGTGATTTTGATTCTTTTATATCTCTATAACTAGCCAAGTGATAAGAATACACCTAAATTCTTAAAATACAGGCCTTTGCAGACAGGCCTGAATATCTATATCCTAACAATGATCATGATGGTCCCTTCTCGCCTTAAAGTCTATGAGTCTATGAGTTTATTCCTGTGCACAATCCCATTCCTCTTTCCCCTGCCTCTTCATCTGACTGTTACTATCAAGCAAAATTTTTAACTCCAGTCTCATGTTTTCCTCAACATGTTTCCCCATCTCCTCCAGCAACGTGGGTCTGGACCTGTTATATGTACATTTCCTGAGATTGTAGTTAAGGTTTATTTTACAGAACACGTCAGGGTGATTTTGCCCAGTGTAGTGTGTGTGTTATTCTTTCTTTCCATGGAAACACGTCCCTGTGGTGGGTCACAGTATCCTACTACTTATGAATAATTTCACATTTGAGTAGCAACCAAGAGGTAGCATTTTCTCTTACCTCTGAATTCCCTTCCTTTTCAGGTTTTGGGTCAGTGGCTGGGATTTACACTTCAGCCTCCTTAAGAGATGTACACTGCAGTTTTTCTTATTTTAATTACATATTGAGATTTGCAATCGTACACCACGCACAAACAAGCTTGAAATTTACACAATGACCATTTTTGGACAATTATTATTTTTATTTATGAAGAAGGAAAACTTAAAGTGGATCAGAACCTTATCTAGCTGGTCATTGTTTTGGCTTAGATTGGAAGATGATTCCTACATAAGCTTGCCAAACAAAACAAAAAAATTAACGAAGCCACAAATAAGTCCCCGTATGAATGATTCTCGTTTTAGTGACATATTAAGAGTCCAAGAATTCAAAGGGTCTAATAGGGTTCAGGATCAATGGTAAATACATACCACGGGTTGTCAAGACTTCTGTGTTTTATTTCTGATGCTGCCACTCGCTCTTTATGTGACCTTTACCTCAATGTGCCTTTGTTTATCTACAAATAAAACAGGGATGATATCACTCATGGAGGATGTTCTACTTCCTCAGAACTCAGCATCTCAAAGCACTTCACAACACTCATTAAGGTTTTTGATGTTCAACGTCTTGTATTACTAAGATATTAATAGTTGGTTACTGGAAAATGCCCTTGTTCTGAGTAATGGAGTCAATTTAAAAAATGTAGGTCAAGGTGACTCGTGTCATTCTTCTAATCAGGTTGCAATTTATACTTCAAAATTTGGGACTTTCCATGGAAGAAGCTTTGCATTTTCTTTTATTATAGAAATTCCTTTTCAAAGGTTAAGAGCAGGAAATCAGCTGACATAAATCAGCACAGCTCCATAGAAACCAAGGATGTTCAGGGCATTTAAATCAAAATAAGGCTCTTCACCCTTGTCTGTTTAGAGGAAACATTCTATGGTATTACACTTTAAAAGTCATTCTCATCCTGGTAGACAAGCTTTCTGCAAGTTACGACTCTCTTTGCTCTTGATGGTTGGAGATCGTGTTGCAGATGTTCCAGGGTTTATTACAAACCCTTTATAGAAACATTGCACTGCTTGTTTTCAACCACCACCATCCTTCACTCAATCCTGTGCAACAGGCAGAAAGTCTTCCGCCATGATGACTGGTGACATCAGTGGAAGTGGATTATGAACTGAATTCTAATCAACATGAGGGGAAATTCACCTCTGAGCAGAGGAGTAGCACAAAGGCTATAGAAAACTTAGGTCCCTGTTAAGACCTTTTTTTAAAGTTTAAGTGGTTCATAGTTCTGTACTGTCCTTTTCCTAGGGGAAAATCTCAAGGCAAAGGGCTGGATAAAAACCCACCCAGAGTAATGACTCCCATTGACTTCAACGGGTGATAGTTCAGAAAACTTGGAGGTGCAGACTCTGAGAATACACAGTGCTCCCTCACTCCTAGGAATTTCAGAAAGAACTGTGCAATGCTCCCAACAGATACCAGCATGGCTTACCAGGACCAAGCAGGATTCCTCTACAGGACAGCAGATTGTGCAACAGATACAGTTCTGACTATCCTTTTGATTCATTCCCATTGTAACTCCAACACAGCCACAAGGGTGAAACTATGATTGAATGGGTCCAATAAAACTTTTATGATGAAAGACACCTGTGGCATATCGTGTGTGTCATACCATGTGAGGCTGAAAACAAAATAATCCTGAAAACAATTATATCAATTGAAGGAGTGATGTGCACAGAAAATGTGTTTTGAAATGGATTAAGATCTAAAGAAATAGGGTGTCTCCATTTCTCCCAGCAGTCTAAGCTACTGTATAAAAGTGCTCACGACTCAGGTTTCTTTAACCACTTCTCTTGACTTCTCCTCCTCAGTGACCTGGGTAAGTCTGATTTGACTGAATTTTTCTATACCTAACGAGATGTCATGTTAGTGATGGTTTTAATTTAGAACTGAATCTTGCACATAACTCTGTGTTTATTGGCTATATGAAGGGTTTTCTTCCATTTAAAAATTATAGTTAATGAGTTGCATGCTTTTGTGGAGTTTAGAAGTTTGTGCTTCAATTTTAAGAGGTACATAGATGGACGTGCGGACTGATCCAGTATGGCAATTCCTAAGTCCTTATGTGCCCTACAAGCAATTTTACGTGCAGATCTACAAATAGTGTAGGAGGGAGGGATAGCTCAGTGGTTTGAGCATTGGCCTGCTAAACCCAGGGGTGTGAGTTCAATCCTTGAGGGGGCCATTTAGGGATCGGGGCAAAAATCGGGGATTGGTCCTGCTTTGAGCAGGGGGTTGGACTAGATGATCTCCAGAGGTCCCTTCCAACCCTGATAGTCTATGTCTATGATAGGTTACCTTAGGTCCTTGATTCAGCTGAATAGTGCTGATTTCTACCTGCTCAGGATCTAGTTCTTAGTGTTTTATTTTGACAAAAGAATATTTTCCATTCATTCATTATCAAGTACTGCTGACACACAAGCTATAGAAGTCAAAGCACCACCCTGTGATTCTGGAGCGATGTGGTTTGCATGCTGAGACTAAGTCTTCACAAGAGAAATAATTTTAAAAATTTGTCCCTGCCTACTTTGTACGAACATTCTGTAAAAGGAATAAAATCCTTATGCATGCATGACAGAAATAGTGTATATTCTATGTTTACTTATTCCAGTCAGTGCTCTTGAAACAAAGGAATTAAGAAAGGTTCAAAGGAATTAGGAGGGAGGCTAAGAGAGAGGGGAACAAGGGGACGAGGAAGAGGAAATAGGAGGCAAAATGTAGCTAGGAACTGAGGGGCTAGATTATCATTTCCCTGTTCTGTCTCTCTCTCTATGATCCCCATTACAATACTAACTAAATTTTTCCTTTTCATTCTGTTGACTCTAATGCATTATATTGACTCTTTGCCCTGCTGTGTGTTTCAGGTTTACCTCCAACGCAGAAAGATGACTTACCACCACCAAAAGATTTCTCACCACTGGGGCTGTGACCCTTGCAGTTACGGGAGCTGGGGCGGTTATAGAGGTCATTACGATTGCTATCGGCCATGGGGTTACTCTAGGCCATACGGATATGGGTGCAGCTACAACGATGGTTGCTACTACCCTTATTCTTCCCGATGGGGCCATGGCTATGGTGGCTATGGCTATGGTAGCCATGGCTATGGAAAGTGTTGGCCATGTTAAATCCAGCAGGAATAGCTCTGGAACAAGGAACAAGCAGGAAACGAAAAGCAAGATACGATTCATGGCTGAGCTTATGGGCAATGGCTTTCGAAAATGTTGATTCCCACAACTCCCCTCAGAGCTGTGTGGGCTCAGCAGACCTGTACATTTGCCCCATATCTGTATTTTCCAAGTTACACTTTATGACTGTTACTTCTCGTATTCTCTGCTTCTTCTTTCATTATCCAAAGGCCTGAATCTCAATTCCATGAAGGCACCTTTAGGCCAATCTGACATTATCAGTGAAAGGGGTCTTAAGATTAGGACAAATAACATTTATACCCACTTGAAGGCTTCTTACAGAATAGTGCAAAGGGGTCTTACTGGCAAAAGAGAATTATGCCTTGGTTGTTTAAGCCTTTTCCTGAATATATGTCATTTCTTTTTTCATTTAACTATGCTAGAGAAAATGTATAATGGAGAAGCAGCTTAGTGCTCTGCTAATATTGTGCTTTGTCTCATTTGACCCTGACTGGCATGAAACAAGTACATGAAAATAGTTGCAAACAGGACTTGATTATCAAACTCTACAGCGGCCATGAAGAAAAAACATCTGGTATGAAATGTATCATCATCGGTGATTCATTGCAGACTATCTCAAAAATCTGGAAATATATTCTTTCTTCTCCGCATTGTTTCTGTCTGTTCCCATGTACTCCTTTTCTTATTCAGTAAACTTATTTTGCATCATAATATCTGTTTTCTGGATTTCCTTTTGGCTCCATTCCTTATTTACCAACCTTTGTGGCCCAGATTCAGAGAGCTTTGAAGTCAATGTGAGAGAGGCACCTAAATACCCTTGTGAATCTGGGAGTGTGGGTAACCATTCACTCCTGTGCAGGAAGCCAGCACCTGTGCACTGCTTAAGTCCCATTTGAGCCCTGTAGTGTGAAGAGAATCAGGTCTGGCAAGAGACTGTAAATCATAAGAGAGGCATTAGCCCTACTGTTCCCCTGTTTGTACCAGCTAAGCCAAATAGGGTGGTGAGTATTCCTTCTCATTCAGAACAGCTAGACCTTTTCAGTTCAATATCAACTAATAGGAACTTGGTATGTTCCAAACTGGCAATGCTAGCACTTAAACTGTTCTGCTGATTCCCTCCCATACTCCTGAGGTTAGAGAGCAGCCTGGTGTCCCCCAAGCCCCTGAGTTATTCCAACCTCACAATGTTGTTTAATTAAAAATGTTTCAGAAATCTTAAGTATAATTGGGCTGTGACTATGTGGAATGGAGTTGCCCAACCCAAGCTTCCCCTTTTGTGGCACTATGTTCCCCCCAACTGGGTGCCAATCAATCTACTTTTACAGGCCAGGGCAATGAAAAGACAAAACAAACAAATCTAAAGAAGTGTGTCTTCCTTAATAAAGCCCCAGGGCAGGATCACATGTAATAAAACAAAGGTCTTTAGCTCATGATCCAGGTTCAGATCCTGCAAAATAAAGGCTCTGTGCCTCCTCAGGCTAGCCATCCAGAGCTTAAGGGAGATCACCGCTTCTTCAAGGATATTCAGCTTCTTGTCTCCTCCCCCCTGCTCAGCTTCCTCCTGCTTTTTGAATAGTCATTAGGGCAGAGCGGGGAATCTCCTAAATTGCTTCCAGGCTCTTCTGTGTTTGAGCTTCAGGCTGACCCTTAAAGGGGCAGTGCACTCTTTCTCATACTTCCCCCTCTTTCGGGGACCTGTCTGTACACTCACCGAATGTCCCAATGTCTTCATCTATTCATAAAGAAGAAGTCCATCTTCCAGTGGTGCTTTCCAGGGCTTTGTTCTACCTGAAAATGAAAGGTCTGCAATGCTAAAGACCACTGGGTGAGATGGGCATGTGAGTCCATCATCTGGAGCTACTACAAAGCTACATGATCCATGACCAGTACAACAGGTGTCCCAAACTGGTAGTACCTCAGCACCCGCAGGCCCAAAGTATGCCCAAATATTCCTTTTTTGAGGCCTGTGGAATGTGTCTCTTTGTCCAGGAATTTTCTACCCAGATACAGGATGGAACTGTAGGGACAGGACTGTGTCTACAACTCAGTGTGAGGCATCAGGCTGCAAAATAAATTGTAACAGGAAATGTACAGCAGGTTCTGTCCATTTGCTGGATCAGAAAGAAGGCCCCAAATCACTTCACACTCAGCCATTTTATATTAAAAGTCCTTTCTTTTTCTTCCGGTCTCTGGAAAACCCATTTTGAGCCACTCAATGCAAGCCTTGCCACGGGCGGTACCTCTCTGGAGGTACAGTTGTGCATAATTTAACTTAATTTTTGACATTGAGAAGGGTTCAGAATGGGTGATTAGGATGGAAGCTCAGTGTCAGTGGAGCAGGAGGACTGGAAATAGGAACAAATACTGAACCATAAACATGTGAACAGTCATAATTTTCCTGCTCACTCTCTCTCTCTCTGTCTCTGCATAGACCTTGTTATAACAAAATTGGCCTTAAATCCTTTTCTTCCTCTGGCAGTTGCACCTTATGGTGACTTATTTTCTGTTGCGCGTTTCAGGTTTACTCCCATCGCAGAAAGATGTCTCGCTCCAGGAACCTGTGCAATGATGAACTCATTGTTCTTTGTCTTGATGTGTTCATAAACTGGACTGCAACAATTTCTAGATGTTTATGCTCTTTTTATGGATTCATGTGGAATGTTGCAAACACAACTGACTAAGTCCATTCTCCCCACAGAAAACATGTATTAATTAAGTAATGGAATCCAAATTTTTTTAATATATTGTGCACCCACAGTACCGCTAACGATCATTCTTTTATAAAGTCATATACACTGACCACGAGGTACCGTGGCTTGGCGCAGCAGAAGCCATAAATAAATTAGTTACCTTTTTCTTTTTGAGGGTTCTCCATTCTCAAAAGATAGAAAATTTTCATTATCTTTTTCATTTTTTGACATAAACTGGAATTGTTTTGGGAGGGGGGTATATTAAAAGACCGAACGATGAATAGATATTATCGTGCTATAGGCTGGATGGATGGATAGTTTAGTTTAGGGAAGACTGGAAAGCATATTTTTTAGAAAAAATCGTGGCCTGTCACTTTGAGCAGGATATTGGGTGAGTAGGAGGTAAAGCTTACATTACTAATATCTTCCAGTTTCCCATGACATGAGAGATACCTCCCAGTTAGGGACAAGTATTTTATAGCATCAGCAGTGCCACAAGGTGAGCAAGAAATGTAAGTTCATATTTCCTTTCTGATATGGCACTGTACTTTAGGCCATCCAATAACAGGTGAGGAAATAATTTTCATTGCACTTAGAGCTCATATATTCTTTTATGTATTCAAACTGCTGCATAAACCTTGATTAATTACTCCTAGTAGTAATTAATAGGTTCTGTACTTCATGAGAATCTGATATTGTGTATGGAAAAATCAGTCCTAAATTAAGACTATCATTAATGTGACACCTCAATAGTTATAACGAGACTGATTCATGTCAGACTTATCCAGTTCACCAAAGAAAACAGGTCAAGAAAGGTGGTTAGAATAGCTCTGAGTCACTAGAACTTGTATATAATTTCTCAGTTCTTCTGGACGATCTGAGACACCCTTTGATCTTAAGGTCCCTAGTAATTACAAAACAAATTCCGCTACACAGATCATTTTTTCAACTGATAAAACTGTATTCCCTCTGTGTTTATAATTACTACTCTGTTCTCAAACTCACACAGTAGTTATGTCAGATATTGCAACAGCATGAAGTATCTTTGAGGGAACATATTGTATAAAGTTTATGTTAAGTTTTGGGCAGGGATTGTATGCATGATTGTGTTCCACTCCTGAGGGGAGGGTATCACCAAGAACTAAAACACTGAGGGGTGATTAAGGTAAATTACTCATGATTGTAAACACCTCCAGAGAGGTATCATCCCGTGGGGAGGCTTGCATAAACTGGTTTACACCAGCTGAGGATCTCGCCCATACACTATTCAATGGAAGTTTATACAAAAGACAAACGTATAGCTGTTATTTAATGAAAATCACATAGCCCCAAATTCTCAGGCTAGAAATCATGACCTAATTAATGCATAGGAATAAGAAAAGTTGACATGCATTTTAAAGTGATCCTATTATCAAAACATGTCTGTCTTCCAAGAATGAAAGTTATCGTTATTATTATCATACAACACTTTGGACTTGTAAAATTGTAAAGAGTATATGTGAAATACTTTGGTATCATGGTTTGAAGTAAATGGGATGAAATTCAATAAGGACAAATCCAAAATACCCCACTTAGGAAAGAACAATCAATTGCACATATACAAAATGGGAAACGTCTGCCTAGGAAGAAGTACTGCGGAAAGGGATCTGGGAGTGGATCACAAGCTAAATATGAGTCACCAGTGTCACGCTGTTGCAAAAAAAGTGAACATCATTCTGGGATATATTACAACAGGAGTGTTGTAAGCAAGATATGAGAAGCAATTCTTCCACTCTACTGCATGCTGATAAGGCCTCAGCAGGAATATTGTGTCAAGTTCTGGGCACCACATTTCAGGAAAGATATCTACAAATTGGAGAAAGTCCAGAGAAGAGCAACAAAAATGATCAAAGGTCTAGAAAACATGACTTATGAGGAAAGATTGAAAAAATTGGGTTTGTTTAATCTGGAGACGAGAAGACTGAGGGGGGACATGATAACCGTTTTCAAGTACATAAAAGGTTGTTACAAGGAGGAGGATGAAAAAATGTTTTCGTTAGCCTCTGAGGATAGGTCAAGAAGCAATGGGCTTAAATTGCATCAAGGGAGATTTAGGCTGGACATTAGGAAAGGGTAGTTAAGCACTGGAACTAATTTCTTCCACAAAGGGAGGCTGTGGAATCTCCGCCATTGGAGGTTTTTAAGAACAGATTAGACAAACACTTGTCAAGAATGGTCTAGTTCTTACTTTGTCCTGCCTTAAGTGCAGGGGGCTGGACTGGATGACCTCTCGCGGTCCCGTCCCACCCTATACTTCTATGAATTCTGAGGAAGCCTCCCAACATCCAGCAGGAGTGTTGTTATCCTGATTATATATGTAAATAAACAGAGCCACATTGTGTTGAAGGTCACACAAGGAGTCAGTTGCCGAAATAGAAATAAAAGACAATAATCCTGACAGCTCGTACCACATGTGACTCTCTGAGATGAACACCATTAGACTACATTACACGGTGACATTAGAAATGAGTGTTGTCTTATTAATAACATTTAGTATTTTTGGTTTATTAATATACAACTTCCATGATTTGAATGTTTACACAGACTGCATCGTGTTCTTGTTTTGCATGGTGAGCTTCTGACTGAATCATTTTCTGAGCCACATGTAAACAAAAACCAACTAGATAATATTCTGATCCACTTTCAATTTGCCTTCTTTATATATGGAGCTCCCAATAATACTCTAAAGGAATATTAAGTACATCAATTACATAGTTGTCCATTAGTGGTGTAGTATCATAATCTTCCATTTATAATACGAATAATAAGTTTGGGATAAAACGTGTATTTGTATTCCTGTGCAACATCCCACTCTCACTCCCCGCTCTTCGTCACACAGTGACTATAAAGCAAAACTTTAACTCCAACCTCAGATTTCCTCAAAACATTTCCCCATCTCTTCCAGCAACAAGGACCCTGGACCTGTTCCACCTACATTAGCTGAGGTTGCTGTTAAGATTTATTTTATAGCATGCATCAGGAGGCCCAGTAAAGTCTCTGTGTTATTCTTTCTTTCTGTGGAAACACTTCCCTGTGGGGAGTCACAGTGTCCTACTACATATAAATAGTTTCAGGTAGCAGTACGTGGAATAACCTTTCCTCTTATCTCTGAATTCCCTTCCTGGGTCAGTGGTGGGGATTTACACTTCAGCATTCTTAAGAGACTTCCAATGCAGTTTTTCTGATTTTAACTATTTATTGAGTTTTACAAGTGTGCCCCACCCACATACAAGCTTAAAATTTATACTCGGGCCATTATTTGGGACAATTATTTTCATGTATGAAGAAGGCCAAGATAAATATGATCTCAACATGGTCTAGTTTGTCATTATTTAAGCTCAGTTTGGAAAATGATTTCTCCAGAGACTAGCCAAACAAAAGACAAAAGCAAAACAAATCCATGAATGTGTCTTTGGGTGAATTGTGATAGCTCTTATGTGGTACCCAAGGTATTAGATACACTAGGTGGGTGAAGTCATAGCTTTTGTGGGTGAAAGAGAAAAGCTTTTGAGTGTACACAGAGCTGTCCTTCTGTGTGAGCTCAAAAGCCTACAAAAGTTTGTCCAATAAAAGATATTACCTTACCCGCCTTATCTCTTGCTAGTGACATATTTGGAAGCCAAGAATGTGAAGGGTCTAAGATGGTTCAGGATCAGTGACAGGTATGTAGCACAAGTAGTCAAAAATACTGCCTCTTATTTCGGACTTTGCTACTTGTTTTCTGCGTGACCTTCACCTCAATGTGCCTTTGTTTAATCTGTGTGTAAATCACGACTCCAGATATTAAGGCACTTCACAAACATTAATTAAGGTTGTTGATGTCCAAAGTGTTGGATTATTACGATGGTAATAGTTACTTACTGGAAGACACCTTTTTGATGAGTAATAGAGTCACTTTAAAAAATGCATGTCAAGGTCACTCATGTCATTCTCCTAATCTGGTCATGGTTTGTAGCTCACAGTTCCAGACTATTTGATTTTCATTAAAAAAATTGCATTTCCTTTTAGGATAAAAATTCCTTTTAAAGTTTAAGAGCAGGAGATCAGCCGGCATAAATAAGTACAGTTCCACAGAATTCAAAGAGGTTCATGGCATTTGAATGAATATAAGGTTCTTCAATTTTGCCTTACTAGAGGAAAGAGCCTTTAGGGAGAGAGGCTGTTACACTTTAAAAATCATTCCCAAAAGCTTTCTGCAAGCTCCAAGTCTTGCAGCATGCCCTAAAGTTGGTCAGACATAGAATTAATCTAATCGCATAACACAGCCTTGGCCAAGAAAGCCATATCTCCATCTTTCCTGTGTTTCATCTGAAGCTTTATCATCTGCATTTTCTTGCAAAACGAGAATTGTCTTGGCTGTTGTTGGAGGGAGAATATGTTAATGATGTTGGAAATGTTCCAGGATTGATCTCAAAGCCTTTATAAAATATTGAATGCTTTTTATCACCCACCACCATCCCTCACCTCAACCCAAGACAACCTTTCAGTAGGCAGCACCGGGAGCTTCTGCCATCATGACCATCCTCATCCCACAGCATAGGTGACATAACTGGAGGTGGATTATGAACTAAATATCTAATCAATGTATGGAGAAATTCACCCCTGTGCAGAGGACTAGCACAAAGGCTTATTCAACTCTTAGGTCCCTCTTAAGACCTATTTTGAAAGCTGAAATGGAACCTCAATGGTTCATAAACCTTTTACTATCTTTCTTCCAGGGGGAATTTTCAAGTCATAGAGTCTGCATCAAAACCCACCCAGAATAATGTCTCACATTGATTTCAATGGTCGTTAAATCTCGAAACTTGGGGTTACAGGTTCTGAGCAATCAGATTGCCCCCTCCCTCCAAGGAATTACAAGAACTGTACAATGCCCGCAATACATATCAGCATATCTTAGCAGGACCAAACTGGATTCCTCTGCAGGACAGCAGATTGTGCAACAGATACAGCCCTGAATCTCCTTGACAATCACTCTCTTTGGAACTCCTAAGGAGGTCACTAGAATGATATTAGGCAGGAATGTGTTGCATAAAATTTTTAAAATGAAAGAAACCGGTGGGCTCGTATGTGCATATTATACCCCCACGTGAGGCTGAAAACAAAACAAATCTGAACACAGAAGAAAACAATTATATCAATTGAAGGAGTCATGTACCCAGCAAAATATGTTTTGTAACTAATTAAGACTTTGAGCAAAAGGATGTCTCAGATTCTCCAGGCGGCTTAAGAAACTATATAAAAGCACTTGTGACTCAGGGTTCTTTAACCATTTCTCTTGATTTATTCTCCTTGGTGACTTTGGTAAGTCTGATTTGACTCTATCTTTCTATGGCTGTCAAGATGTCGTATTAGTGATGGTTTAATTTATGACTGAATCTTGCACATTACTCTCTGATTATTGGTTGTGTTCAGGGGCTTTACCATTGAAAAAATGGTAAGTTATTAAGTTGCAGGCATTGGTGGATTCATGGTTTAGAAGTTAAGGCTACAATCTTCAGAGGTACACAGGAATTTGGGACACTAGGTGCTCTTTATTTTCATTAAGAATAACGTGTTCAAATCCCTTTGATAGATTTGAAAAATCTCAGACCCCACTTTTCAGTTAGTGGGGTTAGGAAGAAACTCCCCCAGTTTATTCCCTAATAGAACACTTATCTGTTTTTCTACTTTATTCTGTGGCAGCTGGTACCGAACATTATTTGAGACAGATTATTCTGATCTGATCCAGAAGGGCAATTTCTATGTTCTTCTGTGCACTAGGAGCATACTAAGATGCAGAGCCACAACGGAGTAGCTTTACTCCATTGAACTCAGTTGAACAGGGCTGATTTCTACTGGCTGAAGATCTGGTTCTTATTGTTTTCTTTTGACAAAAGAATATTGTTCATTGTTGCTGTCTCACCATCTTCAGAAGCCAAAGCTCTGATTCTGGAGAGAACTAGTCTCTCTGCTAAGCTTAAATCCTCCAAAGAAGCTAACCTTAACAGATTTTCCCCTGCCATGCTAAACATTTTATAAAAAGGAATCAAAATCCCATGTGCATGACAGAAATACTCTGTATTGTATGTTTATTTATTCCAGACAGTGTTGTTAGGATAAAGGCACTGAGAATGGTTTAAAGGGGTTGGATAAGAGGGAGGCTAAGAGAGAAGGGAGCAAGAGGGCTAGAAGAAGGAACCGGGAGGCAATAGGTAGCCAGGAAATGAGGATCTAGGTCATCATTTCCCTGCTCCATCTCTATTTCTTTCTATCTCCCTGGCCGGCAATACAGTAGTAACTGAGTTTTGACCCTTACTATTTCACTGGCCCTAGCGCATTGTGTTGACTCTTTTCCCTGCTGTGTGTTTCAGGTTAACCTCCAGCGCAGAACGATGACTTTCGATGAACTCATGAATGATGAATTGTATTATAACCCCTACTGTTACAAGAGCTGGCGCAGCTATAGAGGCCATTATGGCTGCTATAGGCCCTGGGGTCCGTGGAGGCCATACAGGTATGGGTGGGGCCATCAGTATGGTGGCCACTACCCTTACCGATGGGGCCATGGGTACGGCTATGGAAAGTTCTGGCCATGTTTAGCCGAGGAGCAATAGACCAGGAACAAGGAACAACCAGGAAAAGTCAAGTGAAATACGGAATCACAGCTGGGCTTATGGGCAATGCCGTTCAGAAGTGCTGATTGTGCACAACTCCCATGGGAGCTGTGAGTCCTTAGCACCTCCGTAAATCTCCCCGTATCTGCATTTCCCAGGTTACAGTTCATGACTGTTTCCTCTAATGATTTCCGTGCTCACTCTCCGCTGCTTCTATCACCATCAGAAGTCCTGAATCTCACTTCCATGAAGGCCCTTTTAGGCCACCCTGACACTGTAAATTAAGCAAGGGCCTTAAGGTTCAAAGAAATGACATTTAAACTCACTTGAAGACTCCTTACAGAGCAGTGCCCAAGGGTCTTTGTGTGAATGAGAATTAGGCCCTGGGTTTTCTAGGCTTTTCATGCATATGTACTCTTTGTCTCTGGCTTTAATTTTGCTACAGAAAATGTATCATGGAGAAGCAGCTTAGTGCTCTGCTCATATTGTGATTTCTCTCATCTGACTATGACTGGGATGAAACAAATACCTTGAAATGGTTACAAACAGGACTTGAATGTCTAACGCTACAGCTGCCATGAAGAAAGAAGAACATCTGGTGTGAAATGTCTCACCTTGGAACGGGTGACTCTTTGTTAACGATCTCGAAACCCTGGAAATAGATTCTTTTTATTTCTGTCTGTTTCCACGTGCTCCTCTTCTAATTCACATTAAACTGATTCTGCATCATAATATCAGTGTTCTGGTTTTCCTTTCTGCTCCATTCCTTATTTATCAACCCCTGTGGCCCAGATGCACAGAGCTACTTAGGTGCCTGACTCCCACTGTAGTCAATATGAGTGAGGCACCTAAATACCCTTGTGAATCTGGGCCGGTGGGCAACAATTCACTCCTGTGCAGAGAGCCAGCACCTGTGCTTTACTTGATTCCGACTTTAGCCCTGTAACGTGAAGACAATCAGGTCCAGCAAGAGCCTGTAAATCATAAGAGAGGTATTAGCCCTGCCATTCACTTCTTTGTACAAACTAACCCAAATAGGGGGGGTTAGCATTCCTTTTTATTCACTACAGCTAGATCTTTTCAGCCATGGTTCAAAGAGAAAATATATAGAAAACAATAGAAGTTCCTATATGCATTCTAAAAGCTTGCCAGAGGTCACCCATCAGTCTTATGGGACTCTAGTAGGCCAAAGTCTTTTCAACTCGTCTGCTAATTTTGGGGGCCCCTGGGACACAAGCTCCTGTCCATTTGTTGGATCAGAAAGATGGCCCTGAGTCAGTTCACATTCAGCCTGTTGATATTAAAAACTCTTTCTTTGTCTATTGTTCTCTGGGAAACCCACTGTGAACCAGTCTGTGCAAGCCTCCATGGGAGTGGCACCTCTGTGCAGTGTTTACAATTGTGAGTAATTTACCTTAATCACCTCTCACTGTTCTAGTTCCCCCTTCAGCAGAAAGGTGCATCTGTCCCTGGCCCACAGTGATACATAAACATTATAGTGCATGTTCCCCCAGTGCTAGAGTGCGAGGTTACAATATCTGTCACAATTTCTGTGTGAGTTTGAGAACGGAGTAGTCATCACAGACACAGACGAAATATAATTGTATCAGCTAAAAGAGCGACCTGTGCAGCAGAATTTGTTTTGTAATTACTAGGGACCTCAAGATCAAAGGGTGTCTCAGATCCTACAGAAGAACTGAGAAATTGTATACAAGTTCTAGTGACTCAGAGCTATTCTAACCACTTCTCTTGACCTGTTTTCTTTGGTGAACTGGATAAGTCTGACATGAATCAGCCTCGTTATAACTATTGAGGTGTCACATTAGTGATAGTCTTAATTTAGGACTGATTCTTCCATACACGATATCTGGTTCTCATGAAGTACAGAGCCTACTGTGGGACCCTGGACAAATCACTTCTCCCTTCTGTGCTTCAACAGCTGTAAAATTGGAATAGAGGTAGTTACTTGCCTTTTAGGCAAGGTGTAAGGAGTAATTAATCAAGGTTTATGCAGCAGTTTGAATACATAAAAGAATATATGAGCTCTAAGTGCAATGAAAATTATTTCCTCACCTGTTATTGGATGGCCTAAAGTACAGTGCCATATCAGAAAGGAAATATGAACTTACATTTCTTGCTCACCTTGTAGCACTGCTGAAGCTACAGAATACTTGTCCCTAACTGGGAGGTATCTCTCATGTCATGGGAAACTGGAAGATATTAGTAATGTAAGCTTTACCTCCTAATCACCCAACATCCTGCTCGAAGTGGCAGGCCAGGATTTAAAAAAAAATATGATTTCCAGTTTTCCCGAAACTAAACTATGCAGTCTCTAGAACAATAATAACTTTTGAGCTTTTTGTCTTTTAACATCCCTCCTCCCTCCAATGTCCATGTTGATGTCAAAAAATCAAAAACATAATCAATGAAAAAATTCTATCTGTCGAGAACCCCACACATTTAAAAGGTAATTGATTCATTTGTGGTTCCTGCCATGTCAAGCCATGGTACCTCAGGTCAGTTTATAAAAACAATGTTCATTAGCAGGACTGTGGGTACACTCTATCTTGAAACCTCTTGGATTTCATTACTGAACTAAAACACAAATTCTGTTGGGAGAATGGACTTAGCTGTGTTTGCTACATGTCTCTTGAGTCCATTTTTATCATGTCTTTTGATTCTCACATAAAAGACTAGAAATTGCTGCAGGGCAGGCTATGAACACATCAGTACAAACAACTGAATGCATCTGATGAAGTGGGCTTTAGCTTATGCTCAAATAAATTTGTTAGTCTCTAAGGTGCCACAAGTATTCCTCGTTCTTTCTGCTGATACAGACTAACAGGGCTGCTGCTCTGAAATGCTTTAAGGGTTAGTTGATGTTTTATTGGTGGATCAAAATCCAGAATCTCAATATGAAGCTGAATGACATGGCATTGCCCTGGATCTTGAATGGTCATCTAAAGGAGTGCAAAGTGAATGTTGGATATCAGAACTTGTAGAGTTTACTTCCATGATTGTCTACTTCTAACTAGATTCTAATCTCTACATGTCACTGAGGGATAGGGGTAATACCTTACCTATGATTTACAGACTCTTGCCAGGCCTGATGGTTTTTGCACTACAGGGCTCGAATGAGATTTAAGAATATAAGAATGGCCCTACTGGGTCAGACCAAAGGTCCATCTGGCCCAGTATCCTGTCTTCCGACAGTGGCCAGTGCCAGGTGCCCCAGAGGGAATGAACAGAACAGGTAAGCATCAAGTGATCCATCCCCTGTTGCTCATTCCCAGCTTCCGGCAAACAAAGGCTAGGGTCACCATTCCTGCCCATCCTGGCTTAAAGAGGGAACAGGCACTGGTGGCCTGCAAAAGAGTGAATTTTTACCCACACTCCCAAATTCACAAGGGTATTTAGGTGCCTCTCTCACATTGGTTTCAATGTGCTAAGTAGCTAAGTAGCTCTGTGAATCTAGGCCACAGAGACTGACAAATAAGGAATGGAGCAGAAAGGAAAACCAGAACACTGATATTATGATGCAGAATCAGTTTAATGTGAATTAGAAGAGGAGCACATGGAAACAGACAGAAATAAAAAGAATCTATTTCCAGGGTTTCGAGATAGTTAACAATGAATCACCCGCTCCAAGGTGAGACATTTCACACCAGATGTTCTTCTTTCTTCGTGGCAGCTGTAGCGTTAGACATTCAAGTCCTGTTTGTAACCATTTTAAGGTACTTGTTTCAACCCAGTCAGGGTTAAATGAGACAAAGCACAATATGAGCAGAGCACTAAGCAACTTCTCCATGATACATTTTCTGTAGCAAAATTAAAGCCAGAAACAAAAAGTACATATTCACGGAAGGGCTAGAAAACCCAGGGCCTAATTCTCATTGACACAAAGATCCTTGTACACTGCTCTGTAAGGAGCATTCAAGTGAGTGCAAATGTTATTTCTGCCAATTTTAAGGCCCTTGCTTCATTTACACTATCAGAGTGGCATAAAGGAGTCTGCATGGACTTGAGATTCAGGCCCTCGGAGAATTATAGAGGCAGATAGTACAGAAGGCATTTGAAGAAAGAGTCATAAAATGTAACCTGGGAAATACAGATATGGGGTAGTTTTATAGAGTTACTAGGCACTCACAGCTCTCATTGGAGTCATGGGTGCTCAGCCGTGAATCCACATCTTGCTTTTCATATCCTTGTTGTTCCTTGTTCCTGGGCTATTCCTGCTGGGTTTAACAGGGCCAACATTTTCCATAGGGGTACCAATGGCCCCATCGGGAAGAGTAAGGGTAGTAGCAATCGTAACCATGGCCCCACCCCAACCTGGATTGCCTCCCATAACCCCATGGTCTCCCGCAGCCGTAATGGCCCCTGGAACCGTGCCAGCACCCGTGACTCCAGGGGTTATAAAACAATTCCTCATTAATGCTTTCATCGAAAGTCATCTTTCTGCGCTGGAGGTAAACCTAAAACAAACAGCAGGGAAAAGAGTCAACACAATGCTCTACAGCTAGTGGAATAAAAGACTGAATGCTCAGTTATTACTGTGTTGGAGGCCATGGAGAGAGAGAGACAGAGTGAGATGGAACAGAGAAATTATGACCTAGACCCTCATTTCCTGGCTATATATCCCTCCCATTCCCTCATTCTAATAGTCTTCCTTCACTCATTCTTAGCCTCCTTCTTAACCAACCCCTTTAATTCTCTCTCAGTCCCTTTATCTGAAAAATACTGATGGCAAAGTAAATATGTGCTACAGACTCTTCCTATCACGCATTGTATTCTCTTTTACAGATGGTTGGGGCAAAGTCTGGCTGGGACAAAGGTAATCATGTTCGTGTCTTTGGGAGGATTTAACCTCAGCATGGAGACGAGTTCTCTCTAGAACCAGAACATGGCGCTTTGGCTTCTAAAGCTTGTGAGTCAGAGATACTTGCTAATGAATGAATGGACAATAGTCATTTCCCAAGGAAACACACGAAGGAACAGATCTTGAGCTGGATTAAATCAGCTCAGTTACAGACTTCAGTGGAGCTTTGCTAACCTACACCAGCCTAAGATGTGCCTCTGAAATTCTTAGTTGCACACCAGAATATAATAATTGTCACACTATGTCAGACCGGTGGGCCATTTAATCCATTATACTGTCTCAGGGTGTTGAGTATCAACCATTTACCAATGAAGTAAAAGAAGAGTGCGTTAGTCATTTGTGGATGGAAGTGGAAAAGCTTCTTCCCCAAACCTCCTAGCTAATACTGGGGTTGGAGATTATTCAAAACTACCAAAGGGATTCCAATTCCCTATTTTCAATTAAGAGTCATAGGAATTGGGTGTCAGAAATATATACGTTGCTCTGCAAATCCCACCATTAACTTCTAAAGCATGAATCCACCAAAGTCTGCTACTTAAAAACTGTGAAAAAATATGGAAAAACTCCTTAGCACTGCTAAAAATCACAGAATCTAGTTGAAAAATTCAGTCCTAAATTAAAACCATTACTAATGTGACGCCTCAATAGTTATAAAAAGATTGATTCAAATCAGACTTACCCAATTCACCAAGGAAACGAAGTCAAGAGAAGTGGTTAGAAGAGCTGGACTCACAAGAGCTTTTATACTGTTTGTCTTACCACATGGAGGACTGAGACATCATTGTGCATCAGGTCTTTATTAGTTACAAAACAAATTTTGTTGCACATGTTACTCTTTTAATTGATATAATTGTTTTCCTCAGTGCT
The DNA here is from genome assembly GCF_965152275.1 of Natator depressus. Taxonomy (NCBI): domain Eukaryota; kingdom Metazoa; phylum Chordata; order Testudines; family Cheloniidae; genus Natator; species Natator depressus. The sequence continues at coordinate 2,352,262 of NC_134257.1, read as the reverse complement.
TGTGGTTATTAATCTCTCCTTAAACTCACATGGAATAATGTGCACATTACACCCAGCAGGAATCAATTGTACTAAATATTTTATGGATGAACTGTATTCCTGGTCTCATTCTCCTGACTTCATTGGCATTACACTGAGAATGAATCTGAGGGAAATTCAGAGCCAGATCTGTGCATCAGTATCATGTATAGGAATCCAATCTGGTCCTTGAAATCCATGCTGGTATTGGTTAGGGATATTTTGGCATTTGCCCACTGTAATTCTTTAGACTCAATCAGCCTTCATTCTGCATACTCAGCACATCCACCCATAGTGCAGCTGAACCAACGTCCATGGAAATGAATGGGTAGCTAATACATTGACTTCAGTGGGCTGTTCATGAAGCCATATGGCTTGAAATTAACCCTGGCAGAGGGGCAATACAAGAGCTATAAACCCCATAAGTCCCACTTACACATTCAAAAATAGCTCTTCTCACACTCCTAAGTTTGCATAAGCTTTTGTGCTGCCCCTCTGCCCTGGGGCGAATTTCACCTTACGGTGATTAGAAATACAGCTCTCAATAGAGCTCCAGGTATGTCACCAATGGTGTGGAATTAGCATGATCACCATGGCAGAGCTGCACAAAGCTGTTTATTGCGGGGTTGCTCATTGTTCACACCGAGGGTTGGTGGGGCAGTGTTTTATACAATCTTTGAGTTATAACTTTGACTCTGTACGGCCTCAGAAAATGCAGAAAATGAGAAAATGCAGCTGAGGTAGCCCACGAGAAGCACAGGAGAGATGGCAAAAAGGGAGCATTGGCCAAGTAGGAGATGGCGGTGGGATAAGATTAGGCTAATGCAGACTCCGACCAGCCAAAAGTCATGCTTTCAGATCCTTCTCTTGTATAAAGTGTTCCACCTATAATCCTTGCATCGTTCTATATGCTCCAGTCAGTGGTTCCTCTTACCAGGGGGAAAGGAAGAGAGTGTCTTTGATTTTCAGCTGTCACTGTAGTGAACAGAGCTGGAAAGATTTCCACCAGCTGAGGTTCTGGCCCATAAACTATACAATGGCATTTTATACAATAGAGAAACACATAGCTGCTATTTAATGAAAATCAAATAGTTCCAAATTCGGAGGCTAGAAATCATGACCTGGTTAAGGTATAGAAATAAGAGAACTTGACATGCATTTTAAATGATGCTGTTGCTCAAATCATGGGCATTTTCCAAGATTGAACTATTAATATTGTCCTTAGAAAATCCTAATCAGTGTTTGTGAAGTGCTTTGATACCATGAGTTCTGAGGAAGCCTTACAAAGCATGCAGCAAGCGTCTTATCCCCATTTTATATGTAGATAAACAGAGGCACATTGAGTTGAAGGTCACATAAGGAGTCAGGTGTAGAGACAGAAATAAAAGCCAATAGTCCTGACAACTCATACCAGATGTTATTCTGAGATGAACACCATTAGACTGCATTACAAGACAACATTAGTAATGTGTGCTGTTGTCTTGTTAATAACATTTAGTAATTTTGACTTCCTAATATGCCACTGACATGACTATAATTGTTACAGAGACTCAATTATGTTGTTGTTTCTTTGGTTTTTTGGTGTTTTATTTTTCTGGGAGCTTCTGGATGAATCATCTTCTGGGCTTCTGTATGCATGTAGACAATAATTCTCCAAAGGAATGACAAGTGTATACATAACATATGGGTCCATTCATGGTGTAGTATAGAATCATAGAATCTTAGAATCGCAGGACTGGAAGGGACCTCGAGAGGTCGTCTAGTCCAATCCCCTGAACTCAAGTCAGGACTAAGTATTATTTAGACCATCCCTGACAGGTGTTTGTCTAACCTGCTCTTAAAACTCTCCAATGATGGAGATTCCACAACATCCCAAGGCAATTTATTCCAGGTCTTAACTACCAAGACAGGAAGTTTTTCCTAATGTCCAACCTAAACCACCCTTTCTGCAATTTAAGCCCATTGCTTCTTGTCCTGTCCTCAGAGGTTAAAGAGAACAATTAATCTCCCTCACTGTTCTCTTCTTCAGACTAAACAAACCCAATTTTTTAAATCTTTCCTCAGATGACATCTTTTCAAGGCCTTTAATAATTTTTGTTGCTCTCCTTTCTCAAATTTGTCCACATCTTGCCTGTAATATGGCACCCAAAACTGGACAGAATACTCCAGCTGAGGCCTAATCAGCGTGGAGTACAGTGGAAGAATTACTTCTCCTGTTTTGCTCACAACACTCCTGTTAATACATCCCAGAATGTTTACCCTTTTTGCGATGGTGTTAGACTGTTGACTCATATTTAGCTTTGATCTAATGTGACACCCCAGATCCCTTTCTGGAGTACTCCTTCTGAGGCAGTCATTTCCCATTTTGTATGGGTGCAACTGATTGTTCTTTCCAAAGTGGAGTAATTTGCATTTGTCCTTATTGAATTTCATCCTATTTACTTCAGAAGAATATATCCACATATCCAGTTTCTCCAAATCATTTTTAATATTAATCCTATCCTCCAAAGCCTATCCTTACAACCTCTCCCAGCTTGGTATCGTGCACAAACTTTATAAGTGTACTCTCTATGCCATTATCTAAATGAAGAAATGGAACAAAACTGGACCCAGAACCGATCCCTGATGGGTCATAATCCTAATGATCATAATAAGGATCAGTATCATAATCTTCAGTTTACAATTCAAATACCCAGAAGATTGTGATAAGACACTTAAGTTTATTCCTGTGGAAAATCCCATTCCTCGCTTCTCTCCATCTGACTGTGACTATAAAGCAGAATCTTAACTCCAACCTCATATTTCCCTCCAAACATTTTCCCATCTCCTCCAGCAACATGGGCCCTGGACGTATTCCACCTACATTAGCTGAGGTTGCAGTTAAGATTTGAAGAAGTGGTTTGCAATGTTGTGCTAGCTGTCTTGGGCCCAGGGTATTCGAAAGACAAGGTTGGAGAGGTAATATCTTTTGTAGGTGAAAGAGACAAGTTTCCACAGAACGATTCTTCTGCATGGGCTGAAAAACTTACACAAGTTGGTCCAATAAAATATATGACGTTACCTACTTTTTCTTTTGTTAGTGAAATATGTGGAAGCCGAGAAAGTGAAGGGTCTAAGAAAGTTTAGCAACAGTGAGAAGTGGGTAGCAAATGCTATCTGGATTACGGTGCGTTATTTGTAACTTTGTCACTTCCTCTGTGACCTTCACCCCAACGTAACTCTATTTATTTGCACATAAGACAGGAGTGATAACAATCTAGTGGATGTTCTATTTCCCCAGGACTCCAGATATCAAAGCACTTCACAAACATTCATTAAGGTTGTTGATATCCAAAGTGTTGGATTATTACAATGGTAATAGTTTCTTACTGGAAGACGCCCTTCGAATGAGCAATAGAGTCACTTTAAAAATGCATGTCAAGGTTACTCGTGTTATTCTCCTAATTAAGTCATGATTTGTAGCTCAGAGTTTCGGACTATTGATTTCCATTGAAAAAAAATGGCATTTCCTTTTCAGATAAAAATTCCTTGTCAAGTTTAAGAGCAGGAGATCAGCTGGCATAAATAAGCACAGCTCCATAGAATTCAGAGATGTTCATGGCATTTGAATCAACATAAGCGTCTTCAACCTTGCCTGGTTAGAGGAAAGAGCCTATGGGAAGAGAGGTTGTTACACTTTAAAAAACATTCTCATCATGCTAAGAAAGCTTTCTGCAAGCTCCGGGTCTTGCAACATGCCCTAAAGTTGGTCAGACGTTGAATTAAACTAACCTCATGACACAGCCTTGGTCAAGAAGGCCATATCTCCATTTTCCTAAGGCTTTATCAGCTGCATTTTCCTGCAAGACAAGAATTGTCTTGGCTCTTGTTGGAGGGAAATCATATTGCTGATGTTGTAAATGTTCTGGGATTGACCTCAAAGCCTTTATAAAATATTGCAATGCTTTTTATCACCCACCCTCACCTCAACGCAAGAGGAACCCAGCTGTAGGCAGCACCATGACCTTCTGCCATCATGATCATCCTGACCCCACAGCATTGGTGACATAACTAGAGGTAGATTATGAACTCAATTTCTAATCAATGTATGGGGAAATTCACCCCTGCACAGAGGACCAACACAAATTGAAAGATATAATGGGACTTAGAGAGTTCAAAGACCTTATCCTCTCTTTCTTCCAGGGGGAATTTTCAAGTCAAAAGGTCTGAGTCAAAACTCTCCCACGCTAATGTCTCACATTGATTTCAATGGGCATTAGATCTCGAAACTTGGGGTTACAGGTTCTGAACACTGAGATTTCCCCTCCCTCCTAGGAATTACAAGAGCAGTACAATGCCCGCAATACATATCAGCATATCTTAGCAGGACCAAACTGGATTCCTCTGCAGGACAGCAGACTGAGAAACTGATACAGCCCTGAATCTCCTTGACAATCACTCTCATTAGCACTCCTGAGGAGGTCACTAGAATGATACCAGGCACGAACGTGTCCCATAAAACTTTTAAAATGAAAGAAGCCCGGGGGCTTGTATGTGCATGTTATACCCCATGTGAGGCTGATAACACAACAATCCCGAACACAGAAGAAAACAATTATATCAATTGCAGGAGTCATGTGCCCAGCAACATATGTTTTGTAACTAATTAGGACCTCGAGCAAAAGGATGTCTCAAATTCTCCAGGCTGTTTAAGAAACCGTATAAAAGTGCTCGCGACTCAGGGTTCTTTAACCACTTCTCTTGACTTCTCCTCCTTGGTGACCTTGGTAAGTCTGATTTGACTCTATCTTTCTATAGCTATCAAGACGTGTTCGTGATGGTTTGATTTAGGACTGAAACTTGCACATAACTCTGTGATTACTGGCTTTATTCAGGGGTTTTCCCACTGGAAAAAATGCTAAGTTATTAAGTTGCAGGCATTGGTGGATTCAGGGTTTAGAAGTTAAGGCTGCAATCTTTCAGAGGTACATAGGAATTTCTGGACACGAGGTCCTCTTTATTTTCATTAAGAATAAAGTGTTCAAATCCCTTTGGTAGATTTGAAAAATCTCAGACCCAACTTTTCAGTTCGTGGGGTTAGGAAGAAATTCCCCCAGTTTATTGCCGAACAGATTGCTTCTGTGTGCTGCTGCGTTCTTCTGTGGCAGCTGGTACCGAACATTCTTTCACACACATTATTCTGATCTGATCCAGCAGGGCAATTTCTGTGTTCTTCTGTGCACCAGGAGCATATTAAGATGCAGAGCCACAACTGGTGTAACTCCACTGAACTCAGTTGATCAGTGCTGATTGCTACCGGCTGAGGATCTGGTTCTTACTGTTTTGTTTTCCCAAAAGAATATTGTCCATTCATTCATTTGTAAGTATTACTGACCCACAAGGTTCAGAAGCCAAAGCACCGCACTCTGATTTTGAAGGGAACTGATCTCTCTGATGAGGTTAAATCCTCACAAGGAAACTATCCCGAACAAAATTGTCCCTGCCATGCTCCTAAGAAACATTTTGTAAGAAGGAATAAAAATCCCATGCGTGTATGACAGAAATACTCCGTGTTGTACGTTTACTTATTCCAAACAGTGTTCTTAGGAGAAATGGACTGAGAAGTGTTCAAAAGGGTTGGATAAGAGGGGGGCTAAGAGAGAGGGGAGCAAGAGGACAAGAAGGAGAAACTGGGAGGCAATAGGTAGTCAGGACACAAGGGTCTAGATCACCATTTCTCTACCTCTCTCTATCTCCCTGGCCGGCAATACAGTAGTAACTGAGTTTTGACCCTTATTATTCCACTGGCCCTAGTGCATTGTGTTGACTCTTTTCCCTGCTGTGTGTTTCAGGTTAACCTCCAGCGCAGAAAGATGACTTTCGATGAACTCATGAATGATGAATTGTATTATAACCCCTACTGTTACCAGGGCTGGCGCGGCTATAGAGGCCATTATGGCTGCTATAGGCCCTGGGGTTCCTGGAGGCCATACAGGTATGGGTGGGGCCATCAGTATGGTGGCCACTACCCTTACCGATGGGGCCATGGGTACGGCTATGGAAAGTTCTGGCCATGTTTAGCCGAGGAGCAATAGGCCCGGAACAAGGAACAACCAGGAAACGTCAAGCGAGATACGGAATCACAGCTGGGCTTATGGGCAATGCCGTTCAGAAATCCTGATTGCGCACAACTCCCATGGGAGCTCTGAGTCCTCAGCACCTCCGGAAATCTGCCCAGGATCTTTATTTCCCCACTTACACTTTATGACTTTTTCCTCTATTGTCTTCCAAAACATCTGGTGTGAAATGCGTCACCTTGTAAAGGGTGATTTCTTGGCGACTTTCATGAAACCCTGGAAATAGGTTCTTTTTACGCTGCCTACTCTCTGTCTCTTCCTGTGTACTTCTCCTCTTTTTCACATTAAACTGATTCTGCCTCATAATATCAATCTTTTTGTTTTCCTTTCGGCTCCATTCCCGATTTACTAGCCACTATGGTCCAGATTCAAAAGAGCTACTTACGTGCCTAGCTCCCACTGAAATCAGTGTGAGCCAGGCACCTAAATACCTTTGTGAATCTGGGTCTGTGGGTAACAACTCGCTGCTGGGCAGGGAACCAGTGCCTGTGCATTACTTAAGTCCCACTCAAGCCCTGTATTGCGAAGAGCATCAGGTCTGGCAAAAGTCTGTATATCATAAGAGAGGTATTAGCCCTCTAGGTCCCCTCTCTTTACCAATTAGGTGTCGGGGATGCCTTCTGATTCACAGCTTCTAGACCTTGCCAGTCCCGGTTCAATCTCGAACAATAGATGCTTGGTACCCTAAAGATGAGCAATGCCAACACTGAAACCATCCCTCTTATTCCCCCCCTCCCAAGGGTGTTTAATTAAAAGCCTGTCAGGTTTAAATTTCAGAAATCTTGTGCATCACTGGGCCTTGGTCCTGTGTAAAGGGAAGGGGCAACCTAAGCGCCCCCTTTTGGCCAGATGTGCCACTCTGGGTGAGCCACCTTACCGCCACCTACTTAGAATCATAGAATATCAGGGTTGGAAGGGACCTCAGGAGGTCATCTAGTCCAACCCCTTGCTCAAAGCAGGACCAATCCCCAACTAAATCATCCCAGCCAGGGCTTTGTCAAGCCTGACCTTAAAAACTTAAAAGGAAGGAGATTCCACCACCTCCCTAGGTAATGCATTCCAGTGTTTCACCACTCTCCTAGTGAAAAAGTTTTTCCTAATATCCAGCCTAAACCTTCCCCACTGCAACTTGAGACCATTACTCCTTGTTCTGTCATCTGCTACCACTGAGAACAGTCTACAGCCATCCTCTTTGGAACCCCCTTTCAGGTAGTTGAAAGCAGCTATCAAATCCCCCTCATTCTTCTCTTCCGCAGACTAAACAATCCCAGTTCCCTCTGCCTCTCCTCATAACTCATGTGTTCCAGTCCCCTAATCATTTTTGTTGCCCTCCGCTGGACTCTTTCCAATTTTTCCACATCCTTCTTGTAGTGTGGGGCCCAAAACTGGACCCAGTACTCCAGATGAGACCTTAACAACGTCGAATACCGGAGAAGGATCACGTCCCTCGATGTGCTGGCAATGACCCTACTTATACATCCCAAAATGTCATTGGCCTTCTTAGCAACAAGGGCACACTGTTGACTCATATCCAGCTTCTCGTCCACTGTAACCCCTTGGTCCTTTTCTGCAGAAATGCTGCCGAGCCATTCGGTCCCTAGTCTGTAGCGGTGCATGGGATTCTTCCATCCTCAGTGCAGGACTCTGCACTTGTCCTTGTTGAACCTCATCAGACTTCTTTTGACCCAATCCTTTAATTTGTCTAGAGCCCTCTGTATCCTATCCCTACCCTCCAGTGTATCTGCCTCTCCTCCCAGTTTAGTGTCATCTGCAAATTTGCTGAGGGTGCAATGCACATCATCCTCCAAATCATTTATGGAGATATTGAACAAAACCGGCCCGAGAACCAACCCTTGGGGCACTCCACTTGATAGCAGCTGCCAACTAGACATGGAGCCATTGATCCCTACCCATTGAGCCCGACAATCTAGCCAACTTTCTATCCACCTTAGAGTCCATTCATCCAGCCCATACTTCTGTAACTTGCTGGCAAGAATACTGTGGGAGACCGTGTCAAAAGCTTTGCTAAAGTCAAGGAACGACACATCCACTGCTTTTCCCTCATCCACAGAGCCAGTTATGTCGCCATAGAAGGCAATTAGATTAGTCACGCATGACTTGCCCTTGGTGAATCCATGCTGACTGTTCCTGATCACTTTCCTCTCCTCTAAGTGCTTCAGAATTGATTCCTTGAGGACCTGCTCCATGATTTTTCCAGGGACTGAGGTCAGGCTGACTGGCCAGTAGTTCCCAGGATCCTCCTTCTTCCCTTTTTTAAAGATGGGCACTACATTAGCCTTTTTCCAGGCGTTCGGGACCTCCCCCGATTGCCACGAGTTTTCAAAGATAATGGCCAATGGCCAATGGCTCTGCAATCACATCCTCCAACTCCTTTAGCACTCTCGAATGCAGCGCATCCGGCCCCATGGACTTGAGCTTCTCCAGCTTTTCTAAATATCCCCAAACCACTACTTTATCCACAGAGGTCTGGTCACCTCCTCCCCATGCTGTGCTGCCACTGTGTCAACCATGCACCTGCACAGTTCAGAACAACAAAAAGACAAAACAAACTAGTCCAAAGAAGGGTGTTTCCCTTAATGAAGCCCTGGGACAGGAGCCCATGTAATAACAAACCAAATGCCCTTTTTGCCAGATCCATGTTCAGATCCCACTCACTAAAGTCCAGACAAAGTCTCTTGTGCCTGCGCGGGGTAAACTTCCACAGCTGGGAGATCACAGCCTCTTACAGGCTGGTCAGCTCCTCGTGTCCTCTCCCCTATCCAGCTCCTTCTTCCGGATGAACTAGTCACTAGCACAGAGCAGGGAGTCTCCTTATTTGCACACCGTCTGTTCTGTTTGTGGCCTCCAGCTGACTGATAAAAGGGGAGTACGCTGCTTCACATACCTCCAGACCGTGAGTGGACCAGTTGGTGCACTCACCCAATAGCCAGATCTCCTCATCTGTTCATGAGAAGAAGTCCACCTTCTCATACTCCTTTTTAGGACGGTGTCCTACCCAGACCCAAAAGAACTGCAGTGCCAAGTACCACTGGGTAAGACAGGCATTTGAGTCCTTCATCGTCTGGAGCCAACACAGAACTTCACGATCTGTCAGCAGGACAAGTGCCCCTCAGTAGTTAGTCTCCTTATTTCTCACCTGGCATTTCCTTGGGTTTACTCTCACATTGGCCTCTCGTCGCCTGGATTTGAAGGCCCAGACTGGATCTAAATGACCTGACTGGATTGCTCATGCACAGATACAACTCTGGATATCAGTAACTCCAGTGAAGTCAGGAAGGTAGTTTGCCCTTAAAACTTTTCCTGCCAAAGAAACCTGCGGGGTGTAATGTGTGTATCGTACTCTTACAGTTTCATGTAAATACGTCTATATTCCCCCACTGTGGCCCCTTCAAGTTTCCGGTTCCCAGGCAACAGTGCTCTTGGGTGGAGATCTGCCTCTCTCTCTCCCTTCTGACAGGGTGCCTTCAGGCTGCAGGAGCTCCCTGCCTTACCCTCTGATATCCCCAGCAAGCCTGACTACCTAAAGGTGAGCACCTGTAGCCCCTGTGCCTTCTTTTCTCTCTGAGGTCTATGAACAGTGTAGTGCCTTCAGTTACACGTTACCACACAGCTCCTTCGGTGCAAGCACCTCTACTCTTACGGTAAAGGCATTTCGGAGAAAGCAGATGAACAACAATAAAAGTTCCTATAAGCATGCTCAAAGCTTACCAGAGGGCACCATCAGCCTCCTGGGGCCCTAGCAGGCCAAAGTCTTTCCTACTCTTCGGCAAGGATTGGGGACCTACTTGGCCAGAAGGTCCTGTATGGTTGTGGATCAGAAAGAAGACTCTGAGTCAGTTCAAGCCCAGACGTTTTATACCAGAAGCCCTTTCTTCATTGGTCTTTGGAAAATCCAGCATGAATCAGAGAGAGATGGTACCTCTGTGCGGATGTTTACAAACGTCTGCATTTTACCTTCATCACCCACGCACACACTGTTTTAGTTTCTAGGGAAGCAGTGATACCCTTCCCGCTGGAGTAAAACACAATCCTACGTACAATCTCTGACCCACAGTGACATGTAAATTTCATACAATACATTCCCGCAAAGTTATCGCATGCAATTGCAATATTTCTCACAACTACTAGGTGAGGTTGAGAACAGACTGGAAATCACAAACACGAAGGAAAACAATTATATCAGTTGAAAGAGTAATGTATGCAACAACATTAATTTGCAACTAATAAAGACCTCATGAACAAAGGGCATCTCAGACCTTCCAGGAGATCTGAGAAACTGTATAAAAGCTCTTTCAACTCAGGGCTATTTCCCTACTTCTCTTCACCTCTTTTCTTTGCTGAACTGGGTACGTCTGATGTGAATCACTCTCTTTATAACTATTGAGGTGCCACATTAGCGACAGTTTCCATTCAGGAGCAAATCTTGTAGTTTGCATGACTAATACTATCTCAGTTCCTGATGAATCCTCTAATCAGTCCGTCTCTTCCCCCTCTATGCCCACGCAGCTCTTAAACAGAAATTCCTCCAGACCTTAATTCTGGACTCACTAGTCCTCTCTTCATCATAACTGCCCATTCTCCATTCCTGGTATTCATTTCTTCCCTGCCAGATCCTCCACTGTTACGTAGAGATTAGAATCAATCTAGAGAGCCATCATTTATGCCAGTGTACTGTGGGCGTACATTTTACAAGATCTGACACTTGACACTCGCGCTCAGCTTGCATGATCCAGAGCAAAAGCAGATGGGACCCAGAGAATTCAGCTTCAAATGGAGATTGATTTTTAACGATATTTTTTCTTTAGGAAAACCTAGTCTGTTCTCAGTCACGGGTGTTAGTTGTGACAAATAATGAAACCACATGCAGAATCTTTGGGGAAATGCTTTGTATTAAGATTATCTCTCACTGTGTGTAAAGCAATGTAGGGATGATTGTGTCTGATACACACAAAGAGGAGGGATACCACAGCTCCTGCAGGAACTGAAACAGTAGGGGGTGATTAAGGTAAATCTTTGAGGAATGGAAACCCTTCCAGAGAGGTACTACCCCCTGGCAACCTGGCATATGGTTGTGCAGCCTTCAATCCCTGGGTGAGAAGGGAGCCTGATGCGGGTCTCCAACCAAGAACGCTGACAACCGGGAGCTGAGGGAATCGCACAGGGGGCTACAGTTGCATTTACACGGAAACTGTGATCGTGTGATATTCACGTTACATCCACATACAAATCAGTACTCATGTGCCTCTCTCACGCCGATTGCAATACAGGTTATGTACCTCATTAGTTCTCTGACTCTCTGCCACAGTGGTTGGTAAATAAGAAATGGAGCAGAAAGGAAAACCAAAAGGCTGGTAATATGATGCAGAAGGACTTTAATGTGAATTAGAAGAGAAGGACATAGCAAGAGACACAAGGAATGCAGAGCAGAAAGACTATATTTCTAGGGTTTCAAGAAGGTCTACAAGAAATCATTGGCTCCACGATGATGCATTTCATACCAGATGTTCTTCTTCCTTCATTGCAGCTGTAGCGTTAGGAGTGAAGTCCTGTTTCCAGCATTTTTATCCCAGTCAGCATCAAATGAGACAAAGCAGAATGGGAGCAGAGCACTACGCTCTTTCTCTGTGAGTCATCTTCCGTAGCAAAGTTAAAGGCAGAGACAAATGGCCCACACTCAGGAAGAGGCCAGTACACCCAGGGCCTAATTCTCACTGACACTAAGATCCCTTTACGTTGCTCTGTAAGGAGCCTGCTCGTGAGTGTAAATGTTATTTGTGCCAACTTTAAGGTCCCTGCCTCAGTGACACTGCCAGAGTGGCCTAAAGGGGCCTTCATGGATTGGGAGTCAGGCCTTTAGAGAGTTCTAGAAGAAGCCGTTAGAATAACGGTGGGGAGGGATAGCTCAGTGCTTTGAGCATTGGCCTGCTAAACCCAGGGTTGTGAGTTCAATCCTTGAGGGGGCCATTTAGGGATCTGGGGCAAAAAAAATTGGGGAGTGTGCCTGCCTTGAGCAGGGGGTTGGACTAGATGATCTCCTGAGGTCCCTTCCAACTCTGATACTCTAATAGGAGGCATTAGCGGAAACAGTCATAAAGGGAAATACAGCTACTAGGTAGGTTTCCTGAGGCACTGAGCAATCACAGCTCCCATGGCAGTGGTGGTTGCTCAGCATTTCTGAAAGCCATTGCCCATAAGCTGATCGGTGAATCGTATCTTGCTTTTCGTTTCCTGGTTGTTCCTTTTTCCGGGTCTATTGCTCCTCAGCGAAACATGGCCAGCATCTTCCATAGCCGTACCCACTGCCCCATCGGTAAGGGTAAGAGTAGCAGGAATCGTAATTAGGGCCCCATCCATAACTGTATGGCCTATAGTAACCCCATGGCCGATAGCAGTCATAATGGCCCCTATAACCGCCCCAGCCCCCATTCCAACAGGGGTCACAGCCCCAACCATGAGAAATCTTTTGGTGGTGGTAAGTCATCTTTCTGCGTTGGAGGTAAACCTGAAACACACAGGGAAAAGCAGGGAAAAGAGTCAGCGTAATGCATTAGAGCCAAGAGAATGAAAAGGAAAAAGCTCGGTTCCTATTGTGATGGGGGCTAGAGAGAGAGAGAGACGGAGCCGGGAAATGATAATCTAGCCCCTTAGTTCCCAGCTCCATTTTGCCTCCTATTGCCTCGTCCTAGTCCTCTTGCTCCCCTCTCTCTTAGCCTCCCTCCTAACCAACCCTTCTCAACCCTTCTGAGTCTCTTTCTCTTAAAAAAACTGACTGGAATAAATAAACATACAATATAGAGTATTTCCGTCAGACACTCATGGGATTTTTCTTCCCTTATATAAAAGGTTTATACAACGCTTGGCAGGGACAAATGTGTTAAGATTAGCTTGTGAGGATTTTACCTCAGCTTAGAGACCAGTTCTCTCCAGAATCGGAGCATGGCACTTTGGCTTCTGAAGCTTGTGAGTCAGCAATACTTACAAATGAATGAATGGACTATTCTTTTGTCAAAGCGAAATACGAAGAACCAGAAACCTGAGCAGGTAGATATCAGCACTGGTCAACTAAATTTAAGGATCTAAGCTAACTTACACTACCTGAGGATCTGCGTCTGACATGGCTACTCATGCGCACAAGACCACAGAAATTGCCCTCCTGGATCACACCAGAAGTCCATGTAATGTCAGTCTCTCTGAACTATTGTTGAGCAGCAGCTGTCACAGTATAAAGAAGCACACAGACGTGGTTTCTTATGCAGTAAACTGGGGAAGTTTCTTTCTAGCACCCCTTAGTAAAAAGGTGGGTATGAGATTTTTCCAATCTACCTAAGAGATTTGAACACCTAATTCTTAAGGGAAATAAACAGGCTCTAGTGTCCCAAACGCCTACGTACCTGTAAAAATTGCAGCCTTTGCTTCTAAACCATGAATCTACCAATGCCTGCAACTGACTAACTGCTATTTTAATGGAGAATCCCCTCTCCGTAGCCAATATTCACAAAGTTACTTGCAAGATTCCGTCCTAAATTAAAACCATCACGTATGTAACATTTCGATAGCTCTAGAGAGTTTGAGAGAAATAGGACTCACCGAGCTCACCGAGGAGGATAAATCAAGGGAAGTGGTTAAAGAGCCCTGAGTGCCGAGCGCTTTTATACAATTTCGCAGACTGCCAGGAGAATCTGAGACAACCTTTAGTTTAAGGTCTTAAATGATTACAAAACAGGCTTTGCTACGCACGTCGCTCCTTCATCTGATATAATTGTTTTCAAGATTATTGTGATTTCAGCCTCCCATGGCATGACATGCACACAACACCCTTTCGGTTTCAGAGTAGCAGCTGTGTTAGTCTGAATCTGCAAAAAGAAAAGAAGGACTTGTGGCACCTTTGTTAGTCTCTAAGGTGCCACAAAAACACCCTTTAGGTTTCTTTCATCTGAAAGGTTTTATGGGGCACAATTTAACCTGGAATTATTCTAGGGTCCTCCATCAGATTTACAGGAAGAATTAATGCAAAGGTTCGTCAGAGCTGTATCTATTGAACAATCTGCTGTCCTGTAAAAGAATCCAGTTTGGTCCTTGTGAGCCAAGCCGGTATGTGTTGCGGGCATCGCACAGTTCCTCTTAAAATTCAAAGGAGGGAAGGAACGCTCTCCAAAGTCTGAACCCTCAAGTTTTCTGATCTACTGCCCATTGAAGTCAATGACAGCCATTACTCTGACTGGGTGGGTTTTCTCTCAGGTATTGGACGCAAACTTTCTCAGTGTACTCTCTATGCCATTATCTAAATCATTGATGAAGAAATGGAACAAAACTGGACCCAGAACTCATCCCTCATGGATCATAATCATAATGATCATAATAAAGATCAGTATCATAATCTTCAGTTTACAATTCAAATATCCAGAAGATTGTGATAAGACCCTTACGTTTGTTCCTGTGGAAAATCCCATTCCTCGCTTCTCTCCATCTGACTGTGACTATAAAGCAGAATCTTAACTCCAACCTCATATTTCCCTCCAAACATTTTCCCATCTCCTCCAGCAACATGGGCCCTGGACCTGTTCCACCTACATTAGCTGAGGTTGCAGTTAAGATTTGAAGAAGTGGTTTGCAATGTTGTGCTAGCTGTCTTGGGCCCAGGGTATTCGAAAGACAAGGTTGGAGAGGTAATATCTTTTGTAGGTGAAAGAGACAAGTTTCCACAGAACGATTCTTCTGCATGGGCTGGAAAACTTACACAAGTTGGTCCAATAAAATATATGGCGTTAACTACTTTTTCTTTTGTTAGTGAAATATGTGGAAGCTGAGAAAGGGAAGGGTCTAAGAAAGTTTAGCAACAGTGAGAAGTGGATAGCAAATGCTATCTGGATTACGGTGCGTTATTTGTAACTTTGTCACTTCCTCTGTGACCTTCACCCCAACGTAACTCTATTTATTTGCACATAAGACAGGAGTGATAACAATCTAGTGGATGTTCTATTTCCCCAGGACACCAGATCTCAAAGCACTTCACAAACATTCATTAAGGTTGTTGATGTCCAAAGTGTTGGATTATTACAATGGTAATAGTTTCTTCCTGGAAGACGCCCTTCGAATGAGCAATAGAGTCGCTTTAAAAAGCATGTCAAGGTCACTCGTGTCATTCTCCTAATTAAGTCATGATTTGTAGCACAGAGTTTCGGACTATTGGATTTCCATTGAAAAAAAATGGCATTTCCTTTTCAGATAAAAATTCCTTGTCAAGTTTAAGAGCAGGAGATCAGCTGGCATAAATAAGCACAGCTCCATAGAATTCAGAGATGTTCATGGCATTTGAATCAACATCAAGCGTCTTCAACCTTGTCTGGTTAGAGGAAAGAGCCTTTGGGAAGAGAGGTTGTTACACTTTAAAAAACATTCTCATCATGCTAAGAAAGCTTTCTGCAAGCTCCGGGTCTTGCAACATGCCCTAAAGTTGGTCAGACGTGGAATTAATCTAACCTCATGACACAGCCTTGGCCGAGAAGGCCATATCTCCATTTTCCTGAGGCTTTATCAGCTGCATTTTCCTGCAAGACAAGAATTGCACCAAGAAATGCACCATGAGCTTCTGCCATCATGATCATCCTGACCCCACAGCATTGGTGACATAACTAGAGGTAGATTATGAACTGAATTTCTAATCAATGTATGGGGGAATTCACCCCTGCACAGAGGACCAACACAAAGGCCTATTCAACTCACAGGTCCCTCTTAAGACCTACTTTGAAAGATATAATGGGACTGAGAGAGTTCAAAGACCTTATCCTCTCTTTCTTCCAGGGGGAATTTTCAAGTCAAAAGGTCTGAGTCAAAACCCTCCCACGCTAATGTCTCACATTGATTTCAATAGGCATTAGATCTCGAAACTTGGGGTTACAGGTTCTGAACATTGAGATTTTCCCTCCCTCCTAGGAATTACAAGAGCAGTACAATGCCCGCAATACATATCAGCATATCTTAGCAGGACCAAACTGGATTCCTCTGCAGGACAGCAGACTGAGAAACTGATACAGCCCTGAATCTCCTTGACAATCACTCTCATTAGCACTCCTGAGGAGGTCACTAGAATGATACCAGGCACGAACGTGTCCCATAAAACTTTTAAAATGAAAGAAACCCGTGGGCTTGTATGTGCATGTTATACCCCATGTGAGGCTGATAACACAACAATCCCGAACACAGAAGAAAACAATTATATCAATTGCAGGAGTCATGTGCCCAGCAACATATGTTTTGTAACTAATTAGGACCTCGAGCAAAAGGATGTCTCAAATTCTCCAGGCTGTTTAAGAAACCGTATAAAAGTGCTCGCGACTCAGGGTTCTTTAACCACTTCTCTTGACTTCTCCTCCCTGGTGACCTTGGTAAGTCTGATTTGACTCTATCTTTCTATAGCTATCAAGACGTGTTCGTGATGGTTTGATTTAGGACTGAAACTTGCACATAACTCTGTGATTACTGGCTTTATTCAGGGGTTTTCCCACTGGAAAAAATGCTAAGTTATTAAGTTGCAGGCATTGGTGGATTCAGGGTTTAGAAGTTAAGGCTGCAATCTTTCAGAGGTACATAGGAATTTCTGGACACAAGGTCCTCTTTATTTTCATTAAGAATAAAGTGTTCAAATCCCTTTGGTAGATTTGAAAAATCTCAGACCCAACTTTTCAGTTCGTGGGGTTAGGAAGAAATTCCCCCAGTTTATTGCCGAACAGATTGCTTCTGTGTGCTGCTGCGTTCTTCTGTGGTAGCTGGTACCGAACATTCTTTCACACACATTATTCTGATCTGATCCAGCAGGGCAATTTCTTTGTTCTTCTGTGCACCAGGAGCATATTAAGATGCAGAGCCACAACTGGTGTAACTCCACTGAACTCAGTTGATCAGTGCTGATTGCTACCGGCTGAGGATCTGGTTCTTACTGTTTTGTTTTCCCAAAAGAATATTGTCCATTCATTCATTTGTAAGTATTACTGACCCACAAGGTTCAGAAGCCAAAGCACCGCGCTCTGATTTTGAAGGGAACTGATCTCTCTGATGAGGATAAATCCTCACAAGGAAACTATCCCGAACAAAATTGCCCCTGCCATGCGCCTTAGAAACATTTTGTAAGAAGGAATAAAAATCCCATGTGTGTATGACCGAAATACTCTGTGTTGTACGTTTACTTATTCCAAACAGTGTTCTTAGGAGAAATGGACTGAGAAGTGTTCAAAAGGGTTGGATAAGAGGGAGGCTAAGAGAGGAGGGAGCCAGAGGACTAGAAGGAGAAACTGGGAGGCAATAGGTAGCCAGGACATAAGGGTCTAGGTCACCATTTCTCTACCTCTCTCTATCTCCCTGGCCGGCAATACAGTAGTAACTGAGTTTTGACCCTTATTATTCCACTGGCCCTAGTGCATTGTGTTGACTCTTTTCCCTGCTGTGTGTTTCAGGTTAACCTCCAGCGCAGAAAGATGACTTTCGATGAACTCATGAATGATGAATTGTATTATAACCCCTACTGTTACCAGGGCTGGCGCGGCTATAGAGGCCATTATGGCTGCTATAGGCCCTGGGGTTCCTGGAGGCCATACAGGTATGGGTGGGGCCATCAGTATGGTGGCCACTACCCTTACCGATGGGGCCATGGGTACGGCTATGGAAAGTTCTGGCCATGTTTAGCCGAGGAGCAATAGGCCCGGAACAAGGAACAACCAGGAAACGTCAAGCGAGATACGGAATCACAGCTGGGCTTATGGGCAATGCCGTTCAGAAATCCTGATTGCGCACAACTCCCATGGGAGCTCTGAGTCCTCAGCACCTCCAGAAATCTGCCCAGGATCTTTATTTCCCCACTTACACTTTATGACTTTTTCCTCTATTGTCTTCCAAAACATCTGGTGTGAAATGCGTCACCTTGTAAAGGGTGATTTCTTGGCGACTTTCATGAAACCCTGGAAATAGGTTCTTTTTACGCTGCCTACTCTCTGTCTCTTCCTGTGTACTTCTCCTCTTTTTCACATTAAACTGATTCTGCCTCATAATATCAATCTTTTTGTTTTCCTTTCGGCTCCATTCCCGATTTACTAGCCACTATGGTCCAGATTCAAAAGAGCTACTTACGTGCCTAGCTCCCACTGAAATCAGTGTGAGCCAGGCACCTAAATACCTTTGTGAATCTGGGTCTGTGGGTAACAACTCGCTGCTGGGCAGGGAACCAGTGCCTGTGCATTACTTAAGTCCCACTCAAGCCCTGTATTGCGAAGAGCATCAGGTCTGGCAAAAGTCTGTATATCATAAGAGAGGTATTAGCCCTCTAGGTTCCCTCTCTTTACCAATTAGGTGTCGGGGATGCCTTCTGATTCACAGCTTCTAGACCTTGCCAGTCCCGGTTCAATCTCGAACAATAGATGCTTGGTACCCTAAAGATGAGCAATGCCAACACTGAAACCATCCCTCTTATTCCCCCCCTCCCAAGGGTGTTTAATTAAAAGCCTGTCAGGTTTAAATTTCAGAAATCTTGTGCATCACTGGGCCTTGGTCCTGTGTAAAGGGAAGGGGCAACCTAAGCGCCCCCTTTTGGCCAGATGTGCCACTCTGGGTGAGCCACCTTACCGCCACCTACTTAGAATCATAGAATATCAGGGTTGGAAGGGACCTCAGGAGGTCATCTAGTCCAACCCCTTGCTCAAAGCAGGACCAATCCCCAACTAAATCATCCCAGCCAGGGCTTTGTCAAACCTGACCTTAAAAACTTAAAAGGAAGGAGATTCCACCACCTCCCTAGGTAATGCATTCCAGTGTTTCACCACTCTCCTAGTGAAAAAGTTTTTCCTAATATCCAGCCTAAACCTTCCCCACTGCAACTTGAGACCATTACTCCTTGTTCTGTCATCTGCTACCACTGAGAACAGTCTACAGCCATCCTCTTTGGAACCCCCTTTCAGGTAGTTGAAAGCAGCTATCAAATCCCCCTCATTCTTCTCTTCCGCAGACTAAACAATCCCAGTTCCCTCTGCCTCTCCTCATAACTCATGTGTTCCAGTCCCCTAATCATTTTTGTTGCCCTCCGCTGGACTCTTTCCAATTTTTCCACATCCTTCTTGTAGTGTGGGGCCCAAAACTGGACCCAGTACTCCAGATGAGACCTTAACAACGTCGAATACCGGAGAAGGATCACGTCCCTCGATGTGCTGGCAATGACCCTACTTATACATCCCAAAATGTCATTGGCCTTCTTAGCAACAAGGGCACACTGTTGACTCATATCCAGCTTCTCGTCCACTGTAACCCCTTGGTCCTTTTCTGCAGAAATGCTGCCGAGCCATTCGGTCCCTAGTCTGTAGCGGTGCATGGGATTCTTCCATCCTCAGTGCAGGACTCTGCACTTGTCCTTGTTGAACCTCATCAGACTTCTTTTGACCCAATCCTTTAATTTGTCTAGAGCCCTCTGTATCCTATCCCTACCCTCCAGTGTATCTGCCTCTCCTCCCAGTTTAGTGTCATCTGCAAATTTGCTGAGGGTGCAATGCACATCATCCTCCAAATCATTTATGGAGATATTGAACAAAACCGGCCCGAGAACCAACCCTTGGGGCACTCCACTTGATAGCAGCTGCCAACTAGACATGGAGCCATTGATCCCTACCCATTGAGCCCGACAATCTAGCCAACTTTCTATCCACCTTAGAGTCCATTCATCCAGCCCATACTTCTGTAACTTGCTGGCAAGAATACTGTGGGAGACCGTGTCAAAAGCTTTGCTAAAGTCAAGGAACGACACATCCACTGCTTTTCCCTCATCCACAGAGCCAGTTATGTCGCCATAGAAGGCAATTAGATTAGTCACGCATGACTTGCCCTTGGTGAATCCATGCTGACTGTTCCTGATCACTTTCCTCTCCTCTAAGTGCTTCAGAATTGATTCCTTGAGGACCTGCTCCATGATTTTTCCAGGGACTGAGGTCAGGCTGACTGGCCAGTAGTTCCCAGGATCCTCCTTCTTCCCTTTTTTAAAGATGGGCACTACATTAGCCTTTTTCCAGGTGTTCGGGACCTCCCCCGATTGCCACGAGTTTTCAAAGATAATGGCCAATGGCCAATGGCTCTGCAATCACATCCTCCAACTCCTTTAGCACTCTCGAATGCAGCGCATCCGGCCCCATGGACTTGAGCTTCTCCAGCTTTTCTAAATATCCCCAAACCACTACTTTATCCACAGAGGTCTGGTCACCTCCTCCCCATGCTGTGCTGCCACTGTGTCAACCATGCACCTGCACAGTTCAGAACAACAAAAAGACAAAACAAACTAGTCCAAAGAAGGGTGTTTCCCTTAATGAAGCCCGGGGACAGGAGCCCATGTAATAACAAACCAAATGCCCTTTTTGCCAGATCCATGTTCAGATCCCACTCACTAAAGTCCAGACAAAGTCTCTTGTGCCTGCGCGGGGTAAACTTCCACAGCTGGGAGATCACAGCCTCTTACAGGCTGGTCAGCTCCTCGTGTCCTCTCCCCTATCCAGCTCCTTCTTCCGGATGAACTAGTCACTAGCACAGAGCAGGGAGTCTCCTTATTTGCACACCGTCTGTTCTGTTTGTGGCCTCCAGCTGACTGATAAAAGGGGAGTACGCTGCTTCACATACCTCCAGACCGTGAGTGGACCAGTTGGTGCACTCACCCAATAGCCAGATCTCCTCATCTGTTCATGAGAAGAAGTCCACCTTCTCACGCTCCTTTTTAGGACGGTGTCCTACCCAGACCCAAAAGAACTGCAGTGCCAAGTACCACTGGGTAAGACAGGCATTTGAGTCCTTCATCGTCTGGAGCCAACACAGAACTTCACGATCTGTCAGCAGGACAAGTGCCCCTCAGTAGTTAGTCTCCTTATTTCTCACCTGGCATTTCCTTGGGTTTACTCTCACATTGGCCTCTCGTCGCCTGGATTTGAAGGCCCAGACTGGATCTAAATGACCTGACTGGATTGCTCATGCACAGATACAACTCTGGATATCAGTAACTCCAGTGAAGTCAGGAAGGTAGTTTGCCCTTAA
Organism: Natator depressus; assembly: GCF_965152275.1. NCBI lineage: Eukaryota > Metazoa > Chordata > Testudines > Cheloniidae > Natator > Natator depressus. The sequence goes on along the minus strand of NC_134257.1, from coordinate 2,331,059 downwards.
AACTTTTCCTGCCAAAGAAACCTGCGGGGTGTAATGTGTGTATCGTACTCTTACAGTTTCATGTAAATACGTCTATATTCCCCCACTGTGGCCCCTTCAAGTTTCCGGTTCCCAGGCAACAGTGCTCTTGGGTGGAGATCTGCCTCTCTCTCTCCCTTCTGACAGGGTGCCTTCAGGCTGCAGGAGCTCCCTGCCTTACCCTCTGATATCCCCAGCAAGCCTGACTACCTAAAGGTGAGCACCTGTAGCCCCTGTGCCTTCTTTTCTCTCTGAGGTCTATGAACAGTGTAGTGCCTTCAGTTACACGTTACCACACAGCTCCTTCGGTGCAAGCACCTCTACTCTTACGGTAAAGGCATTTCGGAGAAAGCAGATGAACAACAATAAAAGTTCCTATAAGCATGCTCAAAGCTTACCAGAGGGCACCATCAGCCTCCTGGGGCCCTAGCAGGCCAAAGTCTTTCCTACTCTTCGGCAAGGATTGGGGACCTACTTGGCCAGAAGGTCCTGTATGGTTGTGGATCAGAAAGAAGACTCTGAGTCAGTTCAAGCCCAGACGTTTTATACCAGAAGCCCTTTCTTCGTTGGTCTTTGGAAAATCCAGCATGAATCAGAGAGAGATGGTACCTCTGTGCGGATGTTTACAAACGTCTGCATTTTACCTTCATCACCCACGCACACACTGTTTTAGTTTCTAGGGAAGCAGTGATACCCTTCCCGCTGGAGTAAAACACAATCCTACGTACAATCTCTGACCCACAGTGACATGTAAATTTCATACAATACATTCCCGCAAAGTTATCGCATGCAATTGCAATATTTCTCACAACTACTAGGTGAGGTTGAGAACAGACTGGAAATCACAAACACGAAGGAAAACAATTATATCAGTTGAAAGAGTAATGTATGCAACAACATTAATTTGCAACTAATAAAGACCTCATGAACAAAGGGCATCTCAGACCTTCCAGGAGATCTGAGAAACTGTATAAAAGCTCTTTCAACTCAGGGCTATTTCCCTACTTCTCTTCACCTCTTTTCTTTGCTGAACTGGGTACGTCTGATGTGAATCACTCTCTTTATAACTATTGAGGTGCCACATTAGCGACAGTTTCCATTCAGGAGCAAATCTTGTAGTTTGCATGACTAATACTATCTCAGTTCCTGATGAATCCTCTAATCAGTCCGTCTCTTCCCCCTCTATGCCCACGCAGCTCTTAAACAGAAATTCCTCCAGACCTTAATTCTGGACTCACTAGTCCTCTCTTCATCATAACTGCCCATTCTCCATTCCTGGTATTCATTTCTTCCCTGCCAGATCCTCCACTGTTACGTAGAGATTAGAATCAATCTAGAGAGCCATCATTTATGCCAGTGTACTGTGGGCGTACATTTTACAAGATCTGACACTTGACACTCGCGCTCAGCTTGCATGATCCAGAGCAAAAGCAGATGGGACCCAGAGAATTCAGCTTCAAATGGAGATTGATTTTTAACGATATTTTTTCTTTAGGAAAACCTAGTCTGTTCTCAGTCACGGGTGTTAGTTGTGACAAATAATGAAACCACATGCAGAATCTTTGGGGAAATGCTTTGTATTAAGATTATCTCTCACTGTGTGTAAAGCAATGTAGGGATGATTGTGTCTGATACACACAAAGAGGAGGGATACCACAGCTCCTGCAGGAACTGAAACAGTAGGGGGTGATTAAGGTAAATCTTTGAGGAATGGAAACCCTTCCAGAGAGGTACTACCCCCTGGCAACCTGGCATATGGTTGTGCAGCCTTCAATCCCTGGGTGAGAAGGGAGCCTGATGCGGGTCTCCAACCAAGAACGCTGACAACCGGGAGCTGAGGGAATCGCACAGGGGGCTACAGTTGCATTTACACGGAAACTGTGATCGTGTGATATTCACGTTACATCCACATACAAATCAGTACTCATGTGCCTCTCTCACGCCGATTGCAATACAGGTTATGTACCTCATTAGTTCTCTGACTCTCTGCCACAGTGGTTGGTAAATAAGAAATGGAGCAGAAAGGAAAACCAAAAGGCTGGTAATATGATGCAGAAGGACTTTAATGTGAATTAGAAGAGAAGGACATAGCAAGAGACACAAGGAATGCAGAGCAGAAAGACTATATTTCTAGGGTTTCAAGAAGGTCTACAAGAAATCATTGGCTCCACGATGATGCATTTCATACCAGATGTTCTTCTTCCTTCATTGCAGCTGTAGCGTTAGGAGTGAAGTCCTGTTTCCAGCATTTTTATCCCAGTCAGCATCAAATGAGACAAAGCAGAATGGGAGCAGAGCACTACGCTCTTTCTCTGTGAGTCATCTTCCGTAGCAAAGTTAAAGGCAGAGACAAATGGCCCACACTCAGGAAGAGGCCAGTACACCCAGGGCCTAATTCTCACTGACACTAAGATCCCTTTACGTTGCTCTGTAAGGAGCCTGCTCGTGAGTGTAAATGTTATTTGTGCCAACTTTAAGGTCCCTGCCTCAGTGACACTGCCAGAGTGGCCTAAAGGGGCCTTCATGGATTGGGAGTCAGGCCTTTAGAGAGTTCTAGAAGAAGCCGTTAGAATAACGGTGGGGAGGGATAGCTCAGTGCTTTGAGCATTGGCCTGCTAAACCCAGGGTTGTGAGTTCAATCCTTGAGGGGGCCATTTAGGGATCTGGGGCAAAAAAAATTGGGGAGTGTGCCTGCCTTGAGCAGGGGGTTGGACTAGATGATCTCCTGAGGTCCCTTCCAACTCTGATACTCTAATAGGAGGCATTAGCGGAAACAGTCATAAAGGGAAATACAGCTACTAGGTAGGTTTCCTGAGGCACTGAGCAATCACAGCTCCCATGGCAGTGGTGGTTGCTCAGCATTTCTGAAAGCCATTGCCCATAAGCTGATCGGTGAATCGTATCTTGCTTTTCGTTTCCTGGTTGTTCCTTTTTCCGGGTCTATTGCTCCTCAGCGAAACATGGCCAGCATCTTCCATAGCCGTACCCACTGCCCCATCGGTAAGGGTAAGAGTAGCAGGAATCGTAATTAGGGCCCCATCCATAACTGTATGGCCTATAGTAACCCCATGGCCGATAGCAGTCATAATGGCCCCTATAACCGCCCCAGCCCCCATTCCAACAGGGGTCACAGCCCCAACCATGAGAAATCTTTTGGTGGTGGTAAGTCATCTTTCTGCGTTGGAGGTAAACCTGAAACACACAGGGAAAAGCAGGGAAAAGAGTCAGCGTAATGCATTAGAGCCAAGAGAATGAAAAGGAAAAAGCTCGGTTCCTATTGTGATGGGGGCTAGAGAGAGAGAGAGACGGAGCCAGGAAATGATAATCTAGCCCCTTAGTTCCCAGCTCCATTTTGCCTCCTATTGCCTCGTCCTAGTCCTCTTGCTCCCCTCTCTCTTAGCCTCCCTCCTAACCAACTCTTCTCAACCCTTCTGAGTCTCTTTCTCTTAAAAAAACTGACTGGAATAAATAAACATACAATATAGAGTATTTCTGTCAGACACTCATGGGATTTTTCTTCCCTTATATAAAAGGTTTATACAACGCTTGGCAGGGACAAATGTGTTAAGATTAGCTTGTGAGGATTTTACCTCAGCTTAGAGACCAGTTCTCTCCAGAATCGGAGCATGGCACTTTGGCTTCTGAAGCTTGTGAGTCAGCAATACTTACAAATGAGTGAATGGACTATTCTTTTGTCAAAGCGAAATACGAAGAACCAGAAACCTGAGCAGGTAGATATCAGCACTGGTCAACTAAATTTAAGGATCTAAGCTAACTTACACTACCTGAGGATCTGCGTCTGACATGGCTACTCATGCGCACAAGACCACAGAAATTGCCCTCCTGGATCACACCAGAAGTCCATGTAATGTCAGTCTCTCTGAACTATTGTTGAGCAGCAGCTGTCACAGTATAAAGAAGCACACAGACGTGGTTTCTTATGCAGTAAACTGGGGAAGTTTCTTTCTAGCACCCCTTAGTAAAAAGGTGGGTATGAGATTTTTCCAATCTACCTAAGAGATTTGAACACCTAATTCTTAAGGGAAATAAACAGGCTCTAGTGTCCCAAACGCCTACGTACCTGTAAAAATTGCAGCCTTTGCTTCTAAACCATGAATCTACCAATGCCTGCAACTGACTAACTGCTATTTTAATGGAGAATCCCCTCTCCGTAGCCAATATTCACAAAGTTACTTGCAAGATTCCGTCCTAAATTAAAACCATCACGTATGTAACATTTCGATAGCTCTAGAGAGTTTGAGAGAAATAGGACTCACCGAGCTCACCGAGGAGGATAAATCAAGGGAAGTGGTTAAAGAGCCCTGAGTGCCGAGCGCTTTTATACAATTTCGCAGACTGCCAGGAGAATCTGAGACAACCTTTAGTTTAAGGTCTTAAATGATTACAAAACAGGCTTTGCTACGCACGTCGCTCCTTCATCTGATATAATTGTTTTCAAGATTATTGTGTTTTCAGCCTCCCATGGCATGACATGCACACAACACCCTTTCGGTTTCAGAGTAGCAGCTGTGTTAGTCTGAATCTGCAAAAAGAAAAGAAGGACTTGTGGCACCTTTGTTAGTCTCTAAGGTGCCACAAAAACACCCTTTAGGTTTCTTTCATCTGAAAGGTTTTATGGGGCACAATTTAACCTGGAATTATTCTAGGGTCCTCCATCAGATTTACAGGAAGAATTAATGCAAAGGTTCGTCAGAGCTGTATCTATTGAACAATCTGCTGTCCTGTAAAAGAATCCAGTTTGGTCCTTGTGAGCCAAGCCGGTATGTGTTGCGGGCATCGCACAGTTCCTCTTAAAATTCAAAGGAGGGAAGGAACGCTCTCCAAAGTCTGAACCCTCAAGTTTTCTGATCTACTGCCCATTGAAGTCAATGACAGCCATTACTCTGACTGGGTGGGTTTTCTCTCAGGTATCGGACGCAAACTTTCTCAGTGTACTCTCTATGCCATTATCTAAATCATTGATGAAGAAATGGAACAAAACTGGACCCAGAACTCATCCCTCATGGATCATAATCATAATGATCATCATAAAGATCAGTATCATAATCTTCAGTTTACAATTCAAATATCCAGAAGATTGTGATAAGACCCTTACGTTTGTTCCTGTGGAAAATCCCATTCCTCGCTTCTCTCCATCTGACTGTGACTATAAAGCAGAATCTTAACTCCAACCTCATATTTCCCTCCAAACATTTTCCCATCTCCTCCAGCAACATGGGCCCTGGACCTGTTCCACCTACATTAGCTGAGGTTGCAGTTAAGATTTGAAGAAGTGGTTTGCAATGTTGTGCTAGCTGTCTTGGGCCCAGGGTATTCGAAAGACAAGGTTGGAGAGGTAATATCTTTTGTAGGTGAAAGAGACAAGTTTCCACAGAACGATTCTTCTGCATGGGCTGGAAAACTTACACAAGTTGGTCCAATAAAATATATGGCGTTAACTACTTTTTCTTTTGTTAGTGAAATATGTGGAAGCTGAGAAAGGGAAGGGTCTAAGAAAGTTTAGCAACAGTGAGAAGTGGATAGCAAATGCTATCTGGATTACGGTGCGTTATTTGTAACTTTGTCACTTCCTCTGTGACCTTCACCCCAACGTAACTCTATTTATTTGCACATAAGACAGGAGTGATAACAATCTAGTGGATGTTCTATTTCCCCAGGACACCAGATCTCAAAGCACTTCACAAACATTCATTAAGGTTGTTGATGTCCAAAGTGTTGGATTATTACAATGGTAATAGTTTCTTCCTGGAAGACGCCCTTCGAATGAGCAATAGAGTCACTTTAAAAAGCATGTCAAGGTCACTCGTGTCATTCTCCTAATTAAGTCATGATTTGTAGCACAGAGTTTCGGACTATTGGATTTCCATTGAAAAAAAATGGCATTTCCTTTTCAGATAAAAATTCCTTGTCAAGTTTAAGAGCAGGAGATCAGCTGGCATAAATAAGCACAGCTCCATAGAATTCAGAGATGTTCATGGCATTTGAATCAACATCAAGCGTCTTCAACCTTGTCTGGTTAGAGGAAAGAGCCTTTGGGAAGAGAGGTTGTTACACTTTAAAAAACATTCTCATCATGCTAAGAAAGCTTTCTGCAAGCTCCGGGTCTTGCAACATGCCCTAAAGTTGGTCAGACGTGGAATTAATCTAACCTCATGACACAGCCTTGGCCGAGAAGGCCATATCTCCATTTTCCTGAGGCTTTATCAGCTGCATTTTCCTGCAAGACAAGAATTGCACCAAGAAATGCACCATGAGCTTCTGCCATCATGATCATCCTGACCCCACAGCATTGGTGACATAACTAGAGGTAGATTATGAACTGAATTTCTAATCAATGTATGGGGGAATTCACCCCTGCACAGAGGACCAACACAAAGGCCTATTCAACTCACAGGTCCCTCTTAAGACCTACTTTGAAAGATATAATGGGACTGAGAGAGTTCAAAGACCTTATCCTCTCTTTCTTCCAGGGGGAATTTTCAAGTCAAAAGGTCTGAGTCAAAACCCTCCCACGCTAATGTCTCACATTGATTTCAATAGGCATTAGATCTCGAAACTTGGGGTTACAGGTTCTGAACATTGAGATTTTCCCTCCCTCCTAGGAATTACAAGAGCAGTACAATGCCCGCAATACATATCAGCATATCTTAGCAGGACCAAACTGGATTCCTCTGCAGGACAGCAGACTGAGAAACTGATACAGCCCTGAATCTCCTTGACAATCACTCTCATTAGCACTCCTGAGGAGGTCACTAGAATGATACCAGGCACGAACGTGTCCCATAAAACTTTTAAAATGAAAGAAACCCGTGGGCTTGTATGTGCATGTTATACCCCATGTGAGGCTGATAACACAACAATCCCGAACACAGAAGAAAACAATTATATCAATTGCAGGAGTCATGTGCCCAGCAACATATGTTTTGTAACTAATTAGGACCTCGAGCAAAAGGATGTCTCAAATTCTCCAGGCTGTTTAAGAAACCGTATAAAAGTGCTCGCGACTCAGGGTTCTTTAACCACTTCTCTTGACTTCTCCTCCCTGGTGACCTTGGTAAGTCTGATTTGACTCTATCTTTCTATAGCTATCAAGACGTGTTCGTGATGGTTTGATTTAGGACTGAAACTTGCACATAACTCTGTGATTACTGGCTTTATTCAGGGGTTTTCCCACTGGAAAAAATGCTAAGTTATTAAGTTGCAGGCATTGGTGGATTCAGGGTTTAGAAGTTAAGGCTGCAATCTTTCAGAGGTACATAGGAATTTCTGGACACAAGGTCCTCTTTATTTTCATTAAGAATAAAGTGTTCAAATCCCTTTGGTAGATTTGAAAAATCTCAGACCCAACTTTTCAGTTCGTGGGGTTAGGAAGAAATTCCCCCAGTTTATTGCCGAACAGATTGCTTCTGTGTGCTGCTGCGTTCTTCTGTGGTAGCTGGTACCGAACATTCTTTCACACACATTATTCTGATCTGATCCAGCAGGGCAATTTCTTTGTTCTTCTGTGCACCAGGAGCATATTAAGATGCAGAGCCACAACTGGTGTAACTCCACTGAACTCAGTTGATCAGTGCTGATTGCTACCGGCTGAGGATCTGGTTCTTACTGTTTTGTTTTCCCAAAAGAATATTGTCCATTCATTCATTTGTAAGTATTACTGACCCACAAGGTTCAGAAGCCAAAGCACCGCGCTCTGATTTTGAAGGGAACTGATCTCTCTGATGAGGATAAATCCTCACAAGGAAACTATCCCGAACAAAATTGCCCCTGCCATGCTCCTTAGAAACATTTTGTAAGAAGGAATAAAAATCCCATGTGTGTATGACCGAAATACTCTGTGTTGTACGTTTACTTATTCCAAACAGTGTTCTTAGGAGAAATGGACTGAGAAGTGTTCAAAAGGGTTGGATAAGAGGGAGGCTAAGAGAGGAGGGAGCCAGAGGACTAGAAGGAGAAACTGGGAGGCAATAGGTAGCCAGGACATAAGGGTCTAGGTCACCATTTCTCTACCTCTCTCTATCTCCCTGGCCGGCAATACAGTAGTAACTGAGTTTTGACCCTTATTATTCCACTGGCCCTAGTGCATTGTGTTGACTCTTTTCCCTGCTGTGTGTTTCAGGTTAACCTCCAGCGCAGAAAGATGACTTTCGATGAACTCATGAATGATGAATTGTATTATAACCCCTACTGTTACCAGGGCTGGCGCGGCTATAGAGGCCATTATGGCTGCTATAGGCCCTGGGGTTCCTGGAGGCCATACAGGTATGGGTGGGGCCATCAGTATGGTGGCCACTACCCTTACCGATGGGGCCATGGGTACGGCTATGGAAAGTTCTGGCCATGTTTAGCCGAGGAGCAATAGGCCCGGAACAAGGAACAACCAGGAAACGTCAAGCGAGATACGGAATCACAGCTGGGCTTATGGGCAATGCCGTTCAGAAATCCTGATTGCGCACAACTCCCATGGGAGCTCTGAGTCCTCAGCACCTCCGGAAATCTGCCCAGGATCTTTATTTCCCCACTTACACTTTATGACTTTTTCCTCTATTGTCTTCCAAAACATCTGGTGTGAAATGCGTCACCTTGTAAAGGGTGATTTCTTGGCGACTTTCATGAAACCCTGGAAATAGGTTCTTTTTACGCTGCCTACTCTCTGTCTCTTCCTGTGTACTTCTCCTCTTTTTCACATTAAACTGATTCTGCCTCATAATATCAATCTTTTTGTTTTCCTTTCGGCTCCATTCCCAATTTACTAGCCACTATGGTCCAGATTCAAAAGAGCTACTTACGTGCCTAGCTCCCACTGAAATCAGTGTGAGCCAGGCACCTAAATACCTTTGTGAATCTGGGTCTGTGGGTAACAACTCGCTGCTGGGCAGGGAACCAGTGCCTGTGCATTACTTAAGTCCCACTCAAGCCCTGTATTGCGAAGAGCATCAGGTCTGGCAAAAGTCTGTATATCATAAGAGAGGTATTAGCCCTCTAGGTCCCCTCTCTTTACCAATTAGGTGTCGGGGATGCCTTCTGATTCACAGCTTCTAGACCTTGCCAGTCCCGGTTCAATCTCGAACAATAGATGCTTGGTACCCTAAAGATGAGCAATGCCAACACTGAAACCATCCCTCTTATTCCCCCCCTCCCAAGGGTGTTTAATTAAAAGCCTGTCAGGTTTAAATTTCAGAAATCTTGTGCATCACTGGGCCTTGGTCCTGTGTAAAGGGAAGGGGCAACCTAAGCGCCCCCTTTTGGCCAGATGTGCCACTCTGGGTGAGCCACCTTACCGCCACCTACTTAGAATCATAGAATATCAGGGTTGGAAGGGACCTCAGGAGGTCATCTAGTCCAACCCCTTGCTCAAAGCAGGACCAATCCCCAACTAAATCATCCCAGCCAGGGCTTTGTCAAACCTGACCTTAAAAACTTAAAAGGAAGGAGATTCCACCACCTCCCTAGGTAATGCATTCCAGTGTTTCACCACTCTCCTAGTGAAAAAGTTTTTCCTAATATCCAGCCTAAACCTTCCCCACTGCAACTTGAGACCATTACTCCTTGTTCTGTCATCTGCTACCACTGAGAACAGTCTACAGCCATCCTCTTTGGAACCCCCTTTCAGGTAGTTGAAAGCAGCTATCAAATCCCCCTCATTCTTCTCTTCCGCAGACTAAACAATCCCAGTTCCCTCTGCCTCTCCTCATAACTCATGTGTTCCAGTCCCCTAATCATTTTTGTTGCCCTCCGCTGGACTCTTTCCAATTTTTCCACATCCTTCTTGTAGTGTGGGGCCCAAAACTGGACCCAGTACTCCAGATGAGACCTTAACAACGTCGAATACCGGAGAAGGATCACGTCCCTCGATGTGCTGGCAATGACCCTACTTATACATCCCAAAATGTCATTGGCCTTCTTAGCAACAAGGGCACACTGTTGACTCATATCCAGCTTCTCGTCCACTGTAACCCCTTGGTCCTTTTCTGCAGAAATGCTGCCGAGCCATTCGGTCCCTAGTCTGTAGCGGTGCATGGGATTCTTCCATCCTCAGTGCAGGACTCTGCACTTGTCCTTGTTGAACCTCATCAGACTTCTTTTGACCCAATCCTTTAATTTGTCTAGAGCCCTCTGTATCCTATCCCTACCCTCCAGTGTATCTACCTCTCCTCCCAGTTTAGTGTCATCTGCAAATTTGCTGAGGGTGCAATGCACATCATCCTCCAAATCATTTATGGAGATATTGAACAAAACCGGCCCGAGAACCAACCCTTGGGGCACTCCACTTGATAGCAGCTGCCAACTAGACATGGAGCCATTGATCCCTACCCATTGAGCCCGACAATCTAGCCAACTTTCTATCCACCTTAGAGTCCATTCATCCAGCCCATACTTCTGTAACTTGCTGGCAAGAATACTGTGGGAGACCGTGTCAAAAGCTTTGCTAAAGTCAAGGAACGACACATCCACTGCTTTTCCCTCATCCACAGAGCCAGTTATGTCGCCATAGAAGGCAATTAGATTAGTCACGCATGACTTGCCCTTGGTGAATCCATGCTGACTGTTCCTGATCACTTTCCTCTCCTCTAAGTGCTTCAGAATTGATTCCTTGAGGACCTGCTCCATGATTTTTCCAGGGACTGAGGTCAGGCTGACTGGCCAGTAGTTCCCAGGATCCTCCTTCTTCCCTTTTTTAAAGATGGGCACTACATTAGCCTTTTTCCAGGCGTTCGGGACCTCCCCCGATTGCCACGAGTTTTCAAAGATAATGGCCAATGGCCAATGGCTCTGCAATCACATCCTCCAACTCCTTTAGCACTCTCGAATGCAGCGCATCCGGCCCCATGGACTTGAGCTTCTCCAGCTTTTCTAAATATCCCCAAACCACTACTTTATCCACAGAGGTCTGGTCACCTCCTCCCCATGCTGTGCTGCCACTGTGTCAACCATGCACCTGCACAGTTCAGAACAACAAAAAGACAAAACAAACTAGTCCAAAGAAGGGTGTTTCCCTTAATGAAGCCCCGGGACAGGAGCCCATGTAATAACAAACCAAATGCCCTTTTTGCCAGATCCATGTTCAGATCCCACTCACTAAAGTCCAGACAAAGTCTCTTGTGCCTGCGCGGGGTAAACTTCCACAGCTGGGAGATCACAGCCTCTTACAGGCTGGTCAGCTCCTCGTGTCCTCTCCCCTATCCAGCTGCTTCTTCCGGATGAACTAGTCACTAGCGCAGAGCAGGGAGTCTCCTTATTTGCACACCGTCTGCTCTGTTTGTGGCCTCCAGGCTGACTGCTAAAAGGGGAGTACGCTGCTTCACATACCTCCAGACCGTGAGTGGACCAGTTGGTGCACTCACCCAATAGCCAGATCTCCTCATCTGTTCATGAGAAGAAGTCCACCTTCTCATACTCCTTTTTAGGACGGTGTCCTACCCAGACCCAAAAGAACTGCAGTGCCAAGTACCACTGGGTAAGACAGGCATTTGAGTCCTTCATCGTCTGGAGCCAACACAGAACTTCACGATCTGTCAGCAGGACAAGTGCCCCTCAGTAGTTAGTCTCCTTATTTCTCACCTGGCATTTCCTTGGGTTTACTCTCACATTGGCCTCTCGTCGCCTGGATTTGAAGGCCCAGACTGGATCTAAATGACCTGACTGGATTGCTCATGCACAGATACAACTCTGGATATCAGTAACTCCAGTGAAGTCAGGAAGGTAGTTTGCCCTTAAAACTTTTCCTGCCAAAGAAACCTGCGGGGTGTAATGTGTGTATCGTACTCTTACAGTTTCATGTAAATACGTCTATATTCCCCCACTGTGGCCCCTTCAAGTTTCCGGTTCCCAGGCAACAGTGCTCTTGGGTGGAGATCTGCCTCTCTCTCTCCCTTCTGACAGGGTGCCTTCAGGCTGCAGGAGCTCCCTGCCTTACCCTCTGATATCCCCAGCAAGCCTGACTACCTAAAGGTGAGCACCTGTAGCCCCTGTGCCTTCTTTTCTCTCTGAGGTCTATGAACAGTGTAGTGCCTTCAGTTACACGTTACCACACAGCTCCTTCGGTGCAAGCACCTCTACTCTTACGGTAAAGGCATTTCGGAGAAAGCAGATGAACAACAATAAAAGTTCCTATAAGCATGCTCAAAGCTTACCAGAGGGCACCATCAGCCTCCTGGGGCCCTAGCAGGCCAAAGTCTTTCCTACTCTTCGGCAAGGATTGGGGACCTACTTGGCCAGAAGGTCCTGTATGGTTGTGGATCAGAAAGAAGACTCTGAGTCAGTTCAAGCCCAGACGTTTTATACCAGAAGCCCTTTCTTCGTTGGTCTTTGGAAAATCCAGCATGAATCAGAGAGAGATGGTACCTCTGTGCGGATGTTTACAAACGTCTGCATTTTACCTTCATCACCCACGCACACACTGTTTTAGTTTCTAGGGAAGCAGTGATACCCTTCCCGCTGGAGTAAAACACAATCCTACGTACAATCTCTGACCCACAGTGACATGTAAATTTCATACAATACATTCCCGCAAAGTTATCGCATGCAATTGCAATATTTCTCACAACTACTAGGTGAGGTTGAGAACAGACTGGAAATCACAAACACGAAGGAAAACAATTATATCAGTTGAAAGAGTAATGTATGCAACAACATTAATTTGCAACTAATAAAGACCTCATGAACAAAGGGCATCTCAGACCTTCCAGGAGATCTGAGAAACTGTATAAAAGCTCTTTCAACTCAGGGCTATTTCCCTACTTCTCTTCACCTCTTTTCTTTGCTGAACTGGGTACGTCTGATGTGAATCACTCTCTTTATAACTATTGAGGTGCCACATTAGCGACAGTTTCCATTCAGGAGCAAATCTTGTAGTTTGCATGACTAATACTATCTCAGTTCCTGATGAATCCTCTAATCAGTCCGTCTCTTCCCCCTCTATGCCCACGCAGCTCTTAAACAGAAATTCCTCCAGACCTTAATTCTGGACTCACTAGTCCTCTCTTCATCATAACTGCCCATTCTCCATTCCTGGTATTCATTTCTTCCCTGCCAGATCCTCCACTGTTACGTAGAGATTAGAATCAATCTAGAGAGCCATCATTTATGCCAGTGTACTGTGGGCGTACATTTTACAAGATCTGACACTTGACACTCGCGCTCAGCTTGCATGATCCAGAGCAAAAGCAGATGGGACCCAGAGAATTCAGCTTCAAATGGAGATTGATTTTTAACGATATTTTTTCTTTAGGAAAACCTAGTCTGTTCTCAGTCACGGGTGTTAGTTGTGACAAATAATGAAACCACATGCAGAATCTTTGGGGAAATGCTTTGTATTAAGATTATCTCTCACTGTGTGTAAAGCAATGTAGGGATGATTGTGTCTGATACACACAAAGAGGAGGGATACCACAGCTCCTGCAGGAACTGAAACAGTAGGGGGTGATTAAGGTAAATCTTTGAGGAATGGAAACCCTTCCAGAGAGGTACTACCCCCTGGCAACCTGGCATATGGTTGTGCAGCCTTCAATCCCTGGGTGAGAAGGGAGCCTGATGCGGGTCTCCAACCAAGAACGCTGACAACCGGGAGCTGAGGGAATCGCACAGGGGGCTACAGTTGCATTTACACGGAAACTGTGATCGTGTGATATTCACGTTACATCCACATACAAATCAGTACTCATGTGCCTCTCTCACGCCGATTGCAATACAGGTTATGTACCTCATTAGTTCTCTGACTCTCTGCCACAGTGGTTGGTAAATAAGAAATGGAGCAGAAAGGAAAACCAAAAGGCTGGTAATATGATGCAGAAGGACTTTAATGTGAATTAGAAGAGAAGGACATAGCAAGAGACACAAGGAATGCAGAGCAGAAAGACTATATTTCTAGGGTTTCAAGAAGGTCTACAAGAAATCATTGGCTCCACGATGATGCATTTCATACCAGATGTTCTTCTTCCTTCATTGCAGCTGTAGCGTTAGGAGTGAAGTCCTGTTTCCAGCATTTTTATCCCAGTCAGCATCAAATGAGACAAAGCAGAATGGGAGCAGAGCACTACGCTCTTTCTCTGTGAGTCATCTTCCGTAGCAAAGTTAAAGGCAGAGACAAATGGCCCACACTCAGGAAGAGGCCAGTACACCCAGGGCCTAATTCTCACTGACACTAAGATCCCTTTACGTTGCTCTGTAAGGAGCCTGCTCGTGAGTGTAAATGTTATTTGTGCCAACTTTAAGGTCCCTGCCTCAGTGACACTGCCAGAGTGGCCTAAAGGGGCCTTCATGGATTGGGAGTCAGGCCTTTAGAGAGTTCTAGAAGAAGCCGTTAGAATAACGGTGGGGAGGGATAGCTCAGTGCTTTGAGCATTGGCCTGCTAAACCCAGGGTTGTGAGTTCAATCCTTGAGGGGGCCATTTAGGGATCTGGGGCAAAAAAAATTGGGGAGTGTGCCTGCTTTGAGCAGGGGGTTGGACTAGATGATCTCCTGAGGTCCCTTCCAACTCTGATACTCTAATAGGAGGCATTAGCGGAAACAGTCATAAAGGGAAATACAGCTACTAGGTAGGTTTCCTGAGGCACTGAGCAATCACAGCTCCCATGGCAGTGGTGGTTGCTCAGCATTTCTGAAAGCCATTGCCCATAAGCTGATCGGTGAATCGTATCTTGCTTTTTGTTTCCTGGTTGTTCCTTGTTCCGGGTCTATTGCTCCTCAGCGAAACATGGCCAGCATCTTCCATAGCCGTACCCACTGCCCCATCGGTAAGGGTAAGAGTAGCAGGAATCGTAATTAGGGCCCCATCCATAACTGTATGGCCTATAGTAACCCCATGGCCGATAGCAGTCATAATGGCCCCTATAACCGCCCCAGCCCCCATTCCAACAGGGGTCACAGCCCCAACCATGAGAAATCTTTTGGTGGTGGTAAGTCATCTTTCTGCGTTGGAGGTAAACCTGAAACACACAGGGAAAAGCAGGGAAAAGAGTCAGCGTAATGCATTAGAGCCAAGAGAATGAAAAGGAAAAAGCTCGGTTCCTATTGTGATGGGGGCTAGAGAGAGAGAGAGACGGAGCCGGGAAATGATAATCTAGCCCCTTAGTTCCCAGCTCCATTTTGCCTCCTATTGCCTCGTCCTAGTCCTCTTGCTCCCCTCTCTCTTAGCCTCCCTCCTAACCAACCCTTCTCAACCCTTCTGAGTCTCTTTCTCTTAAAAAAACTGACTGGAATAAATAAACATACAATATAGAGTATTTCTGTCAGACACTCATGGGATTTTTCTTCCCTTATATAAAAGGTTTATACAACGCTTGGCAGGGACAAATGTGTTAAGATTAGCTTGTGAGGATTTTACCTCAGCTTAGAGACCAGTTCTCTCCAGAATCGGAGCATGGCACTTTGGCTTCTGAAGCTTGTGAGTCAGCAATACTTACAAATGAATGAATGGACTATTCTTTTGTCAAAGCGAAATATGAAGAACCAGAAACCTGAGCAGGTAGATATCAGCACTGGTCAACTAAATTTAAGGATCTAAGCTAACTTACACTACCTGAGGATCTGCGTCTGACATGGCTACTCATGCGCACAAGACCACAGAAATTGCCCTCCTGGATCACACCAGAAGTCCATGTAATGTCAGTCTCTCTGAACTATTGTTGAGCAGCAGCTGTCACAGTATAAAGAAGCACACAGACGTGGTTTCTTATGCAGTAAACTGGGGAAGTTTCTTTCTAGCACCCCTTAGTAAAAAGGTGGGTATGAGATTTTTCCAATCTACCTAAGAGATTTGAACACCTAATTCTTAAGGGAAATAAACAGGCTCTAGTGTCCCAAACGCCTACGTACCTGTAAAAATTGCAGCCTTTGCTTCTAAACCATGAATCTACCAATGCCTGCAACTGACTAACTGCTATTTTAATGGAGAATCCCCTCTCCGTAGCCAATATTCACAAAGTTACTTGCAAGATTCCGTCCTAAATTAAAACCATCACGTATGTAACATTTCGATAGCTCTAGAGAGTTTGAGAGAAATAGGACTCACCGAGCTCACCGAGGAGGATAAATCAAGGGAAGTGGTTAAAGAGCCCTGAGTGCCGAGCGCTTTTATACAATTTCGCAGACTGCCAGGAGAATCTGAGACAACCTTTAGTTTAAGGTCTTAAATGATTACAAAACAGGCTTTGCTACGCACGTCGCTCCTTCATCTGATATAATTGTTTTCAAGATTATTGTGTTTTCAGCCTCCCATGGCATGACATGCACACAACACCCTTTCGGTTTCAGAGTAGCACCTGTGTTAGTCTGAATCTGCAAAAAGAAAAGAAGGACTTGTGGCACCTTTGTTAGTCTCTAAGGTGCCACAAAAACACCCTTTAGGTTTCTTTCATCTGAAAGGTTTTATGGGGCACAATTTAACCTGGAATTATTCTAGGGTCCTCCATCAGATTTACAGGAAGAATTAATGCAAAGGTTCGTCAGAGCTGTATCTATTGAACAATCTGCTGTCCTGTAAAAGAATCCAGTTTGGTCCTTGTGAGCCAAGCCGGTATGTGTTGCGGGCATCGCACAGTTCCTCTTAAAATTCAAAGGAGGGAAGGAACGCTCTCCAAAGTCTGAACCCTCAAGTTTTCTGATCTACTGCCCATTGAAGTCAATGACAGCCATTACTCTGACTGGGTGGGTTTTCTCTCAGGTATCGGACGCAAACTTTCTCAGTGTACTCTCTATGCCATTATCTAAATCATTGATGAAGAAATGGAACAAAACTGGACCCAGAACTCATCCCTCATGGATCATAATCATAATGATCATAATAAAGATCAGTATCATAATCTTCAGTTTACAATTCAAATATCCAGAAGATTGTGATAAGACCCTTACGTTTGTTCCTGTGGAAAATCCCATTCCTCGCTTCTCTCCATCTGACTGTGACTATAAAGCAGAATCTTAACTCCAACCTCATATTTCCCTCCAAACATTTTCCCATCTCCTCCAGCAACATGGGCCCTGGACCTGTTCCACCTACATTAGCTGAGGTTGCAGTTAAGATTTGAAGAAGTGGTTTGCAATGTTGTGCTACTGTCTTGGGCCCAGGGTATTCGAAAGACAAGGTTGGAGAGGTAATATCTTTTGTAGGTGAAAGAGACAAGTTTCCACAGAACGATTCTTCTGCATGGGCTGGAAAACTTACACAAGTTGGTCCAATAAAATATATGGCGTTAACTACTTTTTCTTTTGTTAGTGAAATATGTGGAAGCTGAGAAAGGGAAGGGTCTAAGAAAGTTTAGCAACAGTGAGAAGTGGATAGCAAATGCTATCTGGATTACGGTGCGTTATTTGTAACTTTGTCACTTCCTCTGTGACCTTCACCCCAACGTAACTCTATTTATTTGCACATAAGACAGGAGTGATAACAATCTAGTGGATGTTCTATTTCCCCAGGACACCAGATCTCAAAGCACTTCACAAACATTCATTAAGGTTGTTGATGTCCAAAGTGTTGGATTATTACAATGGTAATAGTTTCTTCCTGGAAGACGCCCTTCGAATGAGCAATAGAGTCGCTTTAAAAAGCATGTCAAGGTCACTCGTGTCATTCTCCTAATTAAGTCATGATTTGTAGCACAGAGTTTCGGACTATTGGATTTCCATTGAAAAAAAATGGCATTTCCTTTTCAGATAAAAATTCCTTGTCAAGTTTAAGAGCAGGAGATCAGCTGGCATAAATAAGCACAGCTCCATAGAATTCAGAGATGTTCATGGCATTTGAATCAACATCAAGCGTCTTCAACCTTGTCTGGTTAGAGGAAAGAGCCTTTGGGAAGAGAGGTTGTTACACTTTAAAAAACATTCTCATCATGCTAAGAAAGCTTTCTGCAAGCTCCGGGTCTTGCAACATGCCCTAAAGTTGGTCAGACGTGGAATTAATCTAACCTCATGACACAGCCTTGGCCGAGAAGGCCATATCTCCATTTTCCTGAGGCTTTATCAGCTGCATTTTCCTGCAAGACAAGAATTGCACCAAGAAATGCACCATGAGCTTCTGCCATCATGATCATCCTGACCCCACAGCATTGGTGACATAACTAGAGGTAGATTATGAACTGAATTTCTAATCAATGTATGGGGGAATTCACCCCTGCACAGAGGACCAACACAAAGGCCTATTCAACTCACAGGTCCCTCTTAAGACCTACTTTGAAAGATATAATGGGACTGAGAGAGTTCAAAGACCTTATCCTCTCTTTCTTCCAGGGGGAATTTTCAAGTCAAAAGGTCTGAGTCAAAACCCTCCCACGCTAATGTCTCACATTGATTTCAATAGGCATTAGATCTCGAAACTTGGGGTTACAGGTTCTGAACATTGAGATTTTCCCTCCCTCCTAGGAATTACAAGAGCAGTACAATGCCCGCAATACATATCAGCATATCTTAGCAGGACCAAACTGGATTCCTCTGCAGGACAGCAGACTGAGAAACTGATACAGCCCTGAATCTCCTTGACAATCACTCTCATTAGCACTCCTGAGGAGGTCACTAGAATGATACCAGGCACGAACGTGTCCCATAAAACTTTTAAAATGAAAGAAACCCGTGGGCTTGTATGTGCATGTTATACCCCATGTGAGGCTGATAACACAACAATCCCGAACACAGAAGAAAACAATTATATCAATTGCAGGAGTCATGTGCCCAGCAACATATGTTTTGTAACTAATTAGGACCTCGAGCAAAAGGATGTCTCAAATTCTCCAGGCTGTTTAAGAAACCGTATAAAAGTGCTCGCGACTCAGGGTTCTTTAACCACTTCTCTTGACTTCTCCTCCCTGGTGACCTTGGTAAGTCTGATTTGACTCTATCTTTCTATAGCTATCAAGACGTGTTCGTGATGGTTTGATTTAGGACTGAAACTTGCACATAACTCTGTGATTACTGGCTTTATTCAGGGGTTTTCCCACTGGAAAAAATGCTAAGTTATTAAGTTGCAGGCATTGGTGGATTCAGGGTTTAGAAGTTAAGGCTGCAATCTTTCAGAGGTACATAGGAATTTCTGGACACAAGGTCCTCTTTATTTTCATTAAGAATAAAGTGTTCAAATCCCTTTGGTAGATTTGAAAAATCTCAGACCCAACTTTTCAGTTCGTGGGGTTAGGAAGAAATTCCCCCAGTTTATTGCCGAACAGATTGCTTCTGTGTGCTGCTGCGTTCTTCTGTGGTAGCTGGTACCGAACATTCTTTCACACACATTATTCTGATCTGATCCAGCAGGGCAATTTCTTTGTTCTTCTGTGCACCAGGAGCATATTAAGATGCAGAGCCACAACTGGTGTAACTCCACTGAACTCAGTTGATCAGTGCTGATTGCTACCGGCTGAGGATCTGGTTCTTACTGTTTTGTTTTCCCAAAAGAATATTGTCCATTCATTCATTTGTAAGTATTACTGACCCACAAGGTTCAGAAGCCAAAGCACCGCGCTCTGATTTTGAAGGGAACTGATCTCTCTGATGAGGATAAATCCTCACAAGGAAACTATCCCGAACAAAATTGCCCCTGCCATGCTCCTTAGAAACATTTTGTAAGAAGGAATAAAAATCCCATGTGTGTATGACCGAAATACTCTGTGTTGTACGTTTACTTATTCCAAACAGTGTTCTTAGGAGAAATGGACTGAGAAGTGTTCAAAAGGGTTGGATAAGAGGGAGGCTAAGAGAGGAGGGAGCCAGAGGACTAGAAGGAGAAACTGGGAGGCAATAGGTAGCCAGGACATAAGGGTCTAGGTCACCATTTCTCTACCTCTCTCTATCTCCCTGGCCGGCAATACAGTAGTAACTGAGTTTTGACCCTTATTATTCCACTGGCCCTAGTGCATTGTGTTGACTCTTTTCCCTGCTGTGTGTTTCAGGTTAACCTCCAGCGCAGAAAGATGACTTTCGATGAACTCATGAATGATGAATTGTATTATAACCCCTACTGTTACCAGGGCTGGCGCGGCTATAGAGGCCATTATGGCTGCTATAGGCCCTGGGGTTCCTGGAGGCCATACAGGTATGGGTGGGGCCATCAGTATGGTGGCCACTACCCTTACCGATGGGGCCATGGGTACGGCTATGGAAAGTTCTGGCCATGTTTAGCCGAGGAGCAATAGGCCCGGAACAAGGAACAACCAGGAAACGTCAAGCGAGATACGGAATCACAGCTGGGCTTATGGGCAATGCCGTTCAGAAATCCTGATTGCGCACAACTCCCATGGGAGCTCTGAGTCCTCAGCACCTCCAGAAATCTGCCCAGGATCTTTATTTCCCCACTTACACTTTATGACTTTTTCCTCTATTGTCTTCCAAAACATCTGGTGTGAAATGCGTCACCTTGTAAAGGGTGATTTCTTGGCGACTTTCATGAAACCCTGGAAATAGGTTCTTTTTACGCTGCCTACTCTCTGTCTCTTCCTGTGTACTTCTCCTCTTTTTCACATTAAACTGATTCTGCCTCATAATATCAATCTTTTTGTTTTCCTTTCGGCTCCATTCCCGATTTACTAGCCACTATGGTCCAGATTCAAAAGAGCTACTTACGTGCCTAGCTCCCACTGAAATCAGTGTGAGCCAGGCACCTAAATACCTTTGTGAATCTGGGTCTGTGGGTAACAACTCGCTGCTGGGCAGGGAACCAGTGCCTGTGCATTACTTAAGTCCCACTCAAGCCCTGTATTGCGAAGAGCATCAGGTCTGGCAAAAGTCTGTATATCATAAGAGAGGTATTAGCCCTCTAGGTTCCCTCTCTTTACCAATTAGGTGTCGGGGATGCCTTCTGATTCACAGCTTCTAGACCTTGCCAGTCCCGGTTCAATCTCGAACAATAGATGCTTGGTACCCTAAAGATGAGCAATGCCAACACTGAAACCATCCCTCTTATTCCCCCCCTCCCAAGGGTGTTTAATTAAAAGCCTGTCAGGTTTAAATTTCAGAAATCTTGTGCATCACTGGGCCTTGGTCCTGTGTAAAGGGAAGGGGCAACCTAAGCGCCCCCTTTTGGCCAGATGTGCCACTCTGGGTGAGCCACCTTACCGCCACCTACTTAGAATCATAGAATATCAGGGTTGGAAGGGACCTCAGGAGGTCATCTAGTCCAACCCCTTGCTCAAAGCAGGACCAATCCCCAACTAAATCATCCCAGCCAGGGCTTTGTCAAACCTGACCTTAAAAACTTAAAAGGAAGGAGATTCCACCACCTCCCTAGGTAATGCATTCCAGTGTTTCACCACTCTCCTAGTGAAAAAGTTTTTCCTAATATCCAGCCTAAACCTTCCCCACTGCAACTTGAGACCATTACTCCTTGTTCTGTCATCTGCTACCACTGAGAACAGTCTACAGCCATCCTCTTTGGAACCCCCTTTCAGGTAGTTGAAAGCAGCTATCAAATCCCCCTCATTCTTCTCTTCCGCAGACTAAACAATCCCAGTTCCCTCTGCCTCTCCTCATAACTCATGTGTTCCAGTCCCCTAATCATTTTTGTTGCCCTCCGCTGGACTCTTTCCAATTTTTCCACATCCTTCTTGTAGTGTGGGGCCCAAAACTGGACCCAGTACTCCAGATGAGACCTTAACAACGTCGAATACCGGAGAAGGATCACGTCCCTCGATGTGCTGGCAATGACCCTACTTATACATCCCAAAATGTCATTGGCCTTCTTAGCAACAAGGGCACACTGTTGACTCATATCCAGCTTCTCGTCCACTGTAACCCCTTGGTCCTTTTCTGCAGAAATGCTGCCGAGCCATTCGGTCCCTAGTCTGTAGCGGTGCATGGGATTCTTCCATCCTCAGTGCAGGACTCTGCACTTGTCCTTGTTGAACCTCATCAGACTTCTTTTGACCCAATCCTTTAATTTGTCTAGAGCCCTCTGTATCCTATCCCTACCCTCCAGTGTATCTACCTCTCCTCCCAGTTTAGTGTCATCTGCAAATTTGCTGAGGGTGCAATGCACATCATCCTCCAAATCATTTATGGAGATATTGAACAAAACCGGCCCGAGAACCAACCCTTGGGGCACTCCACTTGATAGCAGCTGCCAACTAGACATGGAGCCATTGATCCCTACCCATTGAGCCCGACAATCTAGCCAACTTTCTATCCACCTTAGAGTCCATTCATCCAGCCCATACTTCTGTAACTTGCTGGCAAGAATACTGTGGGAGACCGTGTCAAAAGCTTTGCTAAAGTCAAGGAACGACACATCCACTGCTTTTCCCTCATCCACAGAGCCAGTTATGTCGCCATAGAAGGCAATTAGATTAGTCACGCATGACTTGCCCTTGGTGAATCCATGCTGACTGTTCCTGATCACTTTCCTCTCCTCTAAGTGCTTCAGAATTGATTCCTTGAGGACCTGCTCCATGATTTTTCCAGGGACTGAGGTCAGGCTGACTGGCCAGTAGTTCCCAGGATCCTCCTTCTTCCCTTTTTTAAAGATGGGCACTACATTAGCCTTTTTCCAGGCGTTCGGGACCTCCCCCGATTGCCACGAGTTTTCAAAGATAATGGCCAATGGCCAATGGCTCTGCAATCACATCCTCCAACTCCTTTAGCACTCTCGAATGCAGCGCATCCGGCCCCATGGACTTGAGCTTCTCCAGCTTTTCTAAATATCCCCAAACCACTACTTTATCCACAGAGGTCTGGTCACCTCCTCCCCATGCTGTGCTGCCACTGTGTCAACCATGCACCTGCACAGTTCAGAACAACAAAAAGACAAAACAAACTAGTCCAAAGAAGGGTGTTTCCCTTAATGAAGCCCGGGGACAGGAGCCCATGTAATAACAAACCAAATGCCCTTTTTGCCAGATCCATGTTCAGATCCCACTCACTAAAGTCCAGACAAAGTCTCTTGTGCCTGCGCGGGGTAAACTTCCACAGCTGGGAGATCACAGCCTCTTACAGGCTGGTCAGCTCCTCGTGTCCTCTCCCCTATCCAGCTCCTTCTTCCGGATGAACTAGTCACTAGCACAGAGCAGGGAGTCTCCTTATTTGCACACCGTCTGTTCTGTTTGTGGCCTCCAGCTGACTGATAAAAGGGGAGTACGCTGCTTCACATACCTCCAGACCGTGAGTGGACCAGTTGGTGCACTCACCCAATAGCCAGATCTCCTCATCTGTTCATGAGAAGAAGTCCACCTTCTCATACTCCTTTTTAGGACGGTGTCCTACCCAGACCCAAAAGAACTGCAGTGCCAAGTACCACTGGGTAAGACAGGCATTTGAGTCCTTCATCGTCTGGAGCCAACACAGAACTTCACGATCTGTCAGCAGGACAAGTGCCCCTCAGTAGTTAGTCTCCTTATTTCTCACCTGGCATTTCCTTGGGTTTACTCTCACATTGGCCTCTCGTCGCCTGGATTTGAAGGCCCAGACTGGATCTAAATGACCTGACTGGATTGCTCATGCACAGATACAACTCTGGATATCAGTAACTCCAGTGAAGTCAGGAAGGTAGTTTGCCCTTAAAACTTTTCCTGCCAAAGAAACCTGCGGGGTGTAATGTGTGTATCGTACTCTTACAGTTTCATGTAAATACGTCTATATTCCCCCACTGTGGCCCCTTCAAGTTTCCGGTTCCCAGGCAACAGTGCTCTTGGGTGGAGATCTGCCTCTCTCTCTCCCTTCTGACAGGGTGCCTTCAGGCTGCAGGAGCTCCCTGCCTTACCCTCTGATATCCCCAGCAAGCCTGACTACCTAAAGGTGAGCACCTGTAGCCCCTGTGCCTTCTTTTCTCTCTGAGGTCTATGAACAGTGTAGTGCCTTCAGTTACACGTTACCACACAGCTCCTTCGGTGCAAGCACCTCTACTCTTACGGTAAAGGCATTTCGGAGAAAGCAGATGAACAACAATAAAAGTTCCTATAAGCATGCTCAAAGCTTACCAGAGGGCACCATCAGCCTCCTGGGGCCCTAGCAGGCCAAAGTCTTTCCTACTCTTCGGCAAGGATTGGGGACCTACTTGGCCAGAAGGTCCTGTATGGTTGTGGATCAGAAAGAAGACTCTGAGTCAGTTCAAGCCCAGACGTTTTATACCAGAAGCCCTTTCTTCGTTGGTCTTTGGAAAATCCAGCATGAATCAGAGAGAGATGGTACCTCTGTGCGGATGTTTACAAACGTCTGCATTTTACCTTCATCACCCACGCACACACTGTTTTAGTTTCTAGGGAAGCAGTGATACCCTTCCCGCTGGAGTAAAACACAATCCTACGTACAATCTCTGACCCACAGTGACATGTAAATTTCATACAATACATTCCCGCAAAGTTATCGCATGCAATTGCAATATTTCTCACAACTACTAGGTGAGGTTGAGAACAGACTGGAAATCACAAACACGAAGGAAAACAATTATATCAGTTGAAAGAGTAATGTATGCAACAACATTAATTTGCAACTAATAAAGACCTCATGAACAAAGGGCATCTCAGACCTTCCAGGAGATCTGAGAAACTGTATAAAAGCTCTTTCAACTCAGGGCTATTTCCCTACTTCTCTTCACCTCTTTTCTTTGCTGAACTGGGTACGTCTGATGTGAATCACTCTCTTTATAACTATTGAGGTGCCACATTAGCGACAGTTTCCATTCAGGAGCAAATCTTGTAGTTTGCATGACTAATACTATCTCAGTTCCTGATGAATCCTCTAATCAGTCCGTCTCTTCCCCCTCTATGCCCACGCAGCTCTTAAACAGAAATTCCTCCAGACCTTAATTCTGGACTCACTAGTCCTCTCTTCATCATAACTGCCCATTCTCCATTCCTGGTATTCATTTCTTCCCTGCCAGATCCTCCACTGTTACGTAGAGATTAGAATCAATCTAGAGAGCCATCATTTATGCCAGTGTACTGTGGGCGTACATTTTACAAGATCTGACACTTGACACTCGCGCTCAGCTTGCATGATCCAGAGCAAAAGCAGATGGGACCCAGAGAATTCAGCTTCAAATGGAGATTGATTTTTAACGATATTTTTTCTTTAGGAAAACCTAGTCTGTTCTCAGTCACGGGTGTTAGTTGTGACAAATAATGAAACCACATGCAGAATCTTTGGGGAAATGCTTTGTATTAAGATTATCTCTCACTGTGTGTAAAGCAATGTAGGGATGATTGTGTCTGATACACACAAAGAGGAGGGATACCACAGCTCCTGCAGGAACTGAAACAGTAGGGGGTGATTAAGGTAAATCTTTGAGGAATGGAAACCCTTCCAGAGAGGTACTACCCCCTGGCAACCTGGCATATGGTTGTGCAGCCTTCAATCCCTGGGTGAGAAGGGAGCCTGATGCGGGTCTCCAACCAAGAACGCTGACAACCGGGAGCTGAGGGAATCGCACAGGGGGCTACAGTTGCATTTACACGGAAACTGTGATCGTGTGATATTCACGTTACATCCACATACAAATCAGTACTCATGTGCCTCTCTCACGCCGATTGCAATACAGGTTATGTACCTCATTAGTTCTCTGACTCTCTGCCACAGTGGTTGGTAAATAAGAAATGGAGCAGAAAGGAAAACCAAAAGGCTGGTAATATGATGCAGAAGGACTTTAATGTGAATTAGAAGAGAAGGACATAGCAAGAGACACAAGGAATGCAGAGCAGAAAGACTATATTTCTAGGGTTTCAAGAAGGTCTACAAGAAATCATTGGCTCCACGATGATGCATTTCATACCAGATGTTCTTCTTCCTTCATTGCAGCTGTAGCGTTAGGAGTGAAGTCCTGTTTCCAGCATTTTTATCCCAGTCAGCATCAAATGAGACAAAGCAGAATGGGAGCAGAGCACTACGCTCTTTCTCTGTGAGTCATCTTCCGTAGCAAAGTTAAAGGCAGAGACAAATGGCCCACACTCAGGAAGAGGCCAGTACACCCAGGGCCTAATTCTCACTGACACTAAGATCCCTTTACGTTGCTCTGTAAGGAGCCTGCTCGTGAGTGTAAATGTTATTTGTGCCAACTTTAAGGTCCCTGCCTCAGTGACACTGCCAGAGTGGCCTAAAGGGGCCTTCATGGATTGGGAGTCAGGCCTTTAGAGAGTTCTAGAAGAAGCCGTTAGAATAACGGTGGGGAGGGATAGCTCAGTGCTTTGAGCATTGGCCTGCTAAACCCAGGGTTGTGAGTTCAATCCTTGAGGGGGCCATTTAGGGATCTGGGGCAAAAAAAATTGGGGAGTGTGCCTGCCTTGAGCAGGGGGTTGGACTAGATGATCTCCTGAGGTCCCTTCCAACTCTGATACTCTAATAGGAGGCATTAGCGGAAACAGTCATAAAGGGAAATACAGCTACTAGGTAGGTTTCCTGAGGCACTGAGCAATCACAGCTCCCATGGCAGTGGTGGTTGCTCAGCATTTCTGAAAGCCATTGCCCATAAGCTGATCGGTGAATCGTATCTTGCTTTTCGTTTCCTGGTTGTTCCTTTTTCCGGGTCTATTGCTCCTCAGCGAAACATGGCCAGCATCTTCCATAGCCGTACCCACTGCCCCATCGGTAAGGGTAAGAGTAGCAGGAATCGTAATTAGGGCCCCATCCATAACTGTATGGCCTATAGTAACCCCATGGCCGATAGCAGTCATAATGGCCCCTATAACCGCCCCAGCCCCCATTCCAACAGGGGTCACAGCCCCAACCATGAGAAATCTTTTGGTGGTGGTAAGTCATCTTTCTGCGTTGGAGGTAAACCTGAAACACACAGGGAAAAGCAGGGAAAAGAGTCAGCGTAATGCATTAGAGCCAAGAGAATGAAAAGGAAAAAGCTCGGTTCCTATTGTGATGGGGGCTAGAGAGAGAGAGAGACGGAGCCAGGAAATGATAATCTAGCCCCTTAGTTCCCAGCTCCATTTTGCCTCCTATTGCCTCGTCCTAGTCCTCTTGCTCCCCTCTCTCTTAGCCTCCCTCCTAACCAACTCTTCTCAACCCTTCTGAGTCTCTTTCTCTTAAAAAAACTGACTGGAATAAATAAACATACAATATAGAGTATTTCTGTCAGACACTCATGGGATTTTTCTTCCCTTATATAAAAGGTTTATACAACGCTTGGCAGGGACAAATGTGTTAAGATTAGCTTGTGAGGATTTTACCTCAGCTTAGAGACCAGTTCTCTCCAGAATCGGAGCATGGCACTTTGGCTTCTGAAGCTTGTGAGTCAGCAATACTTACAAATGAGTGAATGGACTATTCTTTTGTCAAAGCGAAATACGAAGAACCAGAAACCTGAGCAGGTAGATATCAGCACTGGTCAACTAAATTTAAGGATCTAAGCTAACTTACACTACCTGAGGATCTGCGTCTGACATGGCTACTCATGCGCACAAGACCACAGAAATTGCCCTCCTGGATCACACCAGAAGTCCATGTAATGTCAGTCTCTCTGAACTATTGTTGAGCAGCAGCTGTCACAGTATAAAGAAGCACACAGACGTGGTTTCTTATGCAGTAAACTGGGGAAGTTTCTTTCTAGCACCCCTTAGTAAAAAGGTGGGTATGAGATTTTTCCAATCTACCTAAGAGATTTGAACACCTAATTCTTAAGGGAAATAAACAGGCTCTAGTGTCCCAAACGCCTACGTACCTGTAAAAATTGCAGCCTTTGCTTCTAAACCATGAATCTACCAATGCCTGCAACTGACTAACTGCTATTTTAATGGAGAATCCCCTCTCCGTAGCCAATATTCACAAAGTTACTTGCAAGATTCCGTCCTAAATTAAAACCATCACGTATGTAACATTTCGATAGCTCTAGAGAGTTTGAGAGAAATAGGACTCACCGAGCTCACCGAGGAGGATAAATCAAGGGAAGTGGTTAAAGAGCCCTGAGTGCCGAGCGCTTTTATACAATTTCGCAGACTGCCAGGAGAATCTGAGACAACCTTTAGTTTAAGGTCTTAAATGATTACAAAACAGGCTTTGCTACGCACGTCGCTCCTTCATCTGATATAATTGTTTTCAAGATTATTGTGTTTTCAGCCTCCCATGGCATGACATGCACACAACACCCTTTCGGTTTCAGAGTAGCAGCTGTGTTAGTCTGAATCTGCAAAAAGAAAAGAAGGACTTGTGGCACCTTTGTTAGTCTCTAAGGTGCCACAAAAACACCCTTTAGGTTTCTTTCATCTGAAAGGTTTTATGGGGCACAATTTAACCTGGAATTATTCTAGGGTCCTCCATCAGATTTACAGGAAGAATTAATGCAAAGGTTCGTCAGAGCTGTATCTATTGAACAATCTGCTGTCCTGTAAAAGAATCCAGTTTGGTCCTTGTGAGCCAAGCCGGTATGTGTTGCGGGCATCGCACAGTTCCTCTTAAAATTCAAAGGAGGGAAGGAACGCTCTCCAAAGTCTGAACCCTCAAGTTTTCTGATCTACTGCCCATTGAAGTCAATGACAGCCATTACTCTGACTGGGTGGGTTTTCTCTCAGGTATCGGACGCAAACTTTCTCAGTGTACTCTCTATGCCATTATCTAAATCATTGATGAAGAAATGGAACAAAACTGGACCCAGAACTCATCCCTCATGGATCATAATCATAATGATCATAATAAAGATCAGTATCATAATCTTCAGTTTACAATTCAAATATCCAGAAGATTGTGATAAGACCCTTACGTTTATTCCTGTGGAAAATCCCATTCCTCGCTTCTCTCCATCTGACTGTGACTATAAAGCAGAATCTTAACTCCAACCTCATATTTCCCTCCAAACATTTTCCCATCTCCTCCAGCAACATGGGCCCTGGACCTGTTCCACCTACATTAGCTGAGGTTGCAGTTAAGATTTGAAGAAGTGGTTTGCAATGTTGTGCTAGCTGTCTTGGGCCCAGGGTATTCGAAAGACAAGGTTGGAGAGGTAATATCTTTTGTAGGTGAAAGAGACAAGTTTCCACAGAACGATTCTTCTGCATGGGCTGGAAAACTTACACAAGTTGGTCCAATAAAATATATGGCGTTAACTACTTTTTCTTTTGTTAGTGAAATATGTGGAAGCTGAGAAAGGGAAGGGTCTAAGAAAGTTTAGCAACAGTGAGAAGTGGATAGCAAATGCTATCTGGATTACGGTGCGTTATTTGTAACTTTGTCACTTCCTCTGTGACCTTCACCCCAACGTAACTCTATTTATTTGCACATAAGACAGGAGTGATAACAATCTAGTGGATGTTCTATTTCCCCAGGACACCAGATCTCAAAGCACTTCACAAACATTCATTAAGGTTGTTGATGTCCAAAGTGTTGGATTATTACAATGGTAATAGTTTCTTCCTGGAAGACGCCCTTCGAATGAGCAATAGAGTCACTTTAAAAAGCATGTCAAGGTCACTCGTGTCATTCTCCTAATTAAGTCATGATTTGTAGCACAGAGTTTCGGACTATTGGATTTCCATTGAAAAAAAATGGCATTTCCTTTTCAGATAAAAATTCCTTGTCAAGTTTAAGAGCAGGAGATCAGCTGGCATAAATAAGCACAGCTCCATAGAATTCAGAGATGTTCATGGCATTTGAATCAACATCAAGCGTCTTCAACCTTGTCTGGTTAGAGGAAAGAGCCTTTGGGAAGAGAGGTTGTTACACTTTAAAAAACATTCTCATCATGCTAAGAAAGCTTTCTGCAAGCTCCGGGTCTTGCAACATGCCCTAAAGTTGGTCAGACGTGGAATTAATCTAACCTCATGACACAGCCTTGGCCGAGAAGGCCATATCTCCATTTTCCTGAGGCTTTATCAGCTGCATTTTCCTGCAAGACAAGAATTGCACCAAGAAATGCACCATGAGCTTCTGCCATCATGATCATCCTGACCCCACAGCATTGGTGACATAACTAGAGGTAGATTATGAACTGAATTTCTAATCAATGTATGGGGGAATTCACCCCTGCACAGAGGACCAACACAAAGGCCTATTCAACTCACAGGTCCCTCTTAAGACCTACTTTGAAAGATATAATGGGACTGAGAGAGTTCAAAGACCTTATCCTCTCTTTCTTCCAGGGGGAATTTTCAAGTCAAAAGGTCTGAGTCAAAACCCTCCCACGCTAATGTCTCACATTGATTTCAATAGGCATTAGATCTCGAAACTTGGGGTTACAGGTTCTGAACATTGAGATTTTCCCTCCCTCCTAGGAATTACAAGAGCAGTACAATGCCCGCAATACATATCAGCATATCTTAGCAGGACCAAACTGGATTCCTCTGCAGGACAGCAGACTGAGAAACTGATACAGCCCTGAATCTCCTTGACAATCACTCTCATTAGCACTCCTGAGGAGGTCACTAGAATGATACCAGGCACGAACGTGTCCCATAAAACTTTTAAAATGAAAGAAACCCGTGGGCTTGTATGTGCATGTTATACCCCATGTGAGGCTGATAACACAACAATCCCGAACACAGAAGAAAACAATTATATCAATTGCAGGAGTCATGTGCCCAGCAACATATGTTTTGTAACTAATTAGGACCTCGAGCAAAAGGATGTCTCAAATTCTCCAGGCTGTTTAAGAAACCGTATAAAAGTGCTCGCGACTCAGGGTTCTTTAACCACTTCTCTTGACTTCTCCTCCCTGGTGACCTTGGTAAGTCTGATTTGACTCTATCTTTCTATAGCTATCAAGACGTGTTCGTGATGGTTTGATTTAGGACTGAAACTTGCACATAACTCTGTGATTACTGGCTTTATTCAGGGGTTTTCCCACTGGAAAAAATGCTAAGTTATTAAGTTGCAGGCATTGGTGGATTCAGGGTTTAGAAGTTAAGGCTGCAATCTTTCAGAGGTACATAGGAATTTCTGGACACAAGGTCCTCTTTATTTTCATTAAGAATAAAGTGTTCAAATCCCTTTGGTAGATTTGAAAAATCTCAGACCCAACTTTTCAGTTCGTGGGGTTAGGAAGAAATTCCCCCAGTTTATTGCCGAACAGATTGCTTCTGTGTGCTGCTGCGTTCTTCTGTGGTAGCTGGTACCGAACATTCTTTCACACACATTATTCTGATCTGATCCAGCAGGGCAATTTCTTTGTTCTTCTGTGCACCAGGAGCATATTAAGATGCAGAGCCACAACTGGTGTAACTCCACTGAACTCAGTTGATCAGTGCTGATTGCTACCGGCTGAGGATCTGGTTCTTACTGTTTTGTTTTCCCAAAAGAATATTGTCCATTCATTCATTTGTAAGTATTACTGACCCACAAGGTTCAGAAGCCAAAGCACCGCGCTCTGATTTTGAAGGGAACTGATCTCTCTGATGAGGATAAATCCTCACAAGGAAACTATCCCGAACAAAATTGCCCCTGCCATGCTCCTTAGAAACATTTTGTAAGAAGGAATAAAAATCCCATGTGTGTATGACCGAAATACTCTGTGTTGTACGTTTACTTATTCCAAACAGTGTTCTTAGGAGAAATGGACTGAGAAGTGTTCAAAAGGGTTGGATAAGAGGGAGGCTAAGAGAGGAGGGAGCCAGAGGACTAGAAGGAGAAACTGGGAGGCAATAGGTAGCCAGGACATAAGGGTCTAGGTCACCATTTCTCTACCTCTCTCTATCTCCCTGGCCGGCAATACAGTAGTAACTGAGTTTTGACCCTTATTATTCCACTGGCCCTAGTGCATTGTGTTGACTCTTTTCCCTGCTGTGTGTTTCAGGTTAACCTCCAGCGCAGAAAGATGACTTTCGATGAACTCATGAATGATGAATTGTATTATAACCCCTACTGTTACCAGGGCTGGCGCGGCTATAGAGGCCATTATGGCTGCTATAGGCCCTGGGGTTCCTGGAGGCCATACAGGTATGGGTGGGGCCATCAGTATGGTGGCCACTACCCTTACCGATGGGGCCATGGGTACGGCTATGGAAAGTTCTGGCCATGTTTAGCCGAGGAGCAATAGGCCCGGAACAAGGAACAACCAGGAAACGTCAAGCGAGATACGGAATCACAGCTGGGCTTATGGGCAATGCCGTTCAGAAATCCTGATTGCGCACAACTCCCATGGGAGCTCTGAGTCCTCAGCACCTCCGGAAATCTGCCCAGGATCTTTATTTCCCCACTTACACTTTATGACTTTTTCCTCTATTGTCTTCCAAAACATCTGGTGTGAAATGCGTCACCTTGTAAAGGGTGATTTCTTGGCGACTTTCATGAAACCCTGGAAATAGGTTCTTTTTACGCTGCCTACTCTCTGTCTCTTCCTGTGTACTTCTCCTCTTTTTCACATTAAACTGATTCTGCCTCATAATATCAATCTTTTTGTTTTCCTTTCGGCTCCATTCCCGATTTACTAGCCACTATGGTCCAGATTCAAAAGAGCTACTTACGTGCCTAGCTCCCACTGAAATCAGTGTGAGCCAGGCACCTAAATACCTTTGTGAATCTGGGTCTGTGGGTAACAACTCGCTGCTGGGCAGGGAACCAGTGCCTGTGCATTACTTAAGTCCCACTCAAGCCCTGTATTGCGAAGAGCATCAGGTCTGGCAAAAGTCTGTATATCATAAGAGAGGTATTAGCCCTCTAGGTCCCCTCTCTTTACCAATTAGGTGTCGGGGATGCCTTCTGATTCACAGCTTCTAGACCTTGCCAGTCCCGGTTCAATCTCGAACAATAGATGCTTGGTACCCTAAAGATGAGCAATGCCAACACTGAAACCATCCCTCTTATTCCCCCCCTCCCAAGGGTGTTTAATTAAAAGCCTGTCAGGTTTAAATTTCAGAAATCTTGTGCATCACTGGGCCTTGGTCCTGTGTAAAGGGAAGGGGCAACCTAAGCGCCCCCTTTTGGCCAGATGTGCCACTCTGGGTGAGCCACCTTACCGCCACCTACTTAGAATCATAGAATATCAGGGTTGGAAGGGACCTCAGGAGGTCATCTAGTCCAACCCCTTGCTCAAAGCAGGACCAATCCCCAACTAAATCATCCCAGCCAGGGCTTTGTCAAACCTGACCTTAAAAACTTAAAAGGAAGGAGATTCCACCACCTCCCTAGGTAATGCATTCCAGTGTTTCACCACTCTCCTAGTGAAAAAGTTTTTCCTAATATCCAGCCTAAACCTTCCCCACTGCAACTTGAGACCATTACTCCTTGTTCTGTCATCTGCTACCACTGAGAACAGTCTACAGCCATCCTCTTTGGAACCCCCTTTCAGGTAGTTGAAAGCAGCTATCAAATCCCCCTCATTCTTCTCTTCCGCAGACTAAACAATCCCAGTTCCCTCTGCCTCTCCTCATAACTCATGTGTTCCAGTCCCCTAATCATTTTTGTTGCCCTCCGCTGGACTCTTTCCAATTTTTCCACATCCTTCTTGTAGTGTGGGGCCCAAAACTGGACCCAGTACTCCAGATGAGACCTTAACAACGTCGAATACCGGAGAAGGATCACGTCCCTCGATGTGCTGGCAATGACCCTACTTATACATCCCAAAATGTCATTGGCCTTCTTAGCAACAAGGGCACACTGTTGACTCATATCCAGCTTCTCGTCCACTGTAACCCCTTGGTCCTTTTCTGCAGAAATGCTGCCGAGCCATTCGGTCCCTAGTCTGTAGCGGTGCATGGGATTCTTCCATCCTCAGTGCAGGACTCTGCACTTGTCCTTGTTGAACCTCATCAGACTTCTTTTGACCCAATCCTTTAATTTGTCTAGAGCCCTCTGTATCCTATCCCTACCCTCCAGTGTATCTACCTCTCCTCCCAGTTTAGTGTCATCTGCAAATTTGCTGAGGGTGCAATGCACATCATCCTCCAAATCATTTATGGAGATATTGAACAAAACCGGCCCGAGAACCAACCCTTGGGGCACTCCACTTGATAGCAGCTGCCAACTAGACATGGAGCCATTGATCCCTACCCATTGAGCCCGACAATCTAGCCAACTTTCTATCCACCTTAGAGTCCATTCATCCAGCCCATACTTCTGTAACTTGCTGGCAAGAATACTGTGGGAGACCGTGTCAAAAGCTTTGCTAAAGTCAAGGAACGACACATCCACTGCTTTTCCCTCATCCACAGAGCCAGTTATGTCGCCATAGAAGGCAATTAGATTAGTCACGCATGACTTGCCCTTGGTGAATCCATGCTGACTGTTCCTGATCACTTTCCTCTCCTCTAAGTGCTTCAGAATTGATTCCTTGAGGACCTGCTCCATGATTTTTCCAGGGACTGAGGTCAGGCTGACTGGCCAGTAGTTCCCAGGATCCTCCTTCTTCCCTTTTTTAAAGATGGGCACTACATTAGCCTTTTTCCAGGCGTTCGGGACCTCCCCCGATTGCCACGAGTTTTCAAAGATAATGGCCAATGGCCAATGGCTCTGCAATCACATCCTCCAACTCCTTTAGCACTCTCGAATGCAGCGCATCCGGCCCCATGGACTTGAGCTTCTCCAGCTTTTCTAAATATCCCCAAACCACTACTTTATCCACAGAGGTCTGGTCACCTCCTCCCCATGCTGTGCTGCCACTGTGTCAACCATGCACCTGCACAGTTCAGAACAACAAAAAGACAAAACAAACTAGTCCAAAGAAGGGTGTTTCCCTTAATGAAGCCCCGGGACAGGAGCCCATGTAATAACAAACCAAATGCCCTTTTTGCCAGATCCATGTTCAGATCCCACTCACTAAAGTCCAGACAAAGTCTCTTGTGCCTGCGCGGGGTAAACTTCCACAGCTGGGAGATCACAGCCTCTTACAGGCTGGTCAGCTCCTCGTGTCCTCTCCCCTATCCAGCTGCTTCTTCCGGATGAACTAGTCACTAGCGCAGAGCAGGGAGTCTCCTTATTTGCACACCGTCTGCTCTGTTTGTGGCCTCCAGGCTGACTGCTAAAAGGGGAGTACGCTGCTTCACATACCTCCAGACCGTGAGTGGACCAGTTGGTGCACTCACCCAATAGCCAGATCTCCTCATCTGTTCATGAGAAGAAGTCCACCTTCTCATACTCCTTTTTAGGACGGTGTCCTACCCAGACCCAAAAGAACTGCAGTGCCAAGTACCACTGGGTAAGACAGGCATTTGAGTCCTTCATCGTCTGGAGCCAACACAGAACTTCACGATCTGTCAGCAGGACAAGTGCCCCTCAGTAGTTAGTCTCCTTATTTCTCACCTGGCATTTCCTTGGGTTTACTCTCACATTGGCCTCTCGTCGCCTGGATTTGAAGGCCCAGACTGGATCTAAATGACCTGACTGGATTGCTCATGCACAGATACAACTCTGGATATCAGTAACTCCAGTGAAGTCAGGAAGGTAGTTTGCCCTTAAAACTTTTCCTGCCAAAGAAACCTGCGGGGTGTAATGTGTGTATCGTACTCTTACAGTTTCATGTAAATACGTCTATATTCCCCCACTGTGGCCCCTTCAAGTTTCCGGTTCCCAGGCAACAGTGCTCTTGGGTGGAGATCTGCCTCTCTCTCTCCCTTCTGACAGGGTGCCTTCAGGCTGCAGGAGCTCCCTGCCTTACCCTCTGATATCCCCAGCAAGCCTGACTACCTAAAGGTGAGCACCTGTAGCCCCTGTGCCTTCTTTTCTCTCTGAGGTCTATGAACAGTGTAGTGCCTTCAGTTACACGTTACCACACAGCTCCTTCGGTGCAAGCACCTCTACTCTTACGGTAAAGGCATTTCGGAGAAAGCAGATGAACAACAATAAAAGTTCCTATAAGCATGCTCAAAGCTTACCAGAGGGCACCATCAGCCTCCTGGGGCCCTAGCAGGCCAAAGTCTTTCCTACTCTTCGGCAAGGATTGGGGACCTACTTGGCCAGAAGGTCCTGTATGGTTGTGGATCAGAAAGAAGACTCTGAGTCAGTTCAAGCCCAGACGTTTTATACCAGAAGCCCTTTCTTCGTTGGTCTTTGGAAAATCCAGCATGAATCAGAGAGAGATGGTACCTCTGTGCGGATGTTTACAAACGTCTGCATTTTACCTTCATCACCCACGCACACACTGTTTTAGTTTCTAGGGAAGCAGTGATACCCTTCCCGCTGGAGTAAAACACAATCCTACGTACAATCTCTGACCCACAGTGACATGTAAATTTCATACAATACATTCCCGCAAAGTTATCGCATGCAATTGCAATATTTCTCACAACTACTAGGTGAGGTTGAGAACAGACTGGAAATCACAAACACGAAGGAAAACAATTATATCAGTTGAAAGAGTAATGTATGCAACAACATTAATTTGCAACTAATAAAGACCTCATGAACAAAGGGCATCTCAGACCTTCCAGGAGATCTGAGAAACTGTATAAAAGCTCTTTCAACTCAGGGCTATTTCCCTACTTCTCTTCACCTCTTTTCTTTGCTGAACTGGGTACGTCTGATGTGAATCACTCTCTTTATAACTATTGAGGTGCCACATTAGCGACAGTTTCCATTCAGGAGCAAATCTTGTAGTTTGCATGACTAATACTATCTCAGTTCCTGATGAATCCTCTAATCAGTCCGTCTCTTCCCCCTCTATGCCCACGCAGCTCTTAAACAGAAATTCCTCCAGACCTTAATTCTGGACTCACTAGTCCTCTCTTCATCATAACTGCCCATTCTCCATTCCTGGTATTCATTTCTTCCCTGCCAGATCCTCCACTGTTACGTAGAGATTAGAATCAATCTAGAGAGCCATCATTTATGCCAGTGTACTGTGGGCGTACATTTTACAAGATCTGACACTTGACACTCGCGCTCAGCTTGCATGATCCAGAGCAAAAGCAGATGGGACCCAGAGAATTCAGCTTCAAATGGAGATTGATTTTTAACGATATTTTTTCTTTAGGAAAACCTAGTCTGTTCTCAGTCACGGGTGTTAGTTGTGACAAATAATGAAACCACATGCAGAATCTTTGGGGAAATGCTTTGTATTAAGATTATCTCTCACTGTGTGTAAAGCAATGTAGGGATGATTGTGTCTGATACACACAAAGAGGAGGGATACCACAGCTCCTGCAGGAACTGAAACAGTAGGGGGTGATTAAGGTAAATCTTTGAGGAATGGAAACCCTTCCAGAGAGGTACTACCCCCTGGCAACCTGGCATATGGTTGTGCAGCCTTCAATCCCTGGGTGAGAAGGGAGCCTGATGCGGGTCTCCAACCAAGAACGCTGACAACCGGGAGCTGAGGGAATCGCACAGGGGGCTACAGTTGCATTTACACGGAAACTGTGATCGTGTGATATTCACGTTACATCCACATACAAATCAGTACTCATGTGCCTCTCTCACGCCGATTGCAATACAGGTTATGTACCTCATTAGTTCTCTGACTCTCTGCCACAGTGGTTGGTAAATAAGAAATGGAGCAGAAAGGAAAACCAAAAGGCTGGTAATATGATGCAGAAGGACTTTAATGTGAATTAGAAGAGAAGGACATAGCAAGAGACACAAGGAATGCAGAGCAGAAAGACTATATTTCTAGGGTTTCAAGAAGGTCTACAAGAAATCATTGGCTCCACGATGATGCATTTCATACCAGATGTTCTTCTTCCTTCATTGCAGCTGTAGCGTTAGGAGTGAAGTCCTGTTTCCAGCATTTTTATCCCAGTCAGCATCAAATGAGACAAAGCAGAATGGGAGCAGAGCACTACGCTCTTTCTCTGTGAGTCATCTTCCGTAGCAAAGTTAAAGGCAGAGACAAATGGCCCACACTCAGGAAGAGGCCAGTACACCCAGGGCCTAATTCTCACTGACACTAAGATCCCTTTACGTTGCTCTGTAAGGAGCCTGCTCGTGAGTGTAAATGTTATTTGTGCCAACTTTAAGGTCCCTGCCTCAGTGACACTGCCAGAGTGGCCTAAAGGGGCCTTCATGGATTGGGAGTCAGGCCTTTAGAGAGTTCTAGAAGAAGCCGTTAGAATAACGGTGGGGAGGGATAGCTCAGTGCTTTGAGCATTGGCCTGCTAAACCCAGGGTTGTGAGTTCAATCCTTGAGGGGGCCATTTAGGGATCTGGGGCAAAAAAAATTGGGGAGTGTGCCTGCTTTGAGCAGGGGGTTGGACTAGATGATCTCCTGAGGTCCCTTCCAACTCTGATACTCTAATAGGAGGCATTAGCGGAAACAGTCATAAAGGGAAATACAGCTACTAGGTAGGTTTCCTGAGGCACTGAGCAATCACAGCTCCCATGGCAGTGGTGGTTGCTCAGCATTTCTGAAAGCCATTGCCCATAAGCTGATCGGTGAATCGTATCTTGCTTTTTGTTTCCTGGTTGTTCCTTGTTCCGGGTCTATTGCTCCTCAGCGAAACATGGCCAGCATCTTCCATAGCCGTACCCACTGCCCCATCGGTAAGGGTAAGAGTAGCAGGAATCGTAATTAGGGCCCCATCCATAACTGTATGGCCTATAGTAACCCCATGGCCGATAGCAGTCATAATGGCCCCTATAACCGCCCCAGCCCCCATTCCAACAGGGGTCACAGCCCCAACCATGAGAAATCTTTTGGTGGTGGTAA
Source organism: Natator depressus (assembly GCF_965152275.1). NCBI lineage: Eukaryota > Metazoa > Chordata > Testudines > Cheloniidae > Natator > Natator depressus. The sequence goes on along the minus strand of NC_134257.1, from coordinate 2,292,606 downwards.
GTCATCTTTCTGCGTTGGAGGTAAACCTGAAACACACAGGGAAAAGCAGGGAAAAGAGTCAGCGTAATGCATTAGAGCCAAGAGAATGAAAAGGAAAAAGCTCGGTTCCTATTGTGATGGGGGCTAGAGAGAGAGAGAGACGGAGCCGGGAAATGATAATCTAGCCCCTTAGTTCCCAGCTCCATTTTGCCTCCTATTGCCTCGTCCTAGTCCTCTTGCTCCCCTCTCTCTTAGCCTCCCTCCTAACCAACCCTTCTCAACCCTTCTGAGTCTCTTTCTCTTAAAAAAACTGACTGGAATAAATAAACATACAATATAGAGTATTTCTGTCAGACACTCATGGGATTTTTCTTCCCTTATATAAAAGGTTTATACAACGCTTGGCAGGGACAAATGTGTTAAGATTAGCTTGTGAGGATTTTACCTCAGCTTAGAGACCAGTTCTCTCCAGAATCGGAGCTTGGCACTTTGGCTTCTGAAGCTTGTGAATCAGCAATACTTACAAATGAATGAATGGACTATTCTTTTGTCAAAGCGAAATACGAAGAACCAGAAACCTGAGCAGGTAGATATCAGCACTGGTCAACTAAATTTAAGGATCTAAGCTAACTTACACTACCTGAGGATCTGCGTCTGACATGGCTACTCATGCGCACAAGACCACAGAAATTGCCCTCCTGGATCACACCAGAAGTCCATGTAATGTCAGTCTCTCTGAACTATTGTTGAGCAGCAGCTGTCACAGTATAAAGAAGCACACAGACGTGGTTTCTTATGCAGTAAACTGGGGAAGTTTCTTTCTAGCACCCCTTAGTAAAAAGGTGGGTATGAGATTTTTCCAATCTACCTAAGAGATTTGAACACCTAATTCTTAAGGGAAATAAACAGGCTCTAGTGTCCCAAACGCCTACGTACCTGTAAAAATTGCAGCCTTTGCTTCTAAACCATGAATCTACCAATGCCTGCAACTGACTAACTGCTATTTTAATGGAGAATCCCCTCTCCGTAGCCAATATTCACAAAGTTACTTGCAAGATTCCGTCCTAAATTAAAACCATCACGTATGTAACATTTCGATAGCTCTAGAGAGTTTGAGAGAAATAGGACTCACCGAGCTCACCGAGGAGGATAAATCAAGGGAAGTGGTTAAAGAGCCCTGAGTGCCGAGCGCTTTTATACAATTTCGCAGACTGCCAGGAGAATCTGAGACAACCTTTAGTTTAAGGTCTTAAATGATTACAAAACAGGCTTTGCTACGCACGTCGCTCCTTCATCTGATATAATTGTTTTCAAGATTATTGTGATTTCAGCCTCCCATGGCATGACATGCACACAACACCCTTTCGGTTTCAGAGTAGCACCTGTGTTAGTCTGAATCTGCAAAAAGAAAAGAAGGACTTGTGGCACCTTTGTTAGTCTCTAAGGTGCCACAAAAACACCCTTTAGGTTTCTTTCATCTGAAAGGTTTTATGGGGCACAATTTAACCTGGAATTATTCTAGGGTCCTCCATCAGATTTACAGGAAGAATTAATGCAAAGGTTCGTCAGAGCTGTATCTATTGAACAATCTGCTGTCCTGTAAAAGAATCCAGTTTGGTCCTTGTGAGCCAAGCCGGTATGTGTTGCGGGCATCGCACAGTTCCTCTTAAAATTCAAAGGAGGGAAGGAACGCTCTCCAAAGTCTGAACCCTCAAGTTTTCTGATCTACTGCCCATTGAAGTCAATGACAGCCATTACTCTGACTGGGTGGGTTTTCTCTCAGGTATCGGACGCAAACTTTCTCAGTGTACTCTCTATGCCATTATCTAAATCATTGATGAAGAAATGGAACAAAACTGGACCCAGAACTCATCCCTCATGGATCATAATCATAATGATCATCATAAAGATCAGTATCATAATCTTCAGTTTACAATTCAAATATCCAGAAGATTGTGATAAGACCCTTACGTTTGTTCCTGTGGAAAATCCCATTCCTCGCTTCTCTCCATCTGACTGTGACTATAAAGCAGAATCTTAACTCCAACCTCATATTTCCCTCCAAACATTTTCCCATCTCCTCCAGCAACATGGGCCCTGGACCTGTTCCACCTACATTAGCTGAGGTTGCAGTTAAGATTTGAAGAAGTGGTTTGCAATGTTGTGCTAGCTGTCTTGGGCCCAGGGTATTCGAAAGACAAGGTTGGAGAGGTAATATCTTTTGTAGGTGAAAGAGACAAGTTTCCACAGAACGATTCTTCTGCATGGGCTGGAAAACTTACACAAGTTGGTCCAATAAAATATATGGCGTTAACTACTTTTTCTTTTGTTAGTGAAATATGTGGAAGCTGAGAAAGGGAAGGGTCTAAGAAAGTTTAGCAACAGTGAGAAGTGGATAGCAAATGCTATCTGGATTACGGTGCGTTATTTGTAACTTTGTCACTTCCTCTGTGACCTTCACCCCAACGTAACTCTATTTATTTGCACATAAGACAGGAGTGATAACAATCTAGTGGATGTTCTATTTCCCCAGGACACCAGATCTCAAAGCACTTCACAAACATTCATTAAGGTTGTTGATGTCCAAAGTGTTGGATTATTACAATGGTAATAGTTTCTTCCTGGAAGACGCCCTTCGAATGAGCAATAGAGTCGCTTTAAAAAGCATGTCAAGGTCACTCGTGTCATTCTCCTAATTAAGTCATGATTTGTAGCACAGAGTTTCGGACTATTGGATTTCCATTGAAAAAAAATGGCATTTCCTTTTCAGATAAAAATTCCTTGTCAAGTTTAAGAGCAGGAGATCAGCTGGCATAAATAAGCACAGCTCCATAGAATTCAGAGATGTTCATGGCATTTGAATCAACATCAAGCGTCTTCAACCTTGTCTGGTTAGAGGAAAGAGCCTTTGGGAAGAGAGGTTGTTACACTTTAAAAAACATTCTCATCATGCTAAGAAAGCTTTCTGCAAGCTCCGGGTCTTGCAACATGCCCTAAAGTTGGTCAGACGTGGAATTAATCTAACCTCATGACACAGCCTTGGCCGAGAAGGCCATATCTCCATTTTCCTGAGGCTTTATCAGCTGCATTTTCCTGCAAGACAAGAATTGCACCAAGAAATGCACCATGAGCTTCTGCCATCATGATCATCCTGACCCCACAGCATTGGTGACATAACTAGAGGTAGATTATGAACTGAATTTCTAATCAATGTATGGGGGAATTCACCCCTGCACAGAGGACCAACACAAAGGCCTATTCAACTCACAGGTCCCTCTTAAGACCTACTTTGAAAGATATAATGGGACTGAGAGAGTTCAAAGACCTTATCCTCTCTTTCTTCCAGGGGGAATTTTCAAGTCAAAAGGTCTGAGTCAAAACCCTCCCACGCTAATGTCTCACATTGATTTCAATAGGCATTAGATCTCGAAACTTGGGGTTACAGGTTCTGAACATTGAGATTTTCCCTCCCTCCTAGGAATTACAAGAGCAGTACAATGCCCGCAATACATATCAGCATATCTTAGCAGGACCAAACTGGATTCCTCTGCAGGACAGCAGACTGAGAAACTGATACAGCCCTGAATCTCCTTGACAATCACTCTCATTAGCACTCCTGAGGAGGTCACTAGAATGATACCAGGCACGAACGTGTCCCATAAAACTTTTAAAATGAAAGAAACCCGTGGGCTTGTATGTGCATGTTATACCCCATGTGAGGCTGATAACACAACAATCCCGAACACAGAAGAAAACAATTATATCAATTGCAGGAGTCATGTGCCCAGCAACATATGTTTTGTAACTAATTAGGACCTCGAGCAAAAGGATGTCTCAAATTCTCCAGGCTGTTTAAGAAACCGTATAAAAGTGCTCGCGACTCAGGGTTCTTTAACCACTTCTCTTGACTTCTCCTCCCTGGTGACCTTGGTAAGTCTGATTTGACTCTATCTTTCTATAGCTATCAAGACGTGTTCGTGATGGTTTGATTTAGGACTGAAACTTGCACATAACTCTGTGATTACTGGCTTTATTCAGGGGTTTTCCCACTGGAAAAAATGCTAAGTTATTAAGTTGCAGGCATTGGTGGATTCAGGGTTTAGAAGTTAAGGCTGCAATCTTTCAGAGGTACATAGGAATTTCTGGACACAAGGTCCTCTTTATTTTCATTAAGAATAAAGTGTTCAAATCCCTTTGGTAGATTTGAAAAATCTCAGACCCAACTTTTCAGTTCGTGGGGTTAGGAAGAAATTCCCCCAGTTTATTGCCGAACAGATTGCTTCTGTGTGCTGCTGCGTTCTTCTGTGGTAGCTGGTACCGAACATTCTTTCACACACATTATTCTGATCTGATCCAGCAGGGCAATTTCTTTGTTCTTCTGTGCACCAGGAGCATATTAAGATGCAGAGCCACAACTGGTGTAACTCCACTGAACTCAGTTGATCAGTGCTGATTGCTACCGGCTGAGGATCTGGTTCTTACTGTTTTGTTTTCCCAAAAGAATATTGTCCATTCATTCATTTGTAAGTATTACTGACCCACAAGGTTCAGAAGCCAAAGCACCGCGCTCTGATTTTGAAGGGAACTGATCTCTCTGATGAGGATAAATCCTCACAAGGAAACTATCCCGAACAAAATTGCCCCTGCCATGCGCCTTAGAAACATTTTGTAAGAAGGAATAAAAATCCCATGTGTGTATGACCGAAATACTCTGTGTTGTACGTTTACTTATTCCAAACAGTGTTCTTAGGAGAAATGGACTGAGAAGTGTTCAAAAGGGTTGGATAAGAGGGAGGCTAAGAGAGGAGGGAGCCAGAGGACTAGAAGGAGAAACTGGGAGGCAATAGGTAGCCAGGACATAAGGGTCTAGGTCACCATTTCTCTACCTCTCTCTATCTCCCTGGCCGGCAATACAGTAGTAACTGAGTTTTGACCCTTATTATTCCACTGGCCCTAGTGCATTGTGTTGACTCTTTTCCCTGCTGTGTGTTTCAGGTTAACCTCCAGCGCAGAAAGATGACTTTCGATGAACTCATGAATGATGAATTGTATTATAACCCCTACTGTTACCAGGGCTGGCGCGGCTATAGAGGCCATTATGGCTGCTATAGGCCCTGGGGTTCCTGGAGGCCATACAGGTATGGGTGGGGCCATCAGTATGGTGGCCACTACCCTTACCGATGGGGCCATGGGTACGGCTATGGAAAGTTCTGGCCATGTTTAGCCGAGGAGCAATAGGCCCGGAACAAGGAACAACCAGGAAACGTCAAGCGAGATACGGAATCACAGCTGGGCTTATGGGCAATGCCGTTCAGAAATCCTGATTGCGCACAACTCCCATGGGAGCTCTGAGTCCTCAGCACCTCCAGAAATCTGCCCAGGATCTTTATTTCCCCACTTACACTTTATGACTTTTTCCTCTATTGTCTTCCAAAACATCTGGTGTGAAATGCGTCACCTTGTAAAGGGTGATTTCTTGGCGACTTTCATGAAACCCTGGAAATAGGTTCTTTTTACGCTGCCTACTCTCTGTCTCTTCCTGTGTACTTCTCCTCTTTTTCACATTAAACTGATTCTGCCTCATAATATCAATCTTTTTGTTTTCCTTTCGGCTCCATTCCCGATTTACTAGCCACTATGGTCCAGATTCAAAAGAGCTACTTACGTGCCTAGCTCCCACTGAAATCAGTGTGAGCCAGGCACCTAAATACCTTTGTGAATCTGGGTCTGTGGGTAACAACTCGCTGCTGGGCAGGGAACCAGTGCCTGTGCATTACTTAAGTCCCACTCAAGCCCTGTATTGCGAAGAGCATCAGGTCTGGCAAAAGTCTGTATATCATAAGAGAGGTATTAGCCCTCTAGGTCCCCTCTCTTTACCAATTAGGTGTCGGGGATGCCTTCTGATTCACAGCTTCTAGACCTTGCCAGTCCCGGTTCAATCTCGAACAATAGATGCTTGGTACCCTAAAGATGAGCAATGCCAACACTGAAACCATCCCTCTTATTCCCCCCCTCCCAAGGGTGTTTAATTAAAAGCCTGTCAGGTTTAAATTTCAGAAATCTTGTGCATCACTGGGCCTTGGTCCTGTGTAAAGGGAAGGGGCAACCTAAGCGCCCCCTTTTGGCCAGATGTGCCACTCTGGGTGAGCCACCTTACCGCCACCTACTTAGAATCATAGAATATCAGGGTTGGAAGGGACCTCAGGAGGTCATCTAGTCCAACCCCTTGCTCAAAGCAGGACCAATCCCCAACTAAATCATCCCAGCCAGGGCTTTGTCAAGCCTGACCTTAAAAACTTAAAAGGAAGGAGATTCCACCACCTCCCTAGGTAATGCATTCCAGTGTTTCACCACTCTCCTAGTGAAAAAGTTTTTCCTAATATCCAGCCTAAACCTTCCCCACTGCAACTTGAGACCATTACTCCTTGTTCTGTCATCTGCTACCACTGAGAACAGTCTACAGCCATCCTCTTTGGAACCCCCTTTCAGGTAGTTGAAAGCAGCTATCAAATCCCCCTCATTCTTCTCTTCCGCAGACTAAACAATCCCAGTTCCCTCTGCCTCTCCTCATAACTCATGTGTTCCAGTCCCCTAATCATTTTTGTTGCCCTCCGCTGGACTCTTTCCAATTTTTCCACATCCTTCTTGTAGTGTGGGGCCCAAAACTGGACCCAGTACTCCAGATGAGACCTTAACAACGTCGAATACCGGAGAAGGATCACGTCCCTCGATGTGCTGGCAATGACCCTACTTATACATCCCAAAATGTCATTGGCCTTCTTAGCAACAAGGGCACACTGTTGACTCATATCCAGCTTCTCGTCCACTGTAACCCCTTGGTCCTTTTCTGCAGAAATGCTGCCGAGCCATTCGGTCCCTAGTCTGTAGCGGTGCATGGGATTCTTCCATCCTCAGTGCAGGACTCTGCACTTGTCCTTGTTGAACCTCATCAGACTTCTTTTGACCCAATCCTTTAATTTGTCTAGAGCCCTCTGTATCCTATCCCTACCCTCCAGTGTATCTACCTCTCCTCCCAGTTTAGTGTCATCTGCAAATTTGCTGAGGGTGCAATGCACATCATCCTCCAAATCATTTATGGAGATATTGAACAAAACCGGCCCGAGAACCAACCCTTGGGGCACTCCACTTGATAGCAGCTGCCAACTAGACATGGAGCCATTGATCCCTACCCATTGAGCCCGACAATCTAGCCAACTTTCTATCCACCTTAGAGTCCATTCATCCAGCCCATACTTCTGTAACTTGCTGGCAAGAATACTGTGGGAGACCGTGTCAAAAGCTTTGCTAAAGTCAAGGAACGACACATCCACTGCTTTTCCCTCATCCACAGAGCCAGTTATGTCGCCATAGAAGGCAATTAGATTAGTCACGCATGACTTGCCCTTGGTGAATCCATGCTGACTGTTCCTGATCACTTTCCTCTCCTCTAAGTGCTTCAGAATTGATTCCTTGAGGACCTGCTCCATGATTTTTCCAGGGACTGAGGTCAGGCTGACTGGCCAGTAGTTCCCAGGATCCTCCTTCTTCCCTTTTTTAAAGATGGGCACTACATTAGCCTTTTTCCAGGCGTTCGGGACCTCCCCCGATTGCCACGAGTTTTCAAAGATAATGGCCAATGGCCAATGGCTCTGCAATCACATCCTCCAACTCCTTTAGCACTCTCGAATGCAGCGCATCCGGCCCCATGGACTTGAGCTTCTCCAGCTTTTCTAAATATCCCCAAACCACTACTTTATCCACAGAGGTCTGGTCACCTCCTCCCCATGCTGTGCTGCCACTGTGTCAACCATGCACCTGCACAGTTCAGAACAACAAAAAGACAAAACAAACTAGTCCAAAGAAGGGTGTTTCCCTTAATGAAGCCCCGGGACAGGAGCCCATGTAATAACAAACCAAATGCCCTTTTTGCCAGATCCATGTTCAGATCCCACTCACTAAAGTCCAGACAAAGTCTCTTGTGCCTGCGCGGGGTAAACTTCCACAGCTGGGAGATCACAGCCTCTTACAGGCTGGTCAGCTCCTCGTGTCCTCTCCCCTATCCAGCTGCTTCTTCCGGATGAACTAGTCACTAGCGCAGAGCAGGGAGTCTCCTTATTTGCACACCGTCTGCTCTGTTTGTGGCCTCCAGGCTGACTGCTAAAAGGGGAGTACGCTGCTTCACATACCTCCAGACCGTGAGTGGACCAGTTGGTGCACTCACCCAATAGCCAGATCTCCTCATCTGTTCATGAGAAGAAGTCCACCTTCTCATACTCCTTTTTAGGACGGTGTCCTACCCAGACCCAAAAGAACTGCAGTGCCAAGTACCACTGGGTAAGACAGGCATTTGAGTCCTTCATCGTCTGGAGCCAACACAGAACTTCACGATCTGTCAGCAGGACAAGTGCCCCTCAGTAGTTAGTCTCCTTATTTCTCACCTGGCATTTCCTTGGGTTTACTCTCACATTGGCCTCTCGTCGCCTGGATTTGAAGGCCCAGACTGGATCTAAATGACCTGACTGGATTGCTCATGCACAGATACAACTCTGGATATCAGTAACTCCAGTGAAGTCAGGAAGGTAGTTTGCCCTTAAAACTTTTCCTGCCAAAGAAACCTGCGGGGTGTAATGTGTGTATCGTACTCTTACAGTTTCATGTAAATACGTCTATATTCCCCCACTGTGGCCCCTTCAAGTTTCCGGTTCCCAGGCAACAGTGCTCTTGGGTGGAGATCTGCCTCTCTCTCTCCCTTCTGACAGGGTGCCTTCAGGCTGCAGGAGCTCCCTGCCTTACCCTCTGATATCCCCAGCAAGCCTGACTACCTAAAGGTGAGCACCTGTAGCCCCTGTGCCTTCTTTTCTCTCTGAGGTCTATGAACAGTGTAGTGCCTTCAGTTACACGTTACCACACAGCTCCTTCGGTGCAAGCACCTCTACTCTTATGGTAAAGGCATTTCGGAGAAAGCAGATGAACAACAATAAAAGTTCCTATAAGCATGCTCAAAGCTTACCAGAGGGCACCATCAGCCTCCTGGGGCCCTAGCAGGCCAAAGTCTTTCCTACTCTTTGGCAAGGATTGGGGACCTACTTGGCCAGAAGGTCCTGTATGGTTGTGGATCAGAAAGAAGACTCTGAGTCAGTTCAAGCCCAGACGTTTTATACCAGAAGCCCTTTCTTCGTTGGTCTTTGGAAAATCCAGCATGAATCAGAGAGAGATGGTACCTCTGTGCGGATGTTTACAAACGTCTGCATTTTACCTTCATCACCCACGCACACACTGTTTTAGTTTCTAGGGAAGCAGTGATACCCTTCCCGCTGGAGTAAAACACAATCCTACGTACAATCTCTGACCCACAGTGACATGTAAATTTCATACAATACATTCCCGCAAAGTTATCGCATGCAATTGCAATATTTCTCACAACTACTAGGTGAGGTTGAGAACAGACTGGAAATCACAAACACGAAGGAAAACAATTATATCAGTTGAAAGAGTAATGTATGCAACAACATTAATTTGCAACTAATAAAGACCTCATGAACAAAGGGCATCTCAGACCTTCCAGGAGATCTGAGAAACTGTATAAAAGCTCTTTCAACTCAGGGCTATTTCCCTACTTCTCTTCACCTCTTTTCTTTGCTGAACTGGGTACGTCTGATGTGAATCACTCTCTTTATAACTATTGAGGTGCCACATTAGCGACAGTTTCCATTCAGGAGCAAATCTTGTAGTTTGCATGACTAATACTATCTCAGTTCCTGATGAATCCTCTAATCAGTCCGTCTCTTCCCCCTCTATGCCCACGCAGCTCTTAAACAGAAATTCCTCCAGACCTTAATTCTGGACTCACTAGTCCTCTCTTCATCATAACTGCCCATTCTCCATTCCTGGTATTCATTTCTTCCCTGCCAGATCCTCCACTGTTACGTAGAGATTAGAATCAATCTAGAGAGCCATCATTTATGCCAGTGTACTGTGGGCGTACATTTTACAAGATCTGACACTTGACACTCGCGCTCAGCTTGCATGATCCAGAGCAAAAGCAGATGGGACCCAGAGAATTCAGCTTCAAATGGAGATTGATTTTTAACGATATTTTTTCTTTAGGAAAACCTAGTCTGTTCTCAGTCACGGGTGTTAGTTGTGACAAATAATGAAACCACATGCAGAATCTTTGGGGAAATGCTTTGTATTAAGATTATCTCTCACTGTGTGTAAAGCAATGTAGGGATGATTGTGTCTGATACACACAAAGAGGAGGGATACCACAGCTCCTGCAGGAACTGAAACAGTAGGGGGTGATTAAGGTAAATCTTTGAGGAATGGAAACCCTTCCAGAGAGGTACTACCCCCTGGCAACCTGGCATATGGTTGTGCAGCCTTCAATCCCTGGGTGAGAAGGGAGCCTGATGCGGGTCTCCAACCAAGAACGCTGACAACCGGGAGCTGAGGGAATCGCACAGGGGGCTACAGTTGCATTTACACGGAAACTGTGATCGTGTGATATTCACGTTACATCCACATACAAATCAGTACTCATGTGCCTCTCTCACGCCGATTGCAATACAGGTTATGTACCTCATTAGTTCTCTGACTCTCTGCCACAGTGGTTGGTAAATAAGAAATGGAGCAGAAAGGAAAACCAAAAGGCTGGTAATATGATGCAGAAGGACTTTAATGTGAATTAGAAGAGAAGGACATAGCAAGAGACACAAGGAATGCAGAGCAGAAAGACTATATTTCTAGGGTTTCAAGAAGGTCTACAAGAAATCATTGGCTCCACGATGATGCATTTCATACCAGATGTTCTTCTTCCTTCATTGCAGCTGTAGCGTTAGGAGTGAAGTCCTGTTTCCAGCATTTTTATCCCAGTCAGCATCAAATGAGACAAAGCAGAATGGGAGCAGAGCACTACGCTCTTTCTCTGTGAGTCATCTTCCGTAGCAAAGTTAAAGGCAGAGACAAATGGCCCACACTCAGGAAGAGGCCAGTACACCCAGGGCCTAATTCTCACTGACACTAAGATCCCTTTACGTTGCTCTGTAAGGAGCCTGCTCGTGAGTGTAAATGTTATTTGTGCCAACTTTAAGGTCCCTGCCTCAGTGACACTGCCAGAGTGGCCTAAAGGGGCCTTCATGGATTGGGAGTCAGGCCTTTAGAGAGTTCTAGAAGAAGCCGTTAGAATAACGGTGGGGAGGGATAGCTCAGTGCTTTGAGCATTGGCCTGCTAAACCCAGGGTTGTGAGTTCAATCCTTGAGGGGGCCATTTAGGGATCTGGGGCAAAAAAAATTGGGGAGTGTGCCTGCTTTGAGCAGGGGGTTGGACTAGATGATCTCCTGAGGTCCCTTCCAACTCTGATTCTCTAATAGGAGGCATTAGCGGAAACAGTCATAAAGGGAAATACAGCTACTAGGTAGGTTTCCTGAGGCACTGAGCAATCACAGCTCCCATGGCAGTGGTGGTTGCTCAGCATTTCTGAAAGCCATTGCCCATAAGCTGATCGGTGAATCGTATCTTGCTTTTCGTTTCCTGGTTGTTCCTTGTTCCGGGTCTATTGCTCCTCAGCGAAACATGGCCAGCATCTTCCATAGCCGTACCCACTGCCCCATCGGTAAGGGTAAGAGTAGCAGGAATCGTAATTAGGGCCCCATCCATAACTGTATGGCCTATAGTAACCCCATGGCCGATAGCAGTCATAATGGCCCCTATAACCGCCCCAGCCCCCATTCCAACAGGGGTCACAGCCCCAACCATGAGAAATCTTTTGGTGGTGGTAAGTCATCTTTCTGCGTTGGAGGTAAACCTGAAACACACAGGGAAAAGCAGGGAAAAGAGTCAGCGTAATGCATTAGAGCCAAGAGAATGAAAAGGAAAAAGCTCGGTTCCTATTGTGATGGGGGCTAGAGAGAGAGAGAGACGGAGCCGGGAAATGATAATCTAGCCCCTTAGTTCCCAGCTCCATTTTGCCTCCTATTGCCTCGTCCTAGTCCTCTTGCTCCCCTCTCTCTTAGCCTCCCTCCTAACCAACCCTTCTCAACCCTTCTGAGTCTCTTTCTCTTAAAAAAACTGACTGGAATAAATAAACATACAATATAGAGTATTTCTGTCAGACACTCATGGGATTTTTCTTCCCTTATATAAAAGGTTTATACAACGCTTGGCAGGGACAAATGTGTTAAGATTAGCTTGTGAGGATTTTACCTCAGCTTAGAGACCAGTTCTCTCCAGAATCGGAGCATGGCACTTTGGCTTCTGAAGCTTGTGAGTCAGCAATACTTACAAATGAATGAATGGACTATTCTTTTGTCAAAGCGAAATACGAAGAACCAGAAACCTGAGCAGGTAGATATCAGCACTGGTCAACTAAATTTAAGGATCTAAGCTAACTTACACTACCTGAGGATCTGCGTCTGACATGGCTACTCATGCGCACAAGACCACAGAAATTGCCCTCCTGGATCACACCAGAAGTCCATGTAATGTCAGTCTCTCTGAACTATTGTTGAGCAGCAGCTGTCACAGTATAAAGAAGCACACAGACGTGGTTTCTTATGCAGTAAACTGGGGAAGTTTCTTTCTAGCACCCCTTAGTAAAAAGGTGGGTATGAGATTTTTCCAATCTACCTAAGAGATTTGAACACCTAATTCTTAAGGGAAATAAACAGGCTCTAGTGTCCCAAACGCCTACGTACCTGTAAAAATTGCAGCCTTTGCTTCTAAACCATGAATCTACCAATGCCTGCAACTGACTAACTGCTATTTTAATGGAGAATCCCCTCTCCGTAGCCAATATTCACAAAGTTACTTGCAAGATTCCGTCCTAAATTAAAACCATCACGTATGTAACATTTCGATAGCTCTAGAGAGTTTGAGAGAAATAGGACTCACCGAGCTCACCGAGGAGGATAAATCAAGGGAAGTGGTTAAAGAGCCCTGAGTGCCGAGCGCTTTTATACAATTTCGCAGACTGCCAGGAGAATCTGAGACAACCTTTAGTTTAAGGTCTTAAATGATTACAAAACAGGCTTTGCTACGCACGTCGCTCCTTCATCTGATATAATTGTTTTCAAGATTATTGTGATTTCAGCCTCCCATGGCATGACATGCACACAACACCCTTTCGGTTTCAGAGTAGCAGCTGTGTTAGTCTGAATCTGCAAAAAGAAAAGAAGGACTTGTGGCACCTTTGTTAGTCTCTAAGGTGCCACAAAAACACCCTTTAGGTTTCTTTCATCTGAAAGGTTTTATGGGGCACAATTTAACCTGGAATTATTCTAGGGTCCTCCATCAGATTTACAGGAAGAATTAATGCAAAGGTTCGTCAGAGCTGTATCTATTGAACAATCTGCTGTCCTGTAAAAGAATCCAGTTTGGTCCTTGTGAGCCAAGCCGGTATGTGTTGCGGGCATCGCACAGTTCCTCTTAAAATTCAAAGGAGGGAAGGAACGCTCTCCAAAGTCTGAACCCTCAAGTTTTCTGATCTACTGCCCATTGAAGTCAATGACAGCCATTACTCTGACTGGGTGGGTTTTCTCTCAGGTATCGGACGCAAACTTTCTCAGTGTACTCTCTATGCCATTATCTAAATCATTGATGAAGAAATGGAACAAAACTGGACCCAGAACTCATCCCTCATGGATCATAATCATAATGATCATCATAAAGATCAGTATCATAATCTTCAGTTTACAATTCAAATATCCAGAAGATTGTGATAAGACCCTTACGTTTGTTCCTGTGGAAAATCCCATTCCTCGCTTCTCTCCATCTGACTGTGACTATAAAGCAGAATCTTAACTCCAACCTCATATTTCCCTCCAAACATTTTCCCATCTCCTCCAGCAACATGGGCCCTGGACCTGTTCCACCTACATTAGCTGAGGTTGCAGTTAAGATTTGAAGAAGTGGTTTGCAATGTTGTGCTAGCTGTCTTGGGCCCAGGGTATTCGAAAGACAAGGTTGGAGAGGTAATATCTTTTGTAGGTGAAAGAGACAAGTTTCCACAGAACGATTCTTCTGCATGGGCTGGAAAACTTACACAAGTTGGTCCAATAAAATATATGGCGTTAACTACTTTTTCTTTTGTTAGTGAAATATGTGGAAGCTGAGAAAGGGAAGGGTCTAAGAAAGTTTAGCAACAGTGAGAAGTGGATAGCAAATGCTATCTGGATTACGGTGCGTTATTTGTAACTTTGTCACTTCCTCTGTGACCTTCACCCCAACGTAACTCTATTTATTTGCACATAAGACAGGAGTGATAACAATCTAGTGGATGTTCTATTTCCCCAGGACACCAGATCTCAAAGCACTTCACAAACATTCATTAAGGTTGTTGATGTCCAAAGTGTTGGATTATTACAATGGTAATAGTTTCTTCCTGGAAGACGCCCTTCGAATGAGCAATAGAGTCGCTTTAAAAAGCATGTCAAGGTCACTCGTGTCATTCTCCTAATTAAGTCATGATTTGTAGCACAGAGTTTCGGACTATTGGATTTCCATTGAAAAAAAATGGCATTTCCTTTTCAGATAAAAATTCCTTGTCAAGTTTAAGAGCAGGAGATCAGCTGGCATAAATAAGCACAGCTCCATAGAATTCAGAGATGTTCATGGCATTTGAATCAACATCAAGCGTCTTCAACCTTGTCTGGTTAGAGGAAAGAGCCTTTGGGAAGAGAGGTTGTTACACTTTAAAAAACATTCTCATCATGCTAAGAAAGCTTTCTGCAAGCTCCGGGTCTTGCAACATGCCCTAAAGTTGGTCAGACGTGGAATTAATCTAACCTCATGACACAGCCTTGGCCGAGAAGGCCATATCTCCATTTTCCTGAGGCTTTATCAGCTGCATTTTCCTGCAAGACAAGAATTGTCTTGGCTCTTGTTGGAGGGAAATCATATTGCTGATGTTGTAAATGTTCCGGGATTGACCTCAAAGCCTTTATAAAATATTGCAATGCTTTTTATCACCCACTCTCACCTCAACGCAAGAGGAACCCTGCAGTAGGCAGCACCATGAGCTTCTGCCATCATGATCATCCTGACCCCACAGCATTGGTGACATAACTAGAGGTAGATTATGAACTCAATTTCTAATCAATGTATCAGAAAATTCACCCCTGCACAGAGGACCAACACAATTTGAAAGATATAATGGGACTTAGAGAGTTCAAAGACCTTATCCTCTCTTTCTTCCAGGGGGAATTTTATAGTCAAAAGGTCTGAGTCAAAACCCTCCCACACTAATGTCTCACATTGATTTCAATAGGCATTAGATCTCGAAACTTGGGGTTACAGGTTCTGAACATTGAGATTTTCCCTCCCTCCTAGGAATTACAAGAGCAGTACAATGCCCGCAATACATATCAGCATATCTTAGCAGGACCAAACTGGATTCCTCTGCAGGACAGCAGACTGAGAAACTGATACAGCCCTGAATCTCCTTGACAATCACTCTCATTAGCACTCCTGAGGAAATCACTAGAATGATACCAGGCACGAACGTGTCCCATAAAACTTTTAAAATAAAAGAAACCCGTGGGCTTGTATGTGCATGTTATACCCCATGTGAGGCTGATAACACAACAATCCCGAACACAGAAGAAAACAATTATATCAATTGCAGGAGTCATGTGCCCAGCAACATATGTTTTGTAACTAATTAGGACCTCGAGCAAAAGGATGTCTCAAATTCTCCAGGCTGTTTAAGAAACTGTATAAAAGTGCTCGCGACTCAGGGTTCTTTAACCACTTCTCTTGACTTCTCCTCCCTGGTGACCTTGGTAAGTCTGATTTGACTCTATCTTTCTATAGCTATCAAGACGTGTTCGTGATGGTTTGATTTAGGACTGAAACTTGCACATAACTCTGTGATTACTGGCTTTATTCAGGGGTTTTCCCACTGGAAAAAATGCTAAGTTATTAAGTTGCAGGCATTGGTGGATTCAGGGTTTAGAAGTTAAGGCTGCAATCTTTCAGAGGTACATAGGAATTTCTGGACACGAGGTCCTCTTTATTTTCATTAAGAATAAAGTGTTCAAATCCCTTTGGTAGATTTGAAAAATCTCAGACCCAACTTTTCAGTTCGTGGGGTTAGGAAGAAATTCCCCCAGTTTATTGCCGAACAGATTGCTTCTGTGTGCTGCTGCGTTCTTCTGTGGCAGCTGGTACCGAACATTCTTTCACACACATTATTCTGATCTGATCCAGCAGGGCAATTTCTTTGTTCTTCTGTGCACCAGGAGCATATTAAGATGCAGAGCCACAACTGGTGTAACTCCACTGAACTCAGTTGATCAGTGCTGATTGCTACCGGCTGAGGATCTGGTTCTTACTGTTTTGTTTTCCCAAAAGAATATTGTCCATTCATTCATTTGTAAGTATTACTGACCCACAAGGTTCAGAAGCCAAAGCACCGCGCTCTGATTTTGAAGGGAACTGATCTCTCTGATGAGGATAAATCCTCAAAGGAAACTATCCAGAACAAAATTGTCCCTGCCACGCTCCTTAGAAACATTTTGTAAGAAGGAATAAAAATCCCATGCGTATATGACAGAAATACTCCGTGTTGTACGTTTACTTATTCCAAACAGTGTTCTTAGGAGAAATGGACTGAGAAGTGTTCAAAAGGGTTGGATAGAAGGGGGGCTAAGAGAGAGGGGAGCCAGAGGACTAGAAGGAGAAACTGGGAGGCAATAGGTAGCCAGGACATAAGGGTCTAGATCACCATTTCTCTACCTCTCTCTATCTCCCTGGCCGGCAATACAGTAGTAACTGAGTTTTGACCCTTATTATTCCACTGGCCCTAGTGCATTGTGTTGACTCTTTTCCCTGCTGTGTGTTTCAGGTTAACCTCCAGTGCAGAACGATGACTTTCGATGAACTCATGAATGATGAATTGTATTATAACCCCTACTGTTACCAGGGCTGGCGCGGCTATAGAGGCCATTATGGCTGCTATAGGCCCTGGGGTTCCTGGAGGCCATACAGGTATGGGTGGGGCCATCAGTATGGTGGTCACTACCCTTACCGATGGGGCCATGGGTACGGCTATGGAAAGTTCTGGCCATGTTTAGCCGAGGAGCAATAGACCCGGAACAAGGAACAACCAGGAAACGTAAAGCGAGATACGGAATCACAGCTGGGCTTATGGGCAATGCCGTTCAGAAATGCTGATTGCACACAACTCCCATGGGAGCTCTGAGTCCTCAGCACCTCTGGAAATCTGCCCAGGATCTTTATTTCCCCACTTACACTTTATGACTTTTTCCTCTATTGTCTTCCAGAACATCTGGTCTGAAAGGCGTCACCTTGTAACGGGTGATTTCTTGGCGACTTTCATGAAACCCTGGAAATAGGTTCTTTTTACGCTGCCTACTCTCTGTCTCTTCCTGTGTACTTCTCCTCTTTTTCACATTAAACTGATTCTGCCTCATAATATCAATCTTTTTGTTTTCCTTTCGGCTCCATTCCCGATTTACTAGCCACTATGGCCCATATTCAAAAGAGCTACTTACGTGCCCACTGAAATCAGTGCGAGCCAGGCACCTAAATACCTGTGTGAATCTGGGTCTGTGGGTAACAACTCGCTGCTGGGCAGGGAACCAGTGCCTGTGCATTACTTAAGTCCCACTCAAGCCCTGTATTGCGAAGAGCATCAGGTCTGGCAAAAGTCTGTATATCATAAGAGAGGTATTAGCCCTCTAGGTCCCCTCTCTTTACCAATTAGGTGTCGGGGATGCCTTCTGATTCACAGCTTCTAGACCTTGCCAGTCCTGGTTCAATCTAGAACAATAGGTGCGTGGTACCCCCAAGATGGACAATGCCAACACTGAAACTATCCCCCCTATTCCCAAGGGTGTTTAATTAAAAGCCTGTCAGGTTTAAATTTCAGAAATCTTGTGCATCACTGGGCCTTGGTCCTGTGTAAAGGGAAGGGGCAACCTAAGTGCCCCCTTTTGGCCAGATGTGCCACTCTGGGTGAGCCACCTTACCGCACCCTACTTGTGTCAACCCATGCACCTGCACAGTTCAGAACAACGAAGAGACAAAACAAACTAGTCCAAAGAAGCGTGTTTCCCTTAATGAAGCCCCGGGGACAGGAGCCCATGTAATAACAAACCAAATGCCCTTTTTGCCAGATCCATGTTCAGATCCCACTCACTAAAGTCCAAAGTCTCTTGTGCCTGCGCGGGGTAAACTTCCACAGCTGGGAGATCACAGCCTCTTGCAGGCTGGTCAGCTCCTCGTGTCCTCTCCCCTATCCAGCTCCTTCTTCCGGATGAACTAGTCACTAGCGCAGAGCAGGGAGTCTCCTTATTTGCACACCGTCTGTTCTGTTTGTGGCCTCCAGGCTGACTGCTAAAAGGGGAGTACACTGCTTCACATACCTCCAGACCGTGAGTGGACCAGTTGGTGCACTCACCGAATAGCCAGATCTCCTCATCTGTTCATGAGAAGAAGTCCACCTTCTCACGCTCCTTTTTAGGACGGTGTCCTACCCAGACCCAAAAGAACTGCAATGCCAAGTACCACTGGGTAAGACAGGCATTTGAGTCCTTCATCGTCTGGAGCCAACACAGAATTTCACGATCTGTCAGCAGGACAAGTGCCCCTCAGTAGTTAGTCTCCTTATTTCTCACCTGGCATTTCCTTGGGTTTACTCTCACATTGGCCTCTTGTCGCCTGGATTTGAAGGCCCAGACTGGATCTAAATGACCTGACTTGATTGCTCATGCACAGATACAACTCTGGATATCAGTAACTCCAGTGAAGTCAGGAAGGTAGTTTGCCCTTAAAACTTTTCCTGCCAAAGAAACCTGCGGGGTGTAATGTGTGTATCGTACTCTTACAGTTTCATGTAAATACGTCTGTATTCCCCCACTGTGGCCCCTTCAAGTTTCCGGTTCCCAGGCAACAGTGCTCTTGGGTGGAGATCTGCCTCTCTCTCTCCCTTCTGACAGGGTGCCTTCAGGCTGCAGGAGCTCCCTGCCTTACCCTCTGATATCCCCAGCAAGCCTGACTACCTAAAGGTGAGCACCTGTAGCCCCTGTGCCTTCTTTTCTCTCTGAGGTCTATGAACAGTGTAGTGCCTTCAGTTACACGTTACCACACAGCTCTTTCGGTGCAAGCACCTCTACTCTTACGGTAAAGGCATTTCGGAGAAAGCAGATGAACAACAATAAAAGTTCCTATAAGCATGCTCAAAGCTTAACAGAGGGCACCATCAGCCTCCTGGGGCCCTAGCAGGCCAAAGTCTTTCCTACTCTTCGGCAAGGATTGGGGACCTACTTGGCCAGAAGGTCCTGTATGGTTGTGGATCAGAAAGAAGGCTCTGAGTCAGTTCAAGCCCAGACGTTTTATACCAGAAGCCCTTTCTTCGTTGGTCTTTGGAAAATCCAGCATGAATCAGAGAGAGATGGTACCTCTGTGCGGATGTTTACAAACGTCTGCATTTTACCTTCATCACCCACGCACACACTGTTTTAGTTTCTAGGGAAACAGTGATTTCTGACCCACAGTGACATGTAAATTTCATACAATATATTCCCGCAAAGTTATTGCATGCAATTGCAATATTTCTCACAACTACTAGGTGAGGTTGAGAACAGACTGGAAATCACAAACACGAAGGAAAACAATTATATCAGTTGAAAGAGTAATGTATGCAACAACATTAATTTGCAACTAATAAAGACCTCATGAACAAAGGGCATCTCAAACCTTCCAGGAGATCTGAGAAACTGAATAAAAGCTCTTTCAACTCAGGGCTACTTCCCTACTTCTCTTCACCTCTTTTTTTGCTGAACTGGGTACGTCTGATGTGAATCACTCTCTTTATAACTATTGAGGTGCCACATTAGCGACAGTTTCCATTCAGGAGCAAATCTTGTAGTTTGCATGACTAATACTATCTCAGTTCCTGATGAATCCTCTAATCAGTCCGTCTCTTCCCCCTCTATGCCTACGCAGCTCTTAAACAGAAATTCCTCCAGACCTTAATTCTGGACTCACTAGTCCTCTCTTCATCATAACTGCCCATTCTCCATCCTGGTATTCATTTCTTCGCTGCCAGATCCTCCACTGTTACGTAGAGATTAGAATCAATCTAGAGAGCCATCATTTATGCCAGTGTACTGTGGGCGTACATTTTACAAGATCTGACACTTGATACTCACTCGCGCTCAGTTTGCATGATCCAGAGCAAAAGCAGATGGGACCCAGAGAATTCAGCTTCAAATGGAGATCGATTTTTAACGATATTTTTTCTTTAGGAAAACCTAGTCTGTTCTCAGTTACGGGTGTTAGTTGTGACAAATAATGAAACCACATGCAGAGTTTTTGGGGAAATGCTATGTATTAAGATTATCTCTCACTGTGTGTAAAGCAATGTAGGGATGATTGTGTCTGATACACACAAAGAGGAGGGATACCACAGCTCCTGCAGGAACTGAAACAGTAGGGGGTGATTAACGTAAATCACTGAGGAATGGAAACCCTTCCAGAGAGGTACTACCCCCTGGCAACCTGGCATATGGTTGTGCAGCCTTCAATCCCTGGGTGAGAAGGGAGCCTGATGCGGGTCTCCAACCAAGAACTCTGACAACCGGGAGCTGAGGGAATCGCACAGGGGGCTACAGTTGCATTTACACGGAAACTGTGATCGTGTGATATTCACGTTACATCCACATACAAATCAGTACTCATGTGCCTCTCTCACGCCGATTGCAATACAGGTTATGTACCTCATTAGTTCTCTGACTCTCTGCCACAGTGGTTGGTAAATAAGAAATGGAGCAGAAAGGAAAACCAAAAGGCTGGTAATATGATGCAGAAGGACTTTAATGTGAATTAGAAGAGAAGGACATAGCAAGAGACACAAGGAATGCAGAGCAGAAAGACTATATTTCTAGGGTTTCAAGAAGGTCTACAAGAAATCATTGGCTCCACGATGATGCATTTCATACCAGATGTTCTTCTTCCTTCATTGCAGCTGTAGCGTTAGGAGTGAAGTCCTGTTTCCAGCATTTTTATCCCAGTCAGCATCAAATGAGACAAAGCAGAATGGGAGCAGAGCACTACGCTCTTTCTCTGTGAGTCATCTTCCGTAGCAAAGTTAAAGGCAGAGACAAATGGCCCACACTCAGGAAGAGGCCAGTACACCCAGGGCCTAATTCTCACTGAAACTAAGATCCCTTTACGTTGCTCTGTAAGGAGCCTGCTCGTGAGTGTAAATGTTATTTGTGCCAACTTTAAGGTCCCTGCCTCAGTGACACTGCCAGAGTGGCCTAAAGGGGCCTTCATGGATTGGGAGTCAGGCCTTTAGAGAGTTCTAGAAGAAGCTGTTAGAATAACGGCGGGGAGGGATAGCTCAGTGCTTTGAGCATTGGCCTGCTAAACCCAGGGTTGTGAGTTCAATCCTTGAGGGGGCCATTTAGGGATCTGGGGCAAAAAAAAATTGGGGAGTGTGCCTGCTTTGAGCAGGGGGTTGGACTAGATGATCTCCTGAGGTCCCTTCCAACTCTGATACTCTAATAGGAGGCATTAGCGGAAACAGTCATAAAGGGAAATACAGCTACTAGGTAGGTTTCCTGAGGCACTGAGCAATCACAGCTCCCATGGCAGTGGTGGTTGCTCAGCATTTCTGAAAGCCATTGCCCATAAGCTGATCGGTGAATCGTATCTTGCTTTTCGTTTCCTGGTTGTTCCTTGTTCCGGGTCTATTGCTCCTCAGCGAAACATGGCCAGCATCGTCCATAGCCGTACCCACTGCCCCATCGGTAAGGGTAAGAATAGCAGGAATCGTAATTTTGGCCCCATCCATAACTGTATGGCCTATAGTAACCCCATGGCCGATAGCAGTCATAATGGCCCCTATAACCGCCCCAGCCCCCATTCCAACAGGGGTCATAGCCCCAGTGATGAGAAATCTTTTGGTGGTGGTAAGTCATCTTTCTGCGTTGGAGGTAAACCTGAAACACACAGCAGGGAAAAGAGTCAGCGTAATGCATTAGAGCCAAGAGAATGAAAAGGAAAAAGCTCGGTTCCTATTGTAACGGGGGCTAGAGAGAGAGAGACGGAGCCGGGAAATGATAATCTAGCCCCTCAGTTCCCAGTTCCATTTTGCCTCCTATTGCCTCGTCCTAG
Organism: Natator depressus; assembly: GCF_965152275.1. NCBI lineage: Eukaryota > Metazoa > Chordata > Testudines > Cheloniidae > Natator > Natator depressus. The sequence goes on along the minus strand of NC_134257.1, from coordinate 2,270,486 downwards.
TCCTCTTGCTCCCCTCTCTCTTAGCCTCCCTCCTAACCAACCCTTCTCAACCCTTCTGAGACCCTTTCTCTTAAAAACACTGACTGGAACAAATAAATGTACAATACAGCTTCTTCCAATAAACTTAATTCCTAATGTAAATTATGTCCCAAATGCCTATTTACCAGTGAAAATTGCAGCTTTTTTTTTCAAAACCATTACTCCACCAGTGCCTTCAACTGCATAACTCCTATTTTAATGGAAAAGTTTTATGCAAGATTCAGTCCTCATTTAAAACTATCACTAACATTTCAATAGCTCTAGAGAGATTGAAAGAAATGGGACTTACCAAGCTCACCAAAAAGGTTAAGTCAAGAGAAGCAGTTAAAGAACCCTGAGTCGCGAGGGCTTTTATACTGGTTCTCAGATTGCCTGGAGAATATGAGACACCCTGTAGCTTGATTTCTGAATTGGTTACAAAACATGCTTTGCTACACACGTCAGTCTTTCAGTTGACATAATTGTTTTCAGGCTTATTGCATTTTCAGCCTCAAATGGTATGTCGGACACAAAACACCTTATAAATTTCTTTCATCTCAAAAGTTTATGGGACACAATCTTCACTGAAATCATGCTAATGAGCTCTGTCAGATTTACAATAAGAATGAACCTAAAGGTTAGTTTGAGCTGTATCTGTTGCACAATGTACTGTCATGGAAAGGAATCCAGGTGTGTCCTTGTGAGCCATGCTGCTATATGTTGGTGGCATTGCAGAGTTCTTCCTGAAATTTCTAGGAGGGAAGGACCACTGTATATAGCCTGAACCCCCAAGTTTTCTGATCTACTGTCCATTGAAGTCAATGGGAGTCATTACTCTGGGTGAGTTTTGTCTCAGGCCCCATGACTTAAAATTTGCCCTTATGTTGCTTAGAAATTCAGTTCCTAAACCACTTTCACCAACGCTGCAGGATCAGGGTGATCATCATGCAGAATCTCAGTGTGTTGCCTATTGTGGGGTTGCTCTGGGGTTGAGATGAGGGATGGCAGTGGGTGAAAACAAGCAGTGCAATATTTTATAAAGGCTTTGAGATAAACCCTGGAATATTTACGGCATCAGGAACATGATCTCCATCCAACAGCAGCCAAGACAAATTGCGGTCTTGCAAGAAAATACAGCTGATAAATCCCAGAAAAAAACACAGAAAAGATGGAGATGTGGCTTTCTTGAACAAGGCTATGGGCTAAGCTTAGATTGATTGAAAACCTGACGAGCCTTAGGGCATGCTGCAAGCCCCTGAGTTTGCAGAATGCTTGTTTACCTTGCTGAGAATTATTTTCAAAGTGGAACACAAAAGCCATATATTGTTTCCTCTAACCAGGCAAGGGTGAAGAGCCTTGTTTTGATTTAAAAGCACTGAATATTTTTAAATTCTATGGAATTGTTTTGAGTCATTCCAGTTGATCTCCTACTCTTAAACTTTCCAAAGGAATTTATATAATAAAAGGAAATGGAAAGCTTCTTTTAAACGGAAATCAAATAATCCCATATTCTGAGCTACAAATCACAACCTCATTAGGGGAATGACTTGACTCACCTTGACATACATATTTTTAAAGGTGAGTATATTACTCAATAGAAGGGCGTCTTCCAGCATCAAACTATTAATATCATTATAATATACTTCTTTGTGTACCAAAAACCTTAATGAGTATTTGTGAGGTGCTCTGATATCCAGAGTCCTGAGGAAATAGAACATCCTCCATGAGTGCTATGATTCCCTTTTTTCATGCAGAGAAACAGAGGCACATTAAGGTGAAGGTCAAACAGGGAACAAGTTGCAAAATCAGAAATGAAACCCAGTAGTCTTGACATCTGCTATGTACTTACCAGTGGTCCTGAGCCCTCTTAGACTCTTCACATTCTTGACTTTCAAATAGGTCAGGTTGAAATATCAAGTCACAGGGCCTGAGACAAAACCCACCCAGAGTAATGACTCCCATTGACTTCAGTGGGCAGTAGATTAGAAAACTTGAGAGTGCAGGCTTTGCACAGTGTTCCTTCCCTCCTATGAAGTTCAGGAAGAACTATGCAATGCCCCCAACACATACTAGCAGATGTTGCATTAGTGATGGTTTTAATTTAAGACTCAAACTTTTATACAACTTTGTGAGTATTGGCTACGTAAAGGTGTTGTTCCATTAAAATAGCAGTTATGCAACAGATACAGCTCTCATTAACCTTCAGATTAATTCCTATTGTAAATCCGATGGAGGTCACTAGACTGATTCCAGAAAAGATTGCGTCCCATAAAACTTTTCAGATGAAATAAACCAATAGGGTGTTTTGTCTCAGGCCCTTTTGTGACTTGAAATTTCAACCTGACCTATTTGAAAGCCAAAAATGTGAAGGGTCTAAGTGAGTTCGGAACCAATGGTAAGTACATAGCACATGTTGTCAAGTCTACTGGGTTTTATTTCTGATTTTGCAACTTGCTTCTTGTCTGACCTTCACCTTAACATGCCTCTGTTTCTCTGCATAAAAACAGGGATCATAACACTCATGGAGGATACTCTACTTCCTCAGGACTCTGAATATCAAAGCACTTCACAAGCACTCATTAAAGCTTTTCATATATAAAGCGATATGTTATTATGATATTAATAGTTTGATACTAAAAGACGCCATTCAACTGAGTAATATACTCACCTTTAAAAATATGCATGTCAAGGTGACTTGAGTCATTCCCCTAATGAGGTTGTGATTTGCAGCTCAGGATTTGGGATTATTTGATTTCCATTTAAAAGAAGCTTTCCATTTCCTTGTATTATACAAATTCCTTTGGAAAGTTTAAGAGCAGGAGATCAACTGGAATGAATCAAAATAATTCCACAGAATTTAAAAATGTTCAGAGCTTTTAAATCAGAAGAAGGCTCGTCACGCTTGCCTGGTTAGAGGAAACAATGTATGGTGTCTGTTACACTTGGAAAATAATTCCCAGCAAGGTAGACAAGCATTCTGCAAGCTGAAGGTCGTGCAGCATGCCCTAAAGCTGATCAGGTTTTCAATTAATCTAATCTCATCCCATAGCCTTGGCCAAGAAGACCACATCTCCATCTTTCCTGTGTTTCATCTAATCAGCTGTATTTTCTTGCAACACCACAATTTGCCTTGGCTGCTGTTGGATGGAGATCAAGTTGATGATGCCGTAAATATTCCAAGATTTAGCTCAAAGCCTTTCTAATAGACTGCACTGCTTGTTTTCACCCACTGCCATCCCGCAACTCAACCCTAGAGCAGCCCTGCAGTAGGCAGAACACCAAGCTTCTGCCAGTGTGATCCCACGATCCCTTAGCACTGGTGACACAGTGGAGGTTCATAATCATGAACTGAATTCCTAGTCAGCATGGGGGGAAATTCACCCCTGAGAAGAGGGCCAGCACAAAGGCCTAATCAACTCTCAGGTCCCTATCAAGATCTATTTTGAAGGCTTAAGTGGGACTTAAGTGGTGCACAGGCGCTATACTATAATTTTTTCAGGGGGCAATTTCAAGTCATAGAGCCTGAGATAAAGCCCATGCAGAGTAATGGCTGTCATTGACTTCAATGGGCAGTAGATCAGAAAACTTGAGGGTGCAGGCCTTCCACAGTGGTCCTTTCCTCCTACGAATTTTAGGAGGGACTACGTAATTCCCCAAAGACGTACCAGAATGGCTCACAAGGACCAAACTGGATTCCTTTACAGGACAGCAGATTGTGCAATAGATACAGCTCTGACTAACCTTTGCATTAATTCCTACCGTAAATCTGATGGCGGTCACTAGAATAATTTCAGGTTAGATTGTGCCCCATAAAACCTTTCAGATGAGAGAAACCTATAGGGTGTTTCTACATGTCATGCCATGGGAGGCTGAAAACACAATCCTGAAAACAATTATATCAGATGAAGGAGTGACGTGCGTAGCAAAGCCTGTTTTGTAATCATTTAAGACCTTAAACTAAAGGTTGTCTCAGATCCTCCTGGCAGTCTGCGAAATTGTATAAAAGCACTCAGGACTCAGTGCTTTTTAACCACTTCCCTTGATTTATCCTCCTCAGTGAGCTCGGTAAGTCCTATTTCTCTCAATCTCTCTAGAGCTATCGAAATGTTACATTAGTGATGGTTTTAAATTAGGACTGAATCTTGCATATAACTGTGTGAATATTGGCTACATAAAGGGATTTTTCCATTAAAATAGCAGTTATTCAGTTGCAGGCATTGGTAGATTCATGGTTTAGAAGTAAAGGCTGAAATTTTCACAGTTACCTAGGCATTTGGGACACTAGTTCCTGTTTATTTCCATTAGGAATTAGGTGTTCAAATCTCTTAGATAGCTTTGAAAAAATCTTATACTCAACTTTTAACTAAGGGGTGTTAGAAAGAAACATCCCCAGTTTATTCCACAAGAGACCACGGCTGTGTGCTTCTCTAGGTGGTGGAAGTGGTATTCAACAATATTTCAGAAAGACGAACGCATAAGACGGACTTCTGGTCTGATCCAGGAGGGCAATTTCTATCTCCTTATCTGCGCTAGTGGCAGTTTTAGATTCATACCTACAATTGGTGTAAATTAGCTTAGATCCCTGAATTCAGCTGAACAGTGCCGATATCTTCCTGCTCAGGACCCGGCATTAGAAACCAAAGCACCACACTCTGATGCCAGAAGAGAAGTGGTTTGCATGCTGAAGTTAAATCCTCACAAGTTCACCTTTATCCTGGCCATACTTTATATAAGCCTTTTGTATAAGGGGGAAAAAAGTGTCTGACAGAAATACTCTGTATTGTAGGTTTATTTGTTCCAGTCAGTGTTTTTAAGAGAAAGGGACTCAGAAGGGTTGAGAAGGGTTGGTTAGGAGGGAGGCTAAGAGAGAGGGGAGCAAGAGGACTAGGATGAGGCAATAGGAGGCAAAATGGAACTGGGAACTGAGGGGCTAGATTATCATTTCCCGGCTCCGTCTCTCTCTCTCTAGCCCCCGTTACAATAGAAACTGAGCTTTTTCCTTTTCATTCTCTTGGCTCTAATGCATTACGCTGACTCTTTTCCCTGCTGTGTGTTTCAGGTTTACCTCCAACGCAGAAAGATGACTTACCACCACCAAAAGATTTCTCATCACTGGGGCTGTGACCCCTGTTGGAATGGGGGCTGGGGCGGTTATAGGGGCCATTATGACTGCTATCGGCCATGGGGTTACTATAGGCCATACAGTTATGGATGGGGCCATAATTACGATTCCTGCTATTCTTACCCTTACCGATGGGGCAGTGGGTACGGCTATGGACGATGCTGGCCATGTTTCGCTGAGGAACAATAGACCCGGAACAAGGAACAACCAGGAAACGAAAAGCAAGATACGATTCACCGATCAGCTTATGGGCAATGGCTTTCAGAAATGCTGAGCAACCACCACTGCCATGGGAGCTGTGATTGCTCAGTGCCTCAGGAAACCTGCCTCGTAGCTGGATTTCCCTTTATGACTGTTTCCGCTAATGCCTCCTATTCTAACGGCTTCTTCTAGAACTCTCTAAAGGCCTGACTCCCAATTCCATGAAGGCCCGTTAGGCCACTCTGACAGTGTCACTGAGGCAGGGACCTTAAAGTTGGCACAAATAACATTTACACTCACGTGCAGGCTCCTTACAGAGCAACATAAAGGGATCTTAGTGTCAGTGAGAATTAGGCCCCGGGTGTACTGGCCTCTTCCTGAGTATGGGCCGTTTGTCTCTGCCTTTAACTTTGCTACAGAAGATGACTCACAGAGAAAGAGCGTAGTGCTCTGCTCACATTCTGCTTTGTCTCATTTGATCCTGACTGAGATAGAACAAGTATCTTAAATGCTGGATACAGGACTTCACTGTCAATCTCCACAGCTGCAATGAAAGAGGAAGAAGATCTGTTGTGAAATGCATCACCGTGGAGCCAGTGATTCATTGTAGACCTTCTTGAAACTCTGGAAACATGACAGGTTTCATAGTAGCAGCTGTGTTAGTCTGTATCCGCAAAAAGAAAAGGAGTACTTCTGGCACCTTAGAGACTAACAAATTTATTTGAGCATAAGCTTTCGTGAGCTACAGCTCTCTTCATCAGATGCATGTAGTGGAAAATACAGATTTCCCCACTGTATTTTCCACTGAATGCATCCGATGAAGTGAGCGGTAGCTCATGAAAGCTTATGCTCAAATAAATTTGTTAGTCTCTAAGGTGCCACAAGTCCTCCTTTTCTTTTTTCTGGAAACATATTCTTTCTGCTCTGCATTGCTTGTGTCTCTTCCTATGTACTCCTCTTCTAATTCACATTAAAGTCACTCTGCATCATATCACCAGCCTTTTGGTTTTCCTTTCTGCTCCATTTCTTATTTACCAGCCACTGTGGCCGAGGTCCACAGAATTACTTTGGCATATAACCTATATTGAAATCAGTGTAAGAGAGACACGTAATACTTTCCTGTATGTATCTGGGTATAATGTGAATATTCTATTATCAGCATTTCAGGGTAACCGGAACTTTATCCCTCCCTGTGATTCCTTCATAGAATCATAGAATATCAGGGTTGGAAGGGACCTCAGGAGGTCATCTAGTCCAACCCCCTGCTCAAAGCAGGACCGATCCCCAATTAAATCATCCCAGCCAGGGCTTTGTCAAGCCTGACCTTAAAAACTTCTAAGGAAGGAGATTCCACCACCTCCCTAGGTAACGCATTCCAGTGTTTCACCACTCTCCTAGTGAAAATTTTTTTCCTAATATCCAACCTAAATCTCCCCCACCGCGACTTGAGACCATTACTCCTTGTTCTGTCATCTGCTACCACTGAGAACAGTCTAGAGCCATCCTCTTTGGAACCCCCTTTCAGGTAGTTGAAAGCAGCTATCAAATCCCCCCTCATTCTTCTCTTCCGTAGACTAAACATCCCAGTTCCCTCAGCCTCTCCTCAGAAGTCATGTGTTCCAGTCCCCTTATCATTTTTGTTTCCCTCCGCTGGACTCTTTCCAATTTTTCCACATCCTTCTTGTAGTGTGGGGCCCCAAACTGGACACAGTACTCCAGATGAGGCCTCACCAGTGTCGAATAGAGGGGAACGATCACGTCCCTCGATCTGCTGGCAATGCCCCTACTTATACATCCCAAAATGCCATTGGCCTTCTTGGCAACAAGGGCACACTGTTGACTCACATCCAGCTTCTCGTCCACTGTAACCCCTAGGTCCTTTTCTGCAGAACTGCCATTCGGTCCCTAGTCTGTAGCGGTGCATGGGATTCTTCCGTCCTAAGTGCAGGACTCGGCACTTGTCCTTGTTGAACCTCAACAGATTTCTTTTGGCCCAATCCTCCAATTTGTCTAGGTCCCTCTGTATCCTATCCCTACCCTCCAGTGTATCTACCTCTCCTCCCAGTTTAGTATCATCTGCAAACTTGCTGAGGGTGCAATCCACACCATCCTCCAGATCATTTATGAAGACATTGAACAAAACCGGCCCAAGAACCGACCCTTGGGGCACTCCACTTGATACCAGCTGCCAACTAGACATGGAGCCATTGATCACTACCCGTTGAGCCTGACAATCAAGCCAACTTTCTATCCACCTTATCGTCCATTCATCCAGCCCATACTTCTTTAACTTGCTGGCAAGAATACTGTGGGAGACAGTGTCAAAAGCTTTGCTAAAGTCAAGGAACAACACATCCACTGCTTTCCCTTCATCCACAGAGCCTGTTATCTCGTCATAGAAGGCAATTAGATTAGTCAGGCATGACTTGCCCTTGGTGAATCCATGCTGACTGTTCCTGATCACTTTTCTCTCCTCTAAGTGCTTCAGAATTGATTCCTTGAGGACCTGCTCCATGATTTTTCAAGGGAGTGAGGTCAAGCTGACTGGCCTGTAGTTCCCAGGATCCTCCTTCTTCCCTTTTTTAAAGATGGGCACTACATTAGCCTTTTTCCAGTCATCCGGGACCTCCCCGGATCGCCATGAATTTTCAGAGATAATGGCCAATGGCTCTGCAATCACATCCGCCAACTCCTTTAGCACTCTCGGATGCAACGCATCCAGCCCCATGGACTTGTGCATGTCCAGCTTTTCTAAATAGTCTCGAACCACTTCTTTCTTCACAGAGGGCTGGTCACCTCCTCCCCATGCTGTGCTGCCCAGTGCAGTAGTCTGGGAGCTGACCTTGTTCGTGAAGACATAGGCAAAAAAAGCATTGAGTACATTAGCTTTTTCCACATCCTCTGTCACTAGGTTGCCTCCCTCATTCAGTAAGGAGCCCACAATTTCCTTGACTTTCTTCTTGTTGCTAACATACCTGAAGAAACCCTTCTTGTTACTCTTAACATCTCTTGCTAGCTGCAACTCCAGGTGTGATTTGGCCTTCCTGATTTCACTCCTGCATGCCTGAGCAATATTTTTATACTCTTCCCTGGTCATTTGTCCAATCTTCCACTTCTTGTAAGCTTCTTTTTTGTATTTAAGATCAGCAAGGATTTCACTGTTAAGCCAAGCTGGTCGCCTGCCATATTTACTATTCTTTCTACACATCAGGACGGTTTGTCCCTGTAACCTCAATAAAGATTCTTTAAAATACAGCCAGCTCTCCTGGACTCCTTTCCCCCTTATGTTATTCTCCCAGGGGACCTTGCCCATCAGTTCCCTGAGGGAGTCGAAGTCTGCTTTTCTGAAGTCCAGGGTCCGTATTCTGCTGCTTTCCTTCTGTCAGGATCCTGAATTCGACCATCTCATCGTCACTGCCTCCCAGGTTCTCATCCACTTTTGCTTCCCCTACTAATTCTTCCCAGTTTGTGAGCAGCAGGTCAAGAAGAGCTCTGCCCCTAGTTGGTTCCTCCAGCACTTGCACCAGGAAATTGTCCCCTACATTTTCCAAAAACTTCCTGGATTGTCTGTGCACCGCTGTATTGCTCTCCCAGCAGATATCAGGGTTATTGAAGTCTCCCATGAGAACCAGGGCGTGCGATCTAGTAACTTCTGAGAGTTGCCGGAAGAAAGCCTCGTCCACCTCATCCCCCTGGTCCGGTGGTCTATAGCAGACTCCCACCACAACATCACCCTTGTTGCTCACACTTCTAAACTTAATCCAGAGACTCTCAGGTTTTTCTGCAGTTTCATACTTGAGCTCTAAGCAGTCATACTGATCTCTTACATACAGTGCAACTCCCCCACCCATTCTGCCCTGCCTGTCCTTCCTGAACAGCTTATACCCATCCATCTCCCAATCGTCAGCTTTCTTAGTTGGAGATCTTCATCAGGTTCCCTTCTCACCTGAGGATTTAAGGCTGCACAACCCTTACGCCAGCCTCCCAGGGGTGGCACCTCTCTGGAGGTGTTTCCATTCCTCGGTTATTTACCTTAGACACTGTTTTAGTTCCTGAAGAAGCTATGGTAACCCTCCCCTTTGTGTGTGTCAAACAGAATCATACCTACATTGCTTTGCAGATGGTGATAGATAATCTTAATACAAAGCATTTCCCGAAAGATACTGATTCTGGTTTCAAGATTTGTCACAACGAACACATGTAGTTGAGAGCAGATTCTCAAAAAAAAAAAAAAGATCCTAGAAAAAAAAGATCAGTTAAAAATGTCCATCTTTTGAAAATGAGAACACCCCACATGAGAAAGATATTCTTTCATTTAAGGTTTCTTCCATGTCAAGCCATGGTACTTCATTTTCAGGTTATATAATTGTATAGGACAATTCTCATTAGCAGTGCTGTGGGTCCATGCTACCTTAATAACCCTTACAGAATTAATACACATTGTATTTTGGGAGAACAGACTCAATCAATTGTGTTTGCAACATTCCAGATGAAGCTAATTTTGACTATTGTCTCTCACTGGACCCTACAAAATTAGAAATTGCTGCAGCCCAGTTTATGAGCAAAAAATGAAAAAAATATACATTTAATTGAGTTTTATCAAGTTTTGGAGTGAAATCCAAAACTTCAATATCAAACTGCCATTGCCCCTGGATCTTGTAAAGTGATTGCAAATTAAGTGTCTAGTATCCGATCTTGCAGAATTTACACCAACATTAGCCTGGCATGAATGACAGCTCTCTAGCTGGATGCTAATCTCTACACATCAGTGGAATATCTGGCAGAGAAGAAACTGGTGGAAAATAGATAGTTATGATAAAAGAGAGCTGGTGAGTCCAGAATTAAGGCCCACAGGAATTTCTGTTTAAGAGTTGCACAGGCATGCATGGACATAGACAGATTAATTAGAAAATTCATCATTAGGGCCTGAGGTAGCATTAGTCATGCAAACTGAGCTTTGTTTGATCAAAGGGCTCTAGATAAAGCATCCATATTAAAGGGACCTTTTCCCACTATTAGTCCTTATTATGGACGCACACAAAAAGCATGGGAGGAAAGGTCCATGGAACAATTACTTGGATAGTGAGTTGTGCAGTTTATGCCTATAATGTAAGTTGCCAAGGTTTTCCTTCACCACCCTGAACTCTAGGGTACAGATGTGGGGACCTGCATGAAAAAACCCCTAAGCTTATTTTTACCAGTTTAGGTTAAAACTTCCCCAAGGTACAAACTATTTTACCTTTTGTCCCTGGACTTTATTGCTGCCACCATCAAGTGTCTAATAAAATATAACCTGGAAAGAGCCCACTTGGAAACGTCTTTCCCCCCAAAATCTCCCCAAGCCCTACACCCCCTTTCCTGGGGAAGGCTTGATAAAAATCCTCACCAATTTGCATAGGTGAACACAGACCCAAACCCTTGGATCTTAAGAACAAGGAAAAAGCAATCAGGTTCTTAAAAGAAGAATTTTAACTGAAGAAAAAGTAAAAGAATCACCTCTGTAAAATCAGGATGGTAAATACCTTACAGGGTAATCAGATTCAAAACATAGAGAATCCCTCTAGGCAAAACCTTAAGTTACAAAAAGACACAAAAACAGGAATATCCATTCCATACAGCACTACTTATTTTATCAGCCATTTAAACAAAACAGAATCTAACGCACATCTAACTAGATTGCTTATTAGCCCTTTACAGGAGTTCTGACCTGCATTCCTGCTCTGGTCCCGGCAAAGGCAACACACAGACAGAGAGAGCCTTTGTTCCCCTCCCCGCCTCCAGCTTTGAAAGTATCTTGTTTCCTCAATCGTCATTTTGGTCAGGTGCCACAAACATTATCTTTAGCTTCTTAACCCTTTACAGGTGAAAGGGTTTTTCCTCTGGCCAGGAGGGATTTAAAGGTGGTTAGCCTTCCCTTTATATTTGTGACATAAGTAAATATCTCTGTTCCCATTTTACAGACATAGGCACACAAAGGGGGCAAATGACATGTCCAAGATCTCACAATAAGTCCCATAATTCATAAGAACCACAGAGTGTATACACAAGATTGACTCCTAAATTACAACTAGCACCAATGTGACACCTCACCAGTAATACTGAGAGTGATTCAGATCAGCCTTACCCACTTTACCAAAGAAAAGAGGTCACAAGACATCATTAGAATAGTCCCATATCTCAACAGGGACTATTGAGGATCTGAACCCTGGAAGATCTGAGACACCCTTTCTTCATAAGGTCCTTATTAGTTACAAACCAAATTTTGTTGCACAAGTCATTCTATCAATCAACAGAATTGTTTTCCTCTGTGTTTGCGATTATTTGTCTATTGTCAACCTCACATGAGAGTTGTGACGTATATTGCAATTCTATGCCATACCTTCACAGGACTCCATTGTGTGAAGTTTATGTATAACTGTGGGCCAGGGATTGTATGTATGATTGCGTTCTACTCCAAGGGGGAAGGTTACCACAGCTTCTTCAAGAACTAAAACAGTGGAGAGCGATTAAGATAAATCATTGACGAATGGAAACACCTCCAAAGAGGTGCCACTGGGGTTATTCATGAATTACCAGTGCGAACTGGGTTTTCCAGAGAACGACAAAGAAAAGAACTTGATGTAAAAAGGCTTGGTTTGAACTGACTCAGGGACTTCTTTCTCATCCACAAATGGTCAGGCCTTCTCTTCAAGGGGGTTTGCACCCTGGCAGAAGGGCTGGAAAGGCTTTGGCCAGCTAGGGATGCATAAGGCTGATGGTGACCTCTGGCAAGCTTTCAGGATGCATGGAGGAACTTTTATTGTTTTTACATGTCTTCTCTGTAATGTTTTTATCTTAAGAATCCCTCTGTGTTCTTAGAAAGAGCAGAGTGATGAATTGTGACTATTAGCAATGTGCTGTTAACAGATTTCAGAGAGACAGCAGCATACAGGAACTGGCCTTTAGACTGGTTAGCTGGGGATAACATACTTTAAGGCAGGGTTCTGTGCAACCTTAAAACCTTTGGTCAGGTTGGAGAGTGAGGAATATCTCTCTACCCAAAATAGGTGACATCTTGGAGTCAGAAACCTTAAGGGACTGCCCTAGAGGGATCACAGGGACAGTTAACAGAAACTGTGATAGTATGGTATGCAGATTACATTATATGCTCTGCAGGTGTCTTTCAAGTTAAAGTTTTATTGGCAAACTATATTTCTGGTATCGTTTTCCTGACTTCACTGGAGTTTAGAACGGGAAGGTATCTGAAGGTTATTTGGGTTACTCAGTACATAGAAGGGAACGAAGGGGTAATACCTCTCTTATGAATTGCAGACTCTTGCCAGACCTGATCCACCTCTCACTACAGGGCTCCAATGGGATTTAAGCAGTGCATGTACACTGGCTTCCTGCACAGCAGTGAACGGTTACACACAGGCCCAGATTCACAAAGATGTTTAGGTGCCTTATTCATACTGATTTCAATAAGAGTCAGCGCCTAAGGAGATCTGTGAACCTGGGCCACAGTGGTTGCTGAATAAGGAATGGAGCAGAAAGAAAAACCAGAAGGCTGGTATTATGATACAGAATCAGTTTAATGTGAAAAAAACAAGAATAGTACACAGCAAGAGACAAAAGGAATGCACAGGAGAAATAATATATTTCCAGGGTTTAAGAAGGTCTGTGTAAGTGGGGGAATAGTCCCGCTCTTGTGGGGAACTTTCCTGGCTTCTGCACTACCCCGGTGAAGTGGGCTAGTGAAAGGATCTGAGTCCCCGCTCCCACTTCCTTTACCCAGTGGCCTCCCTGCCCTTGAGGACTCCCCTTCCACTCTCCTGTCTGGCAGAATCCTCATAACCCCAACAAGGCTGGGCCCAGGATTCCTGGGGGGCTCGACCCCCAATCCTGCTGTGGTCACCTAGGACAGGGGCTAGGGTGTCCCCACTCCGGGGTACTCTCTCTGCCCTGGGCACTTCTCTGACCCACTAACAATTACATACAAGTTAAAGCAAATGCAAGTTATTTAATTAACAATTAATGTTAAAAAGGATAAGGAAAAATGGGAAAGGTTAAAGGAAACACATCACCCCGCTCTGTGGCAGGGAACATCACAAACAGTGTCTCTGGAACGTCAGGGCAGTTCACAGTCTGTTCCTTGTAAGTCCCAGGCCTCCTGCTCGGGCCCTGGCTGTGCTGCAGGGATGCTGTGGGTTGAACACTTGCTCTGGTGGTGGCCACACGCTCTCAGGCTCTAAGTGGTAGGACCCTTCTTCCCAGTGTCGCCCCCGCCCTGTCGGGGTTACGCTCCAAGCCTGGCCTGCAGAGCCCCTTGGCTGAGGCATCTCCCTGCACTGGGCCTGCTGCCCAGAGTCCCCCTCAGTTTCCCCAGCTGCTCACCACACTCAGCTCCGGACTGCTCCAGCCCCAGCTCCACCGCTCGGTCTCTGCACTGCTGCTGCTCTGCCTCCAGCTCCCTGGGCTGCTTCTCTGGCCCCTCTGGCTCTGGTTGCTGCAGCTCTGCTCCCAGGACAGGTCTGCTCTGCAGGCTGCTTCTGTGACTCTGCTCCCCGCACTAACCTGCTTCCTGGGCTGCTTTTCTGGCCCCTCTGGCTCTGGTTGCTGCAGCTCTGCTCCCAGGGTAAGTCTGCTCTCCCTGGGCTGTGCCTCTGGCTTTGGGGCTACAGCTCTGCTCCCAGGACAGGATCTCCTGTCTAGGCTGCTTTTCTGGTCCCTCTGGATCTGGCCCAGCTCTGCTCCCCAGCTTAGCTTGGGCCCCTGCTTTCTTCTTAGCTCGGCCCCATTCTGTCTGACCCAGGCAATCCCAGCTCACAGGGAGGACGGGACCTCCCTGGCCTCCTGACTCTCTGATTAGCCTGCTCGCCCTGTCATTCAGGCTGACCTGGAGCATTGGCCTCTCCCTATTGTTCCTGGGGGCTGTCAGGCTGAGGGTCCTGATTCCCCATCGACCCGTCCCCCTTTTTAGTACTGGGAGTTAGCAACTAAAACACCCACTGAATGTTAGTAAGGGGGCAACAGTTCCTTTACATCTGCAATGAATCACTGGCTCCAAGGTGATACATTTCACACCAGATGTTCTTCTTTCTTCATTGCAGCTGTAGACTTTGACAATCAAGGCCTGTTTGCAGCCATTTTGAGATACGTCTTTCATCACAGTCAGAATCAAACGAGACAAAGCACAACTTAATCCCAGGACTAAGCTGCCTCACCAATATACAACTTTTGTAGCCCTGTTGAAACCAGAGACCAATGGCACATTCATGAAAAGGCCAGAACACATAGGGCTCGATTCTCATTGGCACAATGGCCCCTTACACAGCTCTTTAAAGAGCCTTCAAGTGAGTGTAAATGTTTTTTGACCCACCCACAAGGCACTTGCTTCACTTACTGTGTCACAGTGGCCTAAAGGGGCCTTCATGGAATTGAGATTCATGCCTAAACTGATCATTCTAGAAGCAGAGAGTTTGGAAAGTATTAGAGGAAACAGTCATAAAGTGTAACCGGGGAAATGGAGGTATGGGGCAGATTTACTGAGGAGCTGAGCGCTCACGACTCCCAGGGGAGTCAAGGACGCTCTGCATTTCTGAAAGCTATTGCCCATAAACTCAGCCAAAAATCTGTATCTTCCTTTACATTTCCTGGTCTTTCCATGTTCCAGATCTATTCCTCTTCAGCGAAACATGGCTAACCATTTCCATAGCCGTACCCACAGCCCCATTGGTAAGGGTAAGGGTAACAGCATTTACCATATCTTACCAACCATACGGGTATGGCCTTTGGTAACACCATGGCCTACAGTAGCCGTAACCTCTGTAACCACGATAGCCCCCATAACAGCCGATAATACTTTCGTCGAAAGACATCTTTCTGTGTTGGGGGTACACCTGAAACACAGCAGGGGAAAGAGTCAACATAATGCACGAGAGCCGGTGGAATAAAGGATCAAAGCTCAGTTACTATTGTATTGGAGACCAAGGACAGAGAGCAGGCAAATGATGACCTAGACCCACAGTTCCTGGCTACGTGTGGCCTCCCATTTCCTCTACTAGTCCTCTTCTTCCACTTACTCTTAACCTCCCTCTCAACTAAGCTCTTTGACCCTCTCAGTCCCTTTCTCTGAAAAATATTGACAGTAGACTAAACATATGATAGAGACCCTTTCTAGGAAAGAGATATTTACTCCCTTTGACAAAATGTTTATACAAAGCATGGCAGGAATAAAATTCATAATGTTCCTTGCCCTGTGTGCATTTTGCCACAGCATGCTAACCACTTCTCTCCTTGAGCAGATTATGGCGTTGCGGGTTGTCACGCTTGTGAGGCAGCAATACTTGCTAATGAATGAATGGACAATATTCTATTTTCAGAACAAAACTCGAAGGACCAGATTGTCAGCTGCGTTAAATCAGCTCAGTGACACTGACTTTAATGGAGCTATGCTAATTTACACCAGCCAAAATCTGCATCTAAAACTGCGAGTTGCACACATAACATAGGAATTGTCATACTAGATCAGACTGGAGGTCCATTGAAACAATTACTCTGTCTCAAACAGTATTGAGTAGCAGCTACTTCCCAATGAAGTAGAATAACACTGAAATGGCCCTATATGGAAGAAAGTGGAGGGGTTTCTTCCCAAAACCCCTCAATGAAAGCTGCGCTTTGAGAATATTCAGAGCTGCCAAAGGGATTCCAATTTCCTGTTTCCAGTTAAGAGTCATAGGAATGCTGTGTTGGAAACATGTATGTTCCTCTGCAAATCCCACGCTTAATTTCTAAAACCTGAATCCGCTAATGCCTGCAACTTAACAGTCACAAAAAATGACAGAAAAACTCCTTAAAGTTGCTGAGAATCACAGAGTCAACATACAAGATTTAGTCCTGAATTGAAGAGATTCCTAATGTGCCACCTCAAAAGTTAGAGAGAAATTGATTCAAATCAGACTTACCTAGTTCACCGAGGACAGTAAGTCAAGAGAAGTGGTTGGAAGAGCCCTGAGTGGCGGAAGCTTTTATACACTTTCTCAAACTGCCTGGAGGAACGGAGACACCATATGTGCATCAGGTCCTTCTTAGTTACAAAACACATTTTATTAGACGGTTTGTTGTGACTCTTTTAATTGAGGTAAGTCTTTCCTCAGTCTTTATGTTCATTAGTCTATTCTTAACCTCACATGGTACAACATGCAAACTACACCCTGCAGGTTTCTTTCCTTTCTTTCTTTCTTTACATGGGCATGCTAAATTGCTGTATCATTCTCCTGACTTCATTGGGAAGTGGGAATGAATCTGAAGGAAATTCAGCGGTGGATCTGAGCATCAGTAGCATGTACAACAATCCAGTCTGGTCTTTCAAATCCATGCTGATATTGGTTTGGGATATTCTGCCATTAAGCACTGCAATTTCAGGGAGCCTGTAATCTGCGTACTCTGCACATCCACCCATAATGCATCTAAGCTAATGCTCCCTGAAATGAATGGTAGAGCATCATGGCAGAAGCACACAGTACTATTTGTTCCAGGGCTGCTCATTGACTGTGTTCGGGGTTGGTGGCACAGTGTTTTATAAAGGCCTGGACTTACAATCTTGAATCTATACCACCTCAGCAACCACATCTCCGTCCATGAGCAGCTAAGAGAAGGGAGATCTTATGGGAAAGTGCGGCCAAGAGAGCCCAAGTGAACCACGGGAAGATGAAGAAAAGGCATCACGGACCAAGCAAGAGACCTCTCTGGAATGAGTTTAGGACAATGCATACTATCACCACCTGGAGGTCATGTTTCCAGGTCTTTCTCTGCCGGGAATACTTCCAGTAGTCAACAGAGCCGGAACGATTTACAGCTGGCTCAATAACTATACAATGGAATTTTCTAGAAAAGAGAAACACCTAGCTGCTATAGAATGAAAATCGACACAGCTACAAATTCTGAAGCGAGAAATCATGACCTGACTAAGGCCTAGAAATGAGAGCCACGGAAATACATTTTTGAAGTGACTCTATTACTCAAACATGGGCATCTTCTATGAACAAAACAATCAACATTCTAATCATACAACACTTTGCATATATAGAACTTTAATGACTGTTTGCGAAGTGGTTGGCATCCTGAGTTACCACTTACCATCCGACACGAGTGTTCCTATCCTTATTGTCTATGCAAATAAACAGAGGCACGCTGTGCGGAAGGTCACCCAAGGAGTCCGTTGCAGAGACAGCAATAAAACCACGTAGTCCGATTTCTCATGCCACACGCTACTCTCTGGGTTGAACATTAGTTGACCTCATTACGTGACGTTAATCAAGTGTTTTGTTAATAACATTTCGTGTTTTGGGCTTCCTCATATGCAATTTACAAGACTCTAATGATTACGGCGACTCTATTGTATTCTTGTTTTGTTTGGCAAGCTTCTGGACGAATTCTCTTCTGATCTAAGCATAAACAAAGACCAACTAAATAATGTGCTGATCCCCTTCAATTTTGCCTTCTTTGTGCATGGAGATACTAATTTGCCAAAGGAATGATCAGGATGTAAATTACATAAATGTTCATTGGTGGCTTAAGATTATAAACTGCCATTTATTATTCAAATATTAAGTACTGAAGTGACAAGACACATGTCTCTTCCTGTGAAAAATCCGGCTGTTATTGTCAAACAAAATCTTAACTCCAGCCTCGTTTGCCTCAAAACATTTTTCCACCACCTCCAGCAACATGGACCCTTCACTTGTTCCACATTTATTTGCTGAGTATGTCAGTTACATAGTTGGTAATCGGTGGTGTAGGATAGTCAACTTGAACTTAGAATTCCAATATAAAGTTTCGTCACTCCCATGCAGAAGAATCAGAAGATGTTTCCTCCAGAAACTTGTCAAAACAAAACAAAAAAAGAACTCATGAATGCGTCTCTCTATGGCAGGGGTTCTCAAAAATTACGACAGCACCACAGGAGCTCGGCCTGAAGCCTGATCCCGCCCAAGCCCTGCTACCTGCGGTGTGGGGGCGAGGGGCAAAGCGAAAGCCCCACTGCCTCAGGCCACAGGGACAAAGCCGAAGCCCAAGGGCAGAGGCCTATAAGCTTAGCCCCGCCACCCAGGGCTGAAGCCTTCTGGCTTTGGCTTGGGCTTTGGCCCTGAGCCTCAGCAAGTCTAAACCAGCTCTGGCGACCCTATTAAAATGGGGTCGCAACCCACTTTGGGGTCCTGACCCACAGTTTGAGAACCGCTGCTCTATGTATTACTCTCCTCTTTGTCACACCTTTAGAATCCAAAAATGTGAAGGGTCTGACAGGGTCCAGGCTCAACGGGAAGCACGTGTTTTCAAGACTAATGTGTCTAATTCTGTCTCTGCAACTCATTTCCTGTAAGACCTTATTCTCAATGTGCCTGTGTTTATCCACGTAGATAACAGGGACAATATCACTTGTCATGGATGTTCCGCTTCCTTGACACACTGGATAGCCACCCTCTTCGCAAACACTCATGAAGGCTTTTGATGTCTAAAGTATTGAATTATGGTGATAATGATAGTTTATTCCTGGAAGACACCCTTGTATTGAGTAACAGCGTCACTTTACAAGGAATTAATATCTAGACCAGAGATTCTCAAACTTCATTGCACCATGACCCCCTTCTGACAAAAATTACTACATGACCCCAAGAGGAGGAACTGAAGCCTGAGCCAACCCAAGCCCTGCTGCTCCAAGCAGGCGTGGGGGGAAGCGGTCAAAACCAAAGATCAAGGGCTTCAGCCCTGGGCAGAGGGCTTGCAACCGGTTGGTGGGGCTCAGGCTTCAGCCCTGGGCAGTGGGGCTCGGGTTTCGGCTTTGGCCCCGGGTCCCAACCAGTCTAAAACCAGCCCTGGCAACCCCATCAAAATGGGCTTGCGACCCACTTTGGGGTCCCAACCTTCTAAGGTGTTCAGAGCCTTAGAATCACAACAAGGCTTCTCACGCTCATTCCAGGAAACTTTCCAGAAAACCTTTTGTAGTGATAAACACCCATTTTTCATGATTTGTGTGCATAAAAACAAACATCTTCTGTATTTTCCACAGTATGCATCCGATGAAGTGAGCTGTAGCTCACGAAAGCTTATGCTCAAATAAATTGCTTAGTCTCTAAGGTGCCACAAGTACTCCTTTTCTTTTTGCGAATACAGACTAACACGGCTGTTACTCTGAAACCTTTCCATGGAGTGTATGTTACAATTTCAACATCATTCTCCTCATAGTAGACAAACATTCTGCTGGCTAGAAAGCTGGCTAGATTGTCGGGCTCAACGGGTAGTTATCAATGGCTCCATGTCTAGTTGGCAGCCGGAATCAAGTGGAGTGCCCCAAGGGTCGGTTCTCGGGCCGGTTTTGTTCAATATCTTCATAAATCATCTTGAAGATGGTTTGGATTGCGCCCTCAGCAAGTTTGCAGATGACACTAAACTGGGGGGAGAGGTAGATACGATGGAGGGTAGGGATAGGATACAGAGGGACCTAGATAAATTGGAGGATTGGGCCAAAAGAAATCTGATGAGGTTCAACAAGGACAAGTGCCGAGTCCTGCACTTAGGACGGAAGAATCCCATGCACCGCTACAGACTAGGGACCGAATGGCTCGGCAGCAGTTCTGCAGAAAAGGACCTAGGGGTTACAGTGGACGAGAAGCTGCATATGAGTCAACAGTGTGCCCTTGTTGCCAAGAAGGCCAATGGCATTTGGGGATGTATAAGTAGGGGCATTGCCAGCAGATCGAGGGACGTGATCGTTCCCCTCTATTGAACGCTGGTGAGGCCTCATCTGGAGTACTGTGTCCAGTTTGGGGCCCCACGCTACAAGAAGGATGTGGAAAAATTGGAAAGAGTCCAGCGGAGGGAAACCAAAATGATTAGGGGACTGGAACACATGACTTCTGAGGAGAGGCTGAGGGAACTGGGATGTTTAGTCTACGGAAGAGAAGAATGAGGGGGGATTTGATAGCTGCTTTCAACTACCTGAAAGGGGGTTCCAAAGAGGATGGCTCTAGACTGTTCTCAGTGGTAGCAGATGACAGAACAAGGAGTAATGGTCTCAAGTTGCAGTGGGGGAGATTTAGGTTGGATATGAGGAAAAACTTTTTCACTAGGAGGGTGGTGAAACACTGGAATGCGTTACCTAGGGAGCTGATGGAATCTCCTTCCTTAGAAGTTTTTAAGGTCAGGCTTGACAAAGCCCTGGCTGGGATGATTTAATTGGGGATCGGTCCTGCTTTGAGCAGGGGGTTGGACTAGATGACCTCCTGAGGTCCCTTCCAACCCTGATATTCTATGATTCTAAGCTCAGGGTCTTCCAGCATGCCTTAAACTGATCAGATTTTAAATAAGTCTGATCTCAGCCCACAGCCTTAGTTAAGAAAGCCACATCTCCATCTTTCCTGTCTGTCATCTGAGACTTTATCCGCTGCTTTTTCATGCAAGACAACAATTGTGTTTGGCTGTTGTTGGATGCAGATCATGTGACTGATGCCAGAAACGTTCCAAGGTTTATCTCAAAGCCTTTATCAAACATAACTTGTTTTCACCCACCACCAACCCTCACCTCAAACCAAGAGCAGCCCTGCAAGAGGAAGCACAGTGAGCTTCTGCCATGGTGATCACCCTCATCCCACAGCACTGGTGCCACAACTAATTGAATTTCTAATTAACCTGAGGGGAAACACGCCCCTAAGCAGAGGGTCAGCACAAAAGCCGGTGCAAATCTCAGGTCCCTGGTACGATCTTTTTTGGAACTGTAAGTGGGACTTCAGTGGTTCATAGGTCTTAAACTGTCCGTCTGACAGAGGGAAATTTCAAGCCACAGGGCCTCAATGTGCCGTCCTCCTTGGAAATTCCACGGGGGGAACTGCCCTTGGCCCCCAGTACATACCAACACATATCAGGGTCGCTTTAAAAGATCAAATTGGAGTCCTCTATGTGACAGGAGATTGTGCAACAGATACAGCTCTTAATAACCTCCCAATTCATTCCCAGAGTAACTATGGTGGAAGCACTAGAAGGACACCAGAAATGAATTTGTCTCAGAAAACTTTTAAGATGAAGGAAACCTGCAGTGTGTCATATGCATGCCAAACCATGTGAGGTAGAAAACAACAATCCTGAAGATTGAAGCAA
Organism: Natator depressus; assembly: GCF_965152275.1. Lineage (NCBI taxonomy): Eukaryota > Metazoa > Chordata > Testudines > Cheloniidae > Natator > Natator depressus. The sequence continues at coordinate 2,249,014 of NC_134257.1, read as the reverse complement.
CCAATTAGATCCACTGAAGGAGTGACGTGCACAGCAGAATGTTTTTCTAACTAATTAAGACCTCAAGCAAAAGGGTGTCTCAGGTTCTCCAGGCCATCTAACAACCTGCATAAAAGCCCTCGCAACTCAGGGTTCTTTAACCGCTTCTCTTGACGTCTCCTCCTCAGTGAGCTGGGTAAGTGCGATTTGACTGAATCTCTCCATAGCTATCCAGATGTCTCGTTAGTGATCATTTCAATTTTGCATAGAGACTCCAATTACTGTCTATCTTACGGGAGTTTCCACTAAAAAATTTTGATTATTAAGTTGCAGGCATTGGCGGATTCATGGCATAAAGCGAGGGTGGCAATTTTTTGCAGAGCTACATAGGCATTTGGGACACAAGTTCAGGTTTATTTTCATAAAGAAATAGGCATTCGAATCCCTTTGGCAGCTTTGAAAAAGCTCATAAACCACTTTTAATTCAACAGCAGCTCAGGCAGATTGCTACATTAGATGGATCTCTGCTCTGAACCAGTACGGCAATTTCTCTGTTCTTATGTGCTCTGCTAGCAATGATAGGTGCAGATCCCCAGCTGCTGTAAGTTAGCTTAGCACCATTCATCTCCGTTGAACAGTGGCGATTTCCGCTGGCTCGGGCTCTGGTCCTTAGCGTTTTGTACTGACGAAGAATATTTTCCATACGTACATGGTCAAGTATTGCTGACTCGCAAGCTTTAGAAGCCAAAGTACCACGCGCTCTCTCTTTCCACATGGCCCCCATTTCAACAGGAACTGAGCTTTGACCCGTTTATTCCACTGGCTCTAAGGCATTATGTTGACTCTTTTCCTTTCTGTGTGTTTCAGGTTTACTTCCAACGCACAGAGATGTTGTTCCACCACCAAAAGATTTGTAAACCTTTGTGCTGTAAACCACACCAAAAGATTTGTAAACCTTGGTTCTGTAAACCGTGGGGTTATGGGGACTCAAGCGGTTACGGAGGCGATTATGGACACTGCCCGCCATACTGCTGGAAAAAGCCATTCAAGTGCTGCTACCCCTGCCCCTACCCCTGCTGCTACCCCCACCCCTATCCCTGCGGCCCAACAGGCCTGTATCCATGTTTCGCTGAGGAGGAATAGCCACGGAACAAGGAACAACCAGCAAACGAAAAGCAAGATACCGATTCACGGCTGAGCTCATGGACAATGGCTTTGGGAAATGCTGAGTGCCCACAACTCCCAAGGGAGCTGTGAGTTCTCAGCACCGCAGGAAACCTGCACCAGATTTCTATTTGCCAGGGGACACTTTAGGACAGTTTCCTCTAATACCGCCATACTCTCTCCTTTACTCTAGCTATCGGACGGCCCGAATCTCAGCTCCATCATGGCCCCTTTCGGCCACTCTGACAGTGTCAATGCAGCAGGGGCCTGTGAGTTCATACAAATGATATTTACACTCGCTCAAAGGCTCTTTACAAAGCAACGTCCTGGGACGTAAGTGTCAATGAGAATTAGGGCCTATGTTTTCTAGCCTTTCCATAAATATGTACCATTTGTTTCCAGTTTCAACACTGCTACAGAAGATGTACAACAGAGAAAGAACTTAGTCCTCTCCTGATATTGTGCGTTGTCTAATTAGACTGGGGCTGGGATAACACAATTAACTGAAAATGGCTGCAAACAGGATTTGATTGTCAAACTCTACAGCGGCACCAAAGAAAGAAGAACATCTGATGAGAAATGCATCACCTGGGAGCAGTTCATTTGTTGTAATCCTGGAAAACCTGGCAATGTATTTTCTACTCTGCATTCTGCCTGTTCCTATGTAATCCTATCATATTAGCATTAAAGGGATTCTGAAACACGATAGCAATCCTCTGGTTTCCGTTCTGGTCCATTCCTCATTTTACAAACATCTATGAGTTAGATGCCAAATACTTTGTAAATGTGGGTAACAATTCACTCCTGCGCAGGGAACCAATGCCTGGGCACTGCTTCTGAACAACTGACTGATGCATAAACACTGACTCATTACTCCTCAGACCTCCTCTGCGACACAACTCTCTGCTTTTGTTAACTTCCACAGCTAGGGAAACTGAGGCACAGAGGCAGCCAGGGATTTGCTCACAGGTGCGGGAAGTGATTTGCTCAAGTTCACACAGTCAGGCCCTGGCAAAACTGGGATTAAAACTCACAATTTCCAGACTCCCAGCCTTTCTGATTATTTCCTCAGACTCTGTTACCCCTCCATGGAAACCCCCTCATGTCTTGCTGGTGTGATGACTTACAGCTCTCCGGCCATACATTTGATTTAAAGATAATATACCTTTGCCCTCTAATATGGGACCCGTAGTATGGCCACATTCTTTGAAATACAGAAACACAAGACTTTCCATTTTGATCCAATCAATCACCCAGCTAGTCCAGGTTTCAGAGTAGCAGCCGTGTCAGTCTGTATCCGTAAAAAGAAAAGGAGGACTTGTGGCACCTTAGAGACTAACACATTTATTAGAGCATAAGCTTTTGTGAGCTACAGCTCACTTCATCGGCTCTGACAGTGACCAACAACAGCTGCTTCAGAGGAAGGCTCAAGAAACTCTGCAGAAGGCAGTTGTGGGATAACCTGCCCATAGGAGAAGTTTCTGACTCATTTCTATTAATTACTCAGACCTATTCTTCATTATTGGCTAATGCCCTGAGGCAGGAAAGTTTATATCCCTGCCAAACAGAATGGAATAAGTCCGTCTCAATCTACCACTGCTCGAGGGTACGGCACACACCATTGTGCCTGGATTGCCCAGGGTACGCACCAGCTTCTCGCTCTCCTTCGAGATACCAGGGTGACTAGCACCTTTACAGCCCGGCTTCCTGTGGAATAAAGCCTTGCGCAATCTACCAATGGGCATTTCATCTTCAGATCAACGCACTCATGGAAAACTAACGCCCTGGTAGCTCTGAGACCATTGTTCTTACCTCCTGCAACAGAGTCCACTCCTCACTAGCCTCCCCTCGTGGCCAGGCACGGCCTCACCTCTTTCCCGCTGGGGAAAGCCCCTGCTAATGCTCGCTCCAGTGGTGGTTCCTCTGCCTGCTAACGTGGCTCTCCGGTCGGGTCACCAACTTTTCTCCACCCCTTCTGTGGTCCCGATTGTCCCACACTACAAGTCCAAGAACTGTCTACCCCTTTAAGGGTCCCCTGGAGCTCACAAACAGAACAGACTCCCTGCTCCCCCTAGCAACTCTTCACCCCTTGCAGAAGGGCAATACCAGGCCTTTGAACCACGCTAGCTTTCAAAATAGCTCTTCTCAGACGTAAGTTTGCTAGACTTTTGTTCTGCCCTGGGGTAAATTTCACTTTATCGGGATTACAAAATCATCTCTCAATAGACCTCCCTTACTAGGGTGATCATCAAAGCAGAACCATACACTTCTGTTAATTGTAGGGTTGCTCATTGTTTGAATTGAAGGTTGGCGGCACAGGGCTTTCTAAGGGTTTGGAGTTACAACCTCAGCACTCACATCTCCATCCATGAGCACCTAAGAGAACTGAGGTCGTCTGAGAAAATGCAGATGATGTAGCCCACAAGAAGCACAGGAGAGATGGAGAAAAACCAGGACACGGACATGGGATGATATTACACCAATTCAGCCTCTGGCCAGCCATAGGATTCTGCATCATGAGATCAGTCTTCTGGTTTCGTTTCTGCTGCATTCCTCAGTTAGCCACCTCTGTGAGTTAGGTGCCTAAACACTTGGTAAATCTGGCCTTGTCGGTAACAATTCACTCCTGCGCAGGGACCCAGTGCCTGGGTACTACTTAAGTCCCAATGCGCCCTTGGTTATAAGAGAATCAGGTCCGGCAAGAGGCCGTAAATCAGAAGGGGTATTACCCTGTGGTTCCCCTGCTAGTACCAACTAACGCCAGTCGGGTGTTCGGTATCCCTTCTCTTTGGAACAGCTCGGCCTTTTCAGTCATGGTTTAATACATGACTTCATTGGGAAGTGGGAATGAATCTGAAGGAAATTCAGCGGTGGATCTGAGCATCAGTAGCATGTACAACAATCCAGTCTGGTCTTTCAAATCCATGCTGATATTGGTTTGGGATATTCTGCCATTAAGCACTGCAATTTCAGGGAGCCTGTAATCTGCGTACTCTGCACATCCACCCATAATGCATCTAAGCTAATGCTCCCTGAAATGAATGGTAGAGCATCATGGCAGAAGCACACAGTACTATTTGTTCCAGGGCTGCTCATTGACTGTGTTCGGGGTTGGTGGCACAGTGTTTTATAAAGGCCTGGACTTACAATCTTGAATCTATACCACCTCAGCAACCACATCTCCGTCCATGAGCAGCTAAGAGAAGGGAGATCTTATGGGAAAGTGCGGCCAAGAGAGCCCAAGTGAACCACGGGAAGATGAAGAAAAGGCATCACGGACCAAGCAAGAGACCTCTCTGGAATGAGTTTAGGACAATGCATACTATCACCACCTGGAGGTCATGTTTCCAGGTCTTTCTCTGCCGGGAATACTTCCAGTAGTCAACAGAGCCGGAACGATTTACAGCTGGCTCAATAACTATACAATGGAATTTTCTAGAAAAGAGAAACACCTAGCTGCTATAGAATGAAAATCGACACAGCTACAAATTCTGAAGCGAGAAATCATGACCTGACTAAGGCCTAGAAATGAGAGCCACGGAAATACATTTTTGAAGTGACTCTATTACTCAAACATGGGCATCTTCTATGAACAAAACAATCAACATTCTAATCATACAACACTTTGCATATATAGAACTTTAATGACTGTTTGCGAAGTGGTTGGCATCCTGAGTTACCACTTACCATCCGACACGAGTGTTCCTATCCTTATTGTCTATGCAAATAAACAGAGGCACGCTGTGCGGAAGGTCACCCAAGGAGTCCGTTGCAGAGACAGCAATAAAACCACGTAGTCCGATTTCTCATGCCACACGCTACTCTCTGGGTTGAACATTAGTTGACCTCATTACGTGACGTTAATCAAGTGTTTTGTTAATAACATTTCGTGTTTTGGGCTTCCTCATATGCAATTTACAAGACTCTAATGATTACGGCGACTCTATTGTATTCTTGTTTTGTTTGGCAAGCTTCTGGACGAATTCTCTTCTGATCTAAGCATAAACAAAGACCAACTAAATAATGTGCTGATCCCCTTCAATTTTGCCTTCTTTGTGCATGGAGATACTAATTTGCCAAAGGAATGATCAGGATGTAAATTACATAAATGTTCATTGGTGGCTTAAGATTATAAACTGCCATTTATTATTCAAATATTAAGTACTGAAGTGACAAGACACATGTCTCTTCCTGTGAAAAATCCGGCTGTTATTGTCAAGCAAAATCTTAACTCCAGCCTCGTTTGCCTCAAAACATTTTTCCACCACCTCCAGCAACATGGACCCTTCACTTGTTCCACATTTATTTGCTGAGTATGTCAGTTACATAGTTGGTAATCGGTGGTGTAGGATAGTCAACTTGAACTTAGAATTCCAATATAAAGTTTCGTCACTCCCATGCAGAAGAATCAGAAGATGTTTCCTCCAGAAACTTGTCAAAACAAAACAAAAAAAGAACTCATGAATGCGTCTCTCTATGGCAGGGGTTCTCAAAAATTACGACAGCACCACAGGAGCTCGGCCTGAAGCCTGATCCCGCCCAAGCCCTGCTACCTGCGGTGTGGGGGCGGGGGGCAAAGCGAAAGCCCCACTGCCTCAGGCCACAGGGACAAAGCCGAAGCCCAAGGGCAGAGGCCTATAAGCTTAGCCCCGCCACCCAGGGCTGAAGCCTTCTGGCTTTGGCTTGGGCTTTGGCCCTGAGCCTCAGCAAGTCTAAACCAGCTCTGGCGACCCTATTAAAATGGGGTCGCAACCCACTTTGGGGTCCTGACCCACAGTTTGAGAACCGCTGCTCTATGTATTACTCTCCTCTTTGTCACACCTTTAGAATCCAAAAATGTGAAGGGTCTGACAGGGTCCAGGCTCAACGGGAAGCACGTGTTTTCAAGACTAATGTGTCTAATTCTGTCTCTGCAACTCATTTCCTGTAAGACCTTATTCTCAATGTGCCTGTGTTTATCCACGTAGATAACAGGGACAATATCACTTGTCATGGATGTTCCGCTTCCTTGACACACTGGATAGCCACCCTCTTCGCAAACACTCATGAAGGCTTTTGATGTCTAAAGTATTGAATTATGGTGATAATGATAGTTTATTCCTGGAAGACACCCTTGTATTGAGTAACAGCGTCACTTTACAAGGAATTAATATCTAGACCAGAGATTCTCAAACTTCATTGCACCATGACCCCCTTCTGACAAAAATTACTACATGACCCCAAGAGGAGGAACTGAAGCCTGAGCCAACCCAAGCCCTGCTGCTCCAAGCAGGCGTGGGGGGAAGCGGTCAAAACCAAAGATCAAGGGCTTCAGCCCTGGGCAGAGGGCTTGCAACCGGTTGGTGGGGCTCAGGCTTCAGCCCTGGGCAGTGGGGCTCGGGTTTCGGCTTTGGCCCCGGGTCCCAACCAGTCTAAAACCAGCCCTGGCAACCCCATCAAAATGGGCTTGCGACCCACTTTGGGGTCCCAACCTTCTAAGGTGTTCAGAGCCTTAGAATCACAACAAGGCTTCTCACGCTCATTCCAGGAAACTTTCCAGAAAACCTTTTGTAGTGATAAACACCCATTTTTCATGATTTGTGTGCATAAAAACAAACATCTTCTGTATTTTCCACAGTATGCATCCGATGAAGTGAGCTGTAGCTCACGAAAGCTTATGCTCAAATAAATTGCTTAGTCTCTAAGGTGCCACAAGTACTCCTTTTCTTTTTGCGAATACAGACTAACACGGCTGTTACTCTGAAACCTTTCCATGGAGTGTATGTTACAATTTCAACATCATTCTCCTCATAGTAGACAAACATTCTGCTGGCTAGAAAGCTGGCTAGATTGTCGGGCTCAACGGGTAGTTATCAATGGCTCCATGTCTAGTTGGCAGCCGGAATCAAGTGGAGTGCCCCAAGGGTCGGTTCTCGGGCCGGTTTTGTTCAATATCTTCATAAATCATCTTGAAGATGGTTTGGATTGCGCCCTCAGCAAGTTTGCAGATGACACTAAACTGGGGGGAGAGGTAGATACGATGGAGGGTAGGGATAGGATACAGAGGGACCTAGATAAATTGGAGGATTGGGCCAAAAGAAATCTGATGAGGTTCAACAAGGACAAGTGCCGAGTCCTGCACTTAGGACGGAAGAATCCCATGCACCGCTACAGACTAGGGACCGAATGGCTCGGCAGCAGTTCTGCAGAAAAGGACCTAGGGGTTACAGTGGACGAGAAGCTGCATATGAGTCAACAGTGTGCCCTTGTTGCCAAGAAGGCCAATGGCATTTGGGGATGTATAAGTAGGGGCATTGCCAGCAGATCGAGGGACGTGATCGTTCCCCTCTATTGAATGCTGGTGAGGCCTCATCTGGAGTACTGTGTCCAGTTTGGGGCCCCACGCTACAAGAAGGATGTGGAAAAATTGGAAAGAGTCCAGCGGAGGGAAACCAAAATGATTAGGGGACTGGAACACATGACTTCTGAGGAGAGGCTGAGGGAACTGGGATGTTTAGTCTACGGAAGAGAAGAATGAGGGGGGATTTGATAGCTGCTTTCAACTACCTGAAAGGGGGTTCCAAAGAGGATGGCTCTAGACTGTTCTCAGTGGTAGCAGATGACAGAACAAGGAGTAATGGTCTCAAGTTGCAGTGGGGGAGATTTAGGTTGGATATGAGGAAAAACTTTTTCACTAGGAGGGTGGTGAAACACTGGAATGCGTTACCTAGGGAGCTGATGGAATCTCCTTCCTTAGAAGTTTTTAAGGTCAGGCTTGACAAAGCCCTGGCTGGGATGATTTAATTGGGGATCGGTCCTGCTTTGAGCAGGGGGTTGGACTAGATGACCTCCTGAGGTCCCTTCCAACCCTGATATTCTATGATTCTAAGCTCAGGGTCTTCCAGCATGCCTTAAACTGATCAGATTTTAAATAAGTCTGATCTCAGCCCACAGCCTTAGTTAAGAAAGCCACATCTCCATCTTTCCTGTCTGTCATCTGAGACTTTATCCGCTGCTTTTTCATGCAAGACAACAATTGTGTTTGGCTGTTGTTGGATGCAGATCATGTGACTGATGCCAGAAACGTTCCAAGGTTTATCTCAAAGCCTTTATCAAACATAACTTGTTTTCACCCACCACCAACCCTCACCTCAAACCAAGAGCAGCCCTGCAAGAGGAAGCACAGTGAGCTTCTGCCATGGTGATCACCCTCATCCCACAGCACTGGTGCCACAACTAATTGAATTTCTAATTAACCTGAGGGGAAACACGCCCCTAAGCAGAGGGTCAGCACAAAAGCCGGTGCAAATCTCAGGTCCCTGGTACGATCTTTTTTGGAACTGTAAGTGGGACTTCAGTGGTTCATAGGTCTTAAACTGTCCGTCTGACAGAGGGAAATTTCAAGCCACAGGGCCTCAATGTGCCGTCCTCCTTGGAAATTCCACGGGGGGAACTGCCCTTGGCCCCCAGTACATACCAACACATATCAGGGTCGCTTTAAAAGATCAAATTGGAGTCCTCTATGTGACAGGAGATTGTGCAACAGATACAGCTCTTAATAACCTCCCAATTCATTCCCAGAGTAACTATGGTGGAAGCACTAGAAGGACACCAGAAATGAATTTGTCTCAGAAAACTTTTAAGATGAAGGAAACCTGCAGTGTGTCATATGCATGCCAAACCATGTGAGGTAGAAAACAACAATCCTGAAGATTGAAGCAACCAATTAGATCCACTGAAGGAGTGACGTGCACAGCAGAATGTTTTTCTAACTAATTAAGACCTCAAGCAAAAGGGTGTCTCAGGTTCTCCAGGCCATCTAACAACCTGCATAAAAGCCCTCGCAACTCAGGGTTCTTTAACCGCTTCTCTTGACGTCTCCTCCTCAGTGAGCTGGGTAAGTGCGATTTGACTGAATCTCTCCATAGCTATCCAGATGTCTCGTTAGTGATCATTTCAATTTTGCATAGAGACTCCAATTACTGTCTATCTTACGGGAGTTTCCACTAAAAAATTTTGATTATTAAGTTGCAGGCATTGGCGGATTCATGGCATAAAGCGAGGGTGGCAATTTTTTGCAGAGCTACATAGGCATTTGGGACACAAGTTCAGGTTTATTTTCATAAAGAAATAGGCATTCGAATCCCTTTGGCAGCTTTGAAAAAGCTCATAAACCACTTTTAATTCAACAGCAGCTCAGGCAGATTGCTACATTAGATGGATCTCTGCTCTGAACCAGTACGGCAATTTCTCTGTTCTTATGTGCTCTGCTAGCAATGATAGGTGCAGATCCCCAGCTGCTGTAAGTTAGCTTAGCACCATTCATCTCCGTTGAACAGTGGCGATTTCCGCTGGCTCGGGCTCTGGTCCTTAGCGTTTTGTACTGACGAAGAATATTTTCCATACGTACATGGTCAAGTATTGCTGACTCGCAAGCTTTAGAAGCCAAAGTACCACGCGCTCTCTCTTTCCACATGGCCCCCATTTCAACAGGAACTGAGCTTTGACCCGTTTATTCCACTGGCTCTAAGGCATTATGTTGACTCTTCCTTTCTGTGTGTTTCAGGTTTACTTCCAACGCACAGAGATGTTGTTCCACCACCAAAAGATTTGTAAACCTTTGTGCTGTAAACCACACCAAAAGATTTGTAAACCTTGGTTCTGTAAACCGTGGGGTTATGGGGACTCAAGAGGTTACGGAGGCGATTATGGACACTGCCCGCCATACTGCTGGAAAAAGCCATTCAAGTGCTGCTACCCCTGCCCCTACCCCTGCTGCTACCCCCACCCCTATCCCTGCGGCCCAACAGGCCTGTATCCATGTTTCGCTGAGGAGGAATAGCCACGGAACAAGGAACAACCAGCAAACGAAAAGCAAGATACCGATTCACGGCTGAGCTCATGGACAATGGCTTTGGGAAATGCTGAGTGCCCACAACTCCCAAGGGAGCTGTGAGTTCTCAGCACCGCAGGAAACCTGCACCAGATTTCTATTTGCCAGGGGACACTTTAGGACAGTTTCCTCTAATACCGCCATACTCTCTCCTTTACTCTAGCTATCGGACGGCCCGAATCTCAGCTCCATCATGGCCCCTTTCGGCCACTCTGACAGTGTCAATGCAGCAGGGGCCTGTGAGTTCATACAAATGATATTTACACTCGCTCAAAGGCTCTTTACAAAGCAACGTCCTGGGACGTAAGTGTCAATGAGAATTAGGGCCTATGTTTTCTAGCCTTTCCATAAATATGTACCATTTGTTTCCAGTTTCAACACTGCTACAGAAGATGTACAACAGAGAAAGAACTTAGTCCTCTCCTGATATTGTGCGTTGTCTAATTAGACTGGGGCTGGGATAACACAATTAACTGAAAATGGCTGCAAACAGGATTTGATTGTCAAACTCTACAGCGGCACCAAAGAAAGAAGAACATCTGATGAGAAATGCATCACCTGGGAGCAGTTCATTTGTTGTAATCCTGGAAAACCTGGCAATGTATTTTCTACTCTGCATTCTGCCTGTTCCTATGTAATCCTATCATATTAGCATTAAAGGGATTCTGAAACACGATAGCAATCCTCTGGTTTCCGTTCTGGTCCATTCCTCATTTTACAAACATCTATGAGTTAGATGCCAAATACTTTGTAAATGTGGGTAACAATTCACTCCTGCGCAGGGAACCAATGCCTGGGCACTGCTTCTGAACAACTGACTGATGCATAAACACTGACTCATTACTCCTCAGACCTCCTCTGCGACACAACTCTCTGCTTTTGTTAACTTCCACAGCTAGGGAAACTGAGGCACAGAGGCAGCCAGGGATTTGCTCACAGGTGCGGGAAGTGATTTGCTCAAGTTCACACAGTCAGGCCCTGGCAAAACTGGGATTAAAACTCACAATTTCCAGACTCCCAGCCTTTCTGATTATTTCCTCAGACTCTGTTACCCCTCCATGGAAACCCCCTCATGTCTTGCTGGTGTGATGACTTACAGCTCTCCGGCCATACATTTGATTTAAAGATAATATACCTTTGCCCTCTAATATGGGACCCGTAGTATGGCCACATTCTTTGAAATACAGAAACACAAGACTTTCCATTTTGATCCAATCAATCACCCAGCTAGTCCAGGTTTCAGAGTAGCAGCCGTGTCAGTCTGTATCCGTAAAAAGAAAAGGAGGACTTGTGGCACCTTAGAGACTAACACATTTATTAGAGCATAAGCTTTTGTGAGCTACAGCTCACTTCATCGGCTCTGACAGTGACCAACAACAGCTGCTTCAGAGGAAGGCTCAAGAAACTCTGCAGAAGGCAGTTGTGGGATAACCTGCCCATAGGAGAAGTTTCTGACTCATTTCTATTAATTACTCAGACCTATTCTTCATTATTGGCTAATGCCCTGAGGCAGGAAAGTTTATATCCCTGCCAAACAGAATGGAATAAGTCCGTCTCAATCTACCACTGCTCGAGGGTACGGCACACACCATTGTGCCTGGATTGCCCAGGGTACGCACCAGCTTCTCGCTCTCCTTCGAGATACCAGGGTGACTAGCACCTTTACAGCCTGGCTTCCTGTGGAATAAAGCCTTGCGCAATCTACCAATGGGCATTTCATCTTCAGATCAACGCACTCATGGAAAACTAACGCCCTGGTAGCTCTGAGACCATTGTTCTTACCTCCTGCAACAGAGTCCACTCCTCACTAGCCTCCCCTCGTGGCCAGGCACGGCCTCACCTCTTTCCCGCTGGGGAAAGCCCCTGCTAATGCTCGCTCCAGTGGTGGTTCCTCTGCCTGCTAACGTGGCTCTCCGGTCGGGTCACCAACTTTTCTCCACCCCTTCTGTGGTCCCGATTGTCCCACACTACAAGTCCAAGAACTGTCTACCCCTTTAAGGGTCCCCTGGAGCTCACAAACAGAACAGACTCCCTGCTCCCCCTAGCAACTCTTCACCCCTTGCAGAAGGGCAATACCAGGCCTTTGAACCACGCTAGCTTTCAAAATAGCTCTTCTCAGACGTAAGTTTGCTAGACTTTTGTTCTGCCCTGGGGTAAATTTCACTTTATCGGGATTACAAAATCATCTCTCAATAGACCTCCCTTACTAGGGTGATCATCAAAGCAGAACCATACACTTCTGTTAATTGTAGGGTTGCTCATTGTTTGAATTGAAGGTTGGCGGCACAGGGCTTTCTAAGGGTTTGGAGTTACAACCTCAGCACTCACATCTCCATCCATGAGCACCTAAGAGAACTGAGGTCGTCTGAGAAAATGCAGATGATGTAGCCCACAAGAAGCACAGGAGAGATGGAGAAAAACCAGGACACGGACATGGGATGATATTACACCAATTCAGCCTCTGGCCAGCCATAGGATTCTGCATCATGAGATCAGTCTTCTGGTTTCGTTTCTGCTGCATTCCTCAGTTAGCCACCTCTGTGAGTTAGGTGCCTAAACACTTGGTAAATCTGGCCTTGTCGGTAACAATTCACTCCTGCGCAGGGACCCAGTGCCTGGGTACTACTTAAGTCCCAATGCGCCCTTGGTTATAAGAGAATCAGGTCCGGCAAGAGGCCGTAAATCAGAAGGGGTATTACCCTGTGGTTCCCCTGCTAGTACCAACTAACGCCAGTCGGGTGTTCGGTATCCCTTCTCTTTGGAACAGCTCGGCCTTTTCAGTCATGGTTTAATACATGACTTCATTGGGAAGTGGGAATGAATCTGAAGGAAATTCAGCGGTGGATCTGAGCATCAGTAGCATGTACAACAATCCAGTCTGGTCTTTCAAATCCATGCTGATATTGGTTTGGGATATTCTGCCATTAAGCACTGCAATTTCAGGGAGCCTGTAATCTGCGTACTCTGCACATCCACCCATAATGCATCTAAGCTAATGCTCCCTGAAATGAATGGTAGAGCATCATGGCAGAAGCACACAGTACTATTTGTTCCAGGGCTGCTCATTGACTGTGTTCGGGGTTGGTGGCACAGTGTTTTATAAAGGCCTGGACTTACAATCTTGAATCTATACCACCTCAGCAACCACATCTCCGTCCATGAGCAGCTAAGAGAAGGGAGATCTTATGGGAAAGTGCGGCCAAGAGAGCCCAAGTGAACCACGGGAAGATGAAGAAAAGGCATCACGGACCAAGCAAGAGACCTCTCTGGAATGAGTTTAGGACAATGCATACTATCACCACCTGGAGGTCATGTTTCCAGGTCTTTCTCTGCCGGGAATACTTCCAGTAGTCAACAGAGCCGGAACGATTTACAGCTGGCTCAATAACTATACAATGGAATTTTCTAGAAAAGAGAAACACCTAGCTGCTATAGAATGAAAATCGACACAGCTACAAATTCTGAAGCGAGAAATCATGACCTGACTAAGGCCTAGAAATGAGAGCCACGGAAATACATTTTTGAAGTGACTCTATTACTCAAACATGGGCATCTTCTATGAACAAAACAATCAACATTCTAATCATACAACACTTTGCATATATAGAACTTTAATGACTGTTTGCGAAGTGGTTGGCATCCTGAGTTACCACTTACCATCCGACACGAGTGTTCCTATCCTTATTGTCTATGCAAATAAACAGAGGCACGCTGTGCGGAAGGTCACCCAAGGAGTCCGTTGCAGAGACAGCAATAAAACCACGTAGTCCGATTTCTCATGCCACACGCTACTCTCTGGGTTGAACATTAGTTGACCTCATTACGTGACGTTAATCAAGTGTTTTGTTAATAACATTTCGTGTTTTGGGCTTCCTCATATGCAATTTACAAGACTCTAATGATTATGGCGACTCTATTGTATTCTTGTTTTGTTTGGCAAGCTTCTGGACGAATTCTCTTCTGATCTAAGCATAAACAAAGACCAACTAAATAATGTGCTGATCCCCTTCAATTTTGCCTTCTTTGTGCATGGAGATACTAATTTGCCAAAGGAATGATCAGGATGTAAATTACATAAATGTTCATTGGTGGCTTAAGATTATAAACTGCCATTTATTATTCAAATATTAAGTACTGAAGTGACAAGACACATGTCTCTTCCTGTGAAAAATCCGGCTGTTATTGTCAAGCAAAATCTTAACTCCAGCCTCGTTTGCCTCAAAACATTTTTCCACCACCTCCAGCAACATGGACCCTTCACTTGTTCCACATTTATTTGCTGAGTATGTCAGTTACATAGTTGGTAATCGGTGGTGTAGGATAGTCAACTTGAACTTAGAATTCCAATATAAAGTTTCGTCACTCCCATGCAGAAGAATCAGAAGATGTTTCCTCCAGAAACTTGTCAAAACAAAACAAAACAAAAAAAGAACTCATGAATGCGTCTCTCTATGGCAGGGGTTCTCAAAAATTACGACAGCACCACAGGAGCTCGGCCTGAAGCCTGATCCCGCCCAAGCCCTGCTACCTGCGGTGTGGGGGCGGGGGGCAAAGCGAAAGCCCCACTGCCTCAGGCCACAGGGACAAAGCCGAAGCCCAAGGGCAGAGGCCTATAAGCTTAGCCCCGCCACCCAGGGCTGAAGCCTTCTGGCTTTGGCTTGGGCTTTGGCCCTGAGCCTCAGCAAGTCTAAACCAGCTCTGGCGACCCTATTAAAATGGGGTCGCAACCCACTTTGGGGTCCTGACCCACAGTTTGAGAACCGCTGCTCTATGTATTACTCTCCTCTTTGTCACACCTTTAGAATCCAAAAATGTGAAGGGTCTGACAGGGTCCAGGCTCAACGGGAAGCACGTGTTTTCAAGACTAATGTGTCTAATTCTGTCTCTGCAACTCATTTCCTGTAAGACCTTATTCTCAATGTGCCTGTGTTTATCCACGTAGATAACAGGGACAATATCACTTGTCATGGATGTTCCGCTTCCTTGACACACTGGATAGCCACCCTCTTCGCAAACACTCATGAAGGCTTTTGATGTCTAAAGTATTGAATTATGGTGATAATGATAGTTTATTCCTGGAAGACACCCTTGTATTGAGTAACAGCGTCACTTTACAAGGAATTAATATCTAGACCAGAGATTCTCAAACTTCATTGCACCATGACCCCCTTCTGACAAAAATTACTACATGACCCCAAGAGGAGGAACTGAAGCCTGAGCCAACCCAAGCCCTGCTGCTCCAAGCAGGCGTGGGGGGAAGCGGTCAAAACCAAAGATCAAGGGCTTCAGCCCTGGGCAGAGGGCTTGCAACCGGTTGGTGGGGCTCAGGCTTCAGCCCTGGGCAGTGGGGCTCGGGTTTCGGCTTTGGCCCCGGGTCCCAACCAGTCTAAAACCAGCCCTGGCAACCCCATCAAAATGGGCTTGCGACCCACTTTGGGGTCCCAACCTTCTAAGGTGTTCAGAGCCTTAGAATCACAACAAGGCTTCTCACGCTCATTCCAGGAAACTTTCCAGAAAACCTTTTGTAGTGATAAACACCCATTTTTCATGATTTGTGTGCATAAAAACAAACATCTTCTGTATTTTCCACAGTATGCATCCGATGAAGTGAGCTGTAGCTCACGAAAGCTTATGCTCAAATAAATTGCTTAGTCTCTAAGGTGCCACAAGTACTCCTTTTCTTTTTGCGAATACAGACTAACACGGCTGTTACTCTGAAACCTTTCCATGGAGTGTATGTTACAATTTCAACATCATTCTCCTCATAGTAGACAAACATTCTGCTGGCTAGAAAGCTGGCTAGATTGTCGGGCTCAACGGGTAGTTATCAATGGCTCCATGTCTAGTTGGCAGCCGGAATCAAGTGGAGTGCCCCAAGGGTCGGTTTTCGGGCCGGTTTTGTTCAATATCTTCATAAATCATCTTGAAGATGGTTTGGATTGCACCCTCAGCAAGTTTGCAGATGACACTAAACTGGGGGGAGAGGTAGATACGATGGAGGGTAGGGATAGGATACAGAGGGACCTAGATAAATTGGAGGATTGGGCCAAAAGAAATCTGATGAGGTTCAACAAGGACAAGTGCCGAGTCCTGCACTTAGGACGGAAGAATCCCATGCACCGCTACAGACTAGGGACCGAATGGCTCGGCAGCAGTTCTGCAGAAAAGGACCTAGGGGTTACAGTGGACGAGAAGCTGCATATGAGTCAACAGTGTGCCCTTGTTGCCAAGAAGGCCAATGGCATTTGGGGATGTATAAGTAGGGGCATTGCCAGCAGATCGAGGGACGTGATCGTTCCCCTCTATTGAACGCTGGTGAGGCCTCATCTGGAGTACTGTGTCCAGTTTGGGGCCCCACGCTACAAGAAGGATGTGGAAAAATTGGAAAGAGTCCAGCGGAGGGAAACCAAAATGATTAGGGGACTGGAACACATGACTTCTGAGGAGAGGCTGAGGGAACTGGGATGTTTAGTCTACGGAAGAGAAGAATGAGGGGGGATTTGATAGCTGCTTTCAACTACCTGAAAGGGGGTTCCAAAGAGGATGGCTCTAGACTGTTCTCAGTGGTAGCAGATGACAGAACAAGGAGTAATGGTCTCAAGTTGCAGTGGGGGAGATTTAGGTTGGATATGAGGAAAAACTTTTTCACTAGGAGGGTGGTGAAACACTGGAATGCGTTACCTAGGGAGCTGATGGAATCTCCTTCCTTAGAAGTTTTTAAGGTCAGGCTTGACAAAGCCCTGGCTGGGATGATTTAATTGGGGATCGGTCCTGCTTTGAGCAGGGGGTTGGACTAGATGACCTCCTGAGGTCCCTTCCAACCCTGATATTCTATGATTCTAAGCTCAGGGTCTTCCAGCATGCCTTAAACTGATCAGATTTTAAATAAGTCTGATCTCAGCCCACAGCCTTAGTTAAGAAAGCCACATCTCCATCTTTCCTGTCTGTCATCTGAGACTTTATCCGCTGCTTTTTCATGCAAGACAACAATTGTGTTTGGCTGTTGTTGGATGCAGATCATGTGACTGATGCCAGAAACGTTCCAAGGTTTATCTCAAAGCCTTTATCAAACATAACTTGTTTTCACCCACCACCAACCCTCACCTCAAACCAAGAGCAGCCCTGCAAGAGGAAGCACAGTGAGCTTCTGCCATGGTGATCACCCTCATCCCACAGCACTGGTGCCACAACTAATTGAATTTCTAATTAACCTGAGGGGAAACACGCCCCTAAGCAGAGGGTCAGCACAAAAGCCGGTGCAAATCTCAGGTCCCTGGTACGATCTTTTTTGGAACTGTAAGTGGGACTTCAGTGGTTCATAGGTCTTAAACTGTCCGTCTGACAGAGGGAAATTTCAAGCCACAGGGCCTCAATGTGCCGTCCTCCTTGGAAATTCCACGGGGGGAACTGCCCTTGGCCCCCAGTACATACCAACACATATCAGGGTCGCTTTAAAAGATCAAATTGGAGTCCTCTATGTGACAGGAGATTGTGCAACAGATACAGCTCTTAATAACCTCCCAATTCATTCCCAGAGTAACTATGGTGGAAGCACTAGAAGGACACCAGAAATGAATTTGTCTCAGAAAACTTTTAAGATGAAGGAAACCTGCAGTGTGTCATATGCATGCCAAACCATGTGAGGTAGAAAACAACAATCCTGAAGATTGAAGCAACCAATTAGATCCACTGAAGGAGTGACGTGCACAGCAGAATGTTTTTCTAACTAATTAAGACCTCAAGCAAAAGGGTGTCTCAGGTTCTCCAGGCCATCTAACAACCTGCATAAAAGCCCTCGCAACTCAGGGTTCTTTAACCGCTTCTCTTGACGTCTCCTCCTCAGTGAGCTGGGTAAGTGCGATTTGACTGAATCTCTCCATAGCTATCCAGATGTCTCGTTAGTGATCATTTCAATTTTGCATAGAGACTCCAATTACTGTCTATCTTACGGGAGTTTCCACTAAAAAATTTTGATTATTAAGTTGCAGGCATTGGCGGATTCATGGCATAAAGCGAGGGTGGCAATTTTTTGCAGAGCTACATAGGCATTTGGGACACAAGTTCAGGTTTATTTTCATAAAGAAATAGGCATTCGAATCCCTTTGGCAGCTTTGAAAAAGCTCATAAACCACTTTTAATTCAACAGCAGCTCAGGCAGATTGCTACATTAGATGGATCTCTGCTCTGAACCAGTACGGCAATTTCTCTGTTCTTATGTGCTCTGCTAGCAATGATAGGTGCAGATCCCCAGCTGCTGTAAGTTAGCTTAGCACCATTCATCTCCGTTGAACAGTGGCGATTTCCGCTGGCTCGGGCTCTGGTCCTTAGCGTTTTGTACTGACGAAGAATATTTTCCATACGTACATGGTCAAGTATTGCTGACTCGCAAGCTTTAGAAGCCAAAGTACCACGCGCTCTCTCTTTCCACATGGCCCCCATTTCAACAGGAACTGAGCTTTGACCCGTTTATTCCACTGGCTCTAAGGCATTATGTTGACTCTTTTCCTTTCTGTGTGTTTCAGGTTTACTTCCAACGCACAGAGATGTTGTTCCACCACCAAAAGATTTGTAAACCTTTGTGCTGTAAACCACACCAAAAGATTTGTAAACCTTGGTTCTGTAAACCGTGGGGTTATGGGGACTCAAGCGGTTACGGAGGCGATTATGGACACTGCCCGCCATACTGCTGGAAAAAGCCATTCAAGTGCTGCTACCCCTGCCCCTACCCCTGCTGCTACCCCCACCCCTATCCCTGCGGCCCAACAGGCCTGTATCCATGTTTCGCTGAGGAGGAATAGCCACGGAACAAGGAACAACCAGCAAACGAAAAGCAAGATACCGATTCACGGCTGAGCTCATGGACAATGGCTTTGGGAAATGCTGAGTGCCCACAACTCCCAAGGGAGCTGTGAGTTCTCAGCACCGCAGGAAACCTGCACCAGATTTCTATTTGCCAGGGGACACTTTAGGACAGTTTCCTCTAATACCGCCATACTCTCTCCTTTACTCTAGCTATCGGACGGCCCGAATCTCAGCTCCATCATGGCCCCTTTCGGCCACTCTGACAGTGTCAATGCAGCAGGGGCCTGTGAGTTCATACAAATGATATTTACACTCGCTCAAAGGCTCTTTACAAAGCAACGTCCTGGGACGTAAGTGTCAATGAGAATTAGGGCCTATGTTTTCTAGCCTTTCCATAAATATGTACCATTTGTTTCCAGTTTCAACACTGCTACAGAAGATGTACAACAGAGAAAGAACTTAGTCCTCTCCTGATATTGTGCGTTGTCTAATTAGACTGGGGCTGGGATAACACAATTAACTGAAAATGGCTGCAAACAGGATTTGATTGTCAAACTCTACAGCGGCACCAAAGAAAGAAGAACATCTGATGAGAAATGCATCACCTGGGAGCAGTTCATTTGTTGTAATCCTGGAAAACCTGGCAATGTATTTTCTACTCTGCATTCTGCCTGTTCCTATGTAATCCTATCATATTAGCATTAAAGGGATTCTGAAACACGATAGCAATCCTCTGGTTTCCGTTCTGGTCCATTCCTCATTTTACAAACATCTATGAGTTAGATGCCAAATACTTTGTAAATGTGGGTAACAATTCACTCCTGCGCAGGGAACCAATGCCTGGGCACTGCTTCTGAACAACTGACTGATGCATAAACACTGACTCATTACTCCTCAGACCTCCTCTGCGACACAACTCTCTGCTTTTGTTAACTTCCACAGCTAGGGAAACTGAGGCACAGAGGCAGCCAGGGATTTGCTCACAGGTGCGGGAAGTGATTTGCTCAAGTTCACACAGTCAGGCCCTGGCAAAACTGGGATTAAAACTCACAATTTCCAGACTCCCAGCCTTTCTGATTATTTCCTCAGACTCTGTTACCCCTCCATGGAAACCCCCTCATGTCTTGCTGGTGTGATGACTTACAGCTCTCCGGCCATACATTTGATTTAAAGATAATATACCTTTGCCCTCTAATATGGGACCCGTAGTATGGCCACATTCTTTGAAATACAGAAACACAAGACTTTCCATTTTGATCCAATCAATCACCCAGCTAGTCCAGGTTTCAGAGTAGCAGCCGTGTCAGTCTGTATCCGTAAAAAGAAAAGGAGGACTTGTGGCACCTTAGAGACTAACACATTTATTAGAGCATAAGCTTTTGTGAGCTACAGCTCACTTCATCGGCTCTGACAGTGACCAACAACAGCTGCTTCAGAGGAAGGCTCAAGAAACTCTGCAGAAGGCAGTTGTGGGATAACCTGCCCATAGGAGAAGTTTCTGACTCATTTCTATTAATTACTCAGACCTATTCTTCATTATTGGCTAATGCCCTGAGGCAGGAAAGTTTATATCCCTGCCAAACAGAATGGAATAAGTCCGTCTCAATCTACCACTGCTCGAGGGTACGGCACACACCATTGTGCCTGGATTGCCCAGGGTACGCACCAGCTTCTCGCTCTCCTTCGAGATACCAGGGTGACTAGCACCTTTACAGCCCGGCTTCCTGTGGAATAAAGCCTTGCGCAATCTACCAATGGGCATTTCATCTTCAGATCAACGCACTCATGGAAAACTAACGCCCTGGTAGCTCTGAGACCATTGTTCTTACCTCCTGCAACAGAGTCCACTCCTCACTAGCCTCCCCTCATGGCCAGGCACGGCCTCACCTCTTTCCCGCTGGGGAAAGCCCCTGCTAATGCTCGCTCCAGTGGTGGTTCCTCTGCCTGCTAACGTGGCTCTCCGGTCGGGTCACCAACTTTTCTCCACCCCTTCTGTGGTCCCGATTGTCCCACACTACAAGTCCAAGAACTGTCTACCCCTTTAAGGGTCCCCTGGAGCTCACAAACAGAACAGACTCCCTGCTCCCCCTAGCAACTCTTCACCCCTTGCAGAAGGGCAATACCAGGCCTTTGAACCACGCTAGCTTTCAAAATAGCTCTTCTCAGACGTAAGTTTGCTAGACTTTTGTTCTGCCCTGGGGTAAATTTCACTTTATCGGGATTACAAAATCATCTCTCAATAGACCTCCCTTACTAGGGTGATCATCAAAGCAGAACCATACACTTCTGTTAATTGTAGGGTTGCTCATTGTTTGAATTGAAGGTTGGCGGCACAGGGCTTTCTAAGGGTTTGGAGTTACAACCTCAGCACTCACATCTCCATCCATGAGCACCTAAGAGAACTGAGGTCGTCTGAGAAAATGCAGATGATGTAGCCCACAAGAAGCACAGGAGAGATGGAGAAAAACCAGGACACGGACATGGGATGATATTACACCAATTCAGCCTCTGGCCAGCCATAGGATTCTGCATCATGAGATCAGTCTTCTGGTTTCGTTTCTGCTGCATTCCTCAGTTAGCCACCTCTGTGAGTTAGGTGCCTAAACACTTGGTAAATCTGGCCTTGTCGGTAACAATTCACTCCTGCGCAGGGACCCAGTGCCTGGGTACTACTTAAGTCCCAATGCGCCCTTGGTTATAAGAGAATCAGGTCCGGCAAGAGGCCGTAAATCAGAAGGGGTATTACCCTGTGGTTCCCCTGCTAGTACCAACTAACGCCAGTCGGGTGTTCGGTATCCCTTCTCTTTGGAACAGCTCGGCCTTTTCAGTCATGGTTTAATACATGACTTCATTGGGAAGTGGGAATGAATCTGAAGGAAATTCAGCGGTGGATCTGAGCATCAGTAGCATGTACAACAATCCAGTCTGGTCTTTCAAATCCATGCTGATATTGGTTTGGGATATTCTGCCATTAAGCACTGCAATTTCAGGGAGCCTGTAATCTGCGTACTCTGCACATCCACCCATAATGCATCTAAGCTAATGCTCCCTGAAATGAATGGTAGAGCATCATGGCAGAAGCACACAGTACTATTTGTTCCAGGGCTGCTCATTGACTGTGTTCGGGGTTGGTGGCACAGTGTTTTATAAAGGCCTGGACTTACAATCTTGAATCTATACCACCTCAGCAACCACATCTCCGTCCATGAGCAGCTAAGAGAAGGGAGATCTTATGGGAAAGTGCGGCCAAGAGAGCCCAAGTGAACCACGGGAAGATGAAGAAAAGGCATCACGGACCAAGCAAGAGACCTCTCTGGAATGAGTTTAGGACAATGCATACTATCACCACCTGGAGGTCATGTTTCCAGGTCTTTCTCTGCCGGGAATACTTCCAGTAGTCAACAGAGCCGGAACGATTTACAGCTGGCTCAATAACTATACAATGGAATTTTCTAGAAAAGAGAAACACCTAGCTGCTATAGAATGAAAATCGACACAGCTACAAATTCTGAAGCGAGAAATCATGACCTGACTAAGGCCTAGAAATGAGAGCCACGGAAATACATTTTTGAAGTGACTCTATTACTCAAACATGGGCATCTTCTATGAACAAAACAATCAACATTCTAATCATACAACACTTTGCATATATAGAACTTTAATGACTGTTTGCGAAGTGGTTGGCATCCTGAGTTACCACTTACCATCCGACACGAGTGTTCCTATCCTTATTGTCTATGCAAATAAACAGAGGCACGCTGTGCGGAAGGTCACCCAAGGAGTCCGTTGCAGAGACAGCAATAAAACCACGTAGTCCGATTTCTCATGCCACACGCTACTCTCTGGGTTGAACATTAGTTGACCTCATTACGTGACGTTAATCAAGTGTTTTGTTAATAACATTTCGTGTTTTGGGCTTCCTCATATGCAATTTACAAGACTCTAATGATTACGGCGACTCTATTGTATTCTTGTTTTGTTTGGCAAGCTTCTGGACGAATTCTCTTCTGATCTAAGCATAAACAAAGACCAACTAAATAATGTGCTGATCCCCTTCAATTTTGCCTTCTTTGTGCATGGAGATACTAATTTGCCAAAGGAATGATCAGGATGTAAATTACATAAATGTTCATTGGTGGCTTAAGATTATAAACTGCCATTTATTATTCAAATATTAAGTACTGAAGTGACAAGACACATGTCTCTTCCTGTGAAAAATCCGGCTGTTATTGTCAAGCAAAATCTTAACTCCAGCCTCGTTTGCCTCAAAACATTTTTCCACCACCTCCAGCAACATGGACCCTTCACTTGTTCCACATTTATTTGCTGAGTATGTCAGTTACATAGTTGGTAATCGGTGGTGTAGGATAGTCAACTTGAACTTAGAATTCCAATATAAAGTTTCGTCACTCCCATGCAGAAGAATCAGAAGATGTTTCCTCCAGAAACTTGTCAAAACAAAACAAAAAAAGAACTCATGAATGCGTCTCTCTATGGCAGGGGTTCTCAAAAATTACGACAGCACCACAGGAGCTCGGCCTGAAGCCTGATCCCGCCCAAGCCCTGCTACCTGCGGTGTGGGGGCGGGGGGCAAAGCGAAAGCCCCACTGCCTCAGGCCACAGGGACAAAGCCGAAGCCCAAGGGCAGAGGCCTATAAGCTTAGCCCCGCCACCCAGGGCTGAAGCCTTCTGGCTTTGGCTTGGGCTTTGGCCCTGAGCCTCAGCAAGTCTAAACCAGCTCTGGCGACCCTATTAAAATGGGGTCGCAACCCACTTTGGGGTCCTGACCCACAGTTTGAGAACCGCTGCTCTATGTATTACTCTCCTCTTTGTCACACCTTTAGAATCCAAAAATGTGAAGGGTCTGACAGGGTCCAGGCTCAACGGGAAGCACGTGTTTTCAAGACTAATGTGTCTAATTCTGTCTCTGCAACTCATTTCCTGTAAGACCTTATTCTCAATGTGCCTGTGTTTATCCACGTAGATAACAGGGACAATATCACTTGTCATGGATGTTCCGCTTCCTTGACACACTGGATAGCCACCCTCTTCGCAAACACTCATGAAGGCTTTTGATGTCTAAAGTATTGAATTATGGTGATAATGATAGTTTATTCCTGGAAGACACCCTTGTATTGAGTAACAGCGTCACTTTACAAGGAATTAATATCTAGACCAGAGATTCTCAAACTTCATTGCACCATGACCCCCTTCTGACAAAAATTACTACATGACCCCAAGAGGAGGAACTGAAGCCTGAGCCAACCCAAGCCCTGCTGCTCCAAGCAGGCGTGGGGGGAAGCGGTCAAAACCAAAGATCAAGGGCTTCAGCCCTGGGCAGAGGGCTTGCAACCGGTTGGTGGGGCTCAGGCTTCAGCCCTGGGCAGTGGGGCTCGGGTTTCGGCTTTGGCCCCGGGTCCCAACCAGTCTAAAACCAGCCCTGGCAACCCCATCAAAATGGGCTTGCGACCCACTTTGGGGTCCCAACCTTCTAAGGTGTTCAGAGCCTTAGAATCACAACAAGGCTTCTCACGCTCATTCCAGGAAACTTTCCAGAAAACCTTTTGTAGTGATAAACACCCATTTTTCATGATTTGTGTGCATAAAAACAAACATCTTCTGTATTTTCCACAGTATGCATCCGATGAAGTGAGCTGTAGCTCACGAAAGCTTATGCTCAAATAAATTGCTTAGTCTCTAAGGTGCCACAAGTACTCCTTTTCTTTTTGCGAATACAGACTAACACGGCTGTTACTCTGAAACCTTTCCATGGAGTGTATGTTACAATTTCAACATCATTCTCCTCATAGTAGACAAACATTCTGCTGGCTAGAAAGCTGGCTAGATTGTCGGGCTCAACGGGTAGTTATCAATGGCTCCATGTCTAGTTGGCAGCCGGAATCAAGTGGAGTGCCCCAAGGGTCGGTTCTCGGGCCGGTTTTGTTCAATATCTTCATAAATCATCTTGAAGATGGTTTGGATTGCGCCCTCAGCAAGTTTGCAGATGACACTAAACTGGGGGGAGAGGTAGATACGATGGAGGGTAGGGATAGGATACAGAGGGACCTAGATAAATTGGAGGATTGGGCCAAAAGAAATCTGATGAGGTTCAACAAGGACAAGTGCCGAGTCCTGCACTTAGGACGGAAGAATCCCATGCACCGCTACAGACTAGGGACCGAATGGCTCGGCAGCAGTTCTGCAGAAAAGGACCTAGGGGTTACAGTGGACGAGAAGCTGCATATGAGTCAACAGTGTGCCCTTGTTGCCAAGAAGGCCAATGGCATTTGGGGATGTATAAGTAGGGGCATTGCCAGCAGATCGAGGGACGTGATCGTTCCCCTCTATTGAACGCTGGTGAGGCCTCATCTGGAGTACTGTGTCCAGTTTGGGGCCCCACGCTACAAGAAGGATGTGGAAAAATTGGAAAGAGTCCAGCGGAGGGAAACCAAAATGATTAGGGGACTGGAACACATGACTTCTGAGGAGAGGCTGAGGGAACTGGGATGTTTAGTCTACGGAAGAGAAGAATGAGGGGGGATTTGATAGCTGCTTTCAACTACCTGAAAGGGGGTTCCAAAGAGGATGGCTCTAGACTGTTCTCAGTGGTAGCAGATGACAGAACAAGGAGTAATGGTCTCAAGTTGCAGTGGGGGAGATTTAGGTTGGATATGAGGAAAAACTTTTTCACTAGGAGGGTGGTGAAACACTGGAATGCGTTACCTAGGGAGCTGATGGAATCTCCTTCCTTAGAAGTTTTTAAGGTCAGGCTTGACAAAGCCCTGGCTGGGATGATTTAATTGGGGATCGGTCCTGCTTTGAGCAGGGGGTTGGACTAGATGACCTCCTGAGGTCCCTTCCAACCCTGATATTCTATGATTCTAAGCTCAGGGTCTTCCAGCATGCCTTAAACTGATCAGATTTTAAATAAGTCTGATCTCAGCCCACAGCCTTAGTTAAGAAAGCCACATCTCCATCTTTCCTGTCTGTCATCTGAGACTTTATCCGCTGCTTTTTCATGCAAGACAACAATTGTGTTTGGCTGTTGTTGGATGCAGATCATGTGACTGATGCCAGAAACGTTCCAAGGTTTATCTCAAAGCCTTTATCAAACATAACTTGTTTTCACCCACCACCAACCCTCACCTCAAACCAAGAGCAGCCCTGCAAGAGGAAGCACAGTGAGCTTCTGCCATGGTGATCACCCTCATCCCACAGCACTGGTGCCACAACTAATTGAATTTCTAATTAACCTGAGGGGAAACACGCCCCTAAGCAGAGGGTCAGCACAAAAGCCGGTGCAAATCTCAGGTCCCTGGTACGATCTTTTTTGGAACTGTAAGTGGGACTTCAGTGGTTCATAGGTCTTAAACTGTCCGTCTGACAGAGGGAAATTTCAAGCCACAGGGCCTCAATGTGCCGTCCTCCTTGGAAATTCCACGGGGGGAACTGCCCTTGGCCCCCAGTACATACCAACACATATCAGGGTCGCTTTAAAAGATCAAATTGGAGTCCTCTATGTGACAGGAGATTGTGCAACAGATACAGCTCTTAATAACCTCCCAATTCATTCCCAGAGTAACTATGGTGGAAGCACTAGAAGGACACCAGAAATGAATTTGTCTCAGAAAACTTTTAAGATGAAGGAAACCTGCAGTGTGTCATATGCATGCCAAACCATGTGAGGTAGAAAACAACAATCCTGAAGATTGAAGCAACCAATTAGATCCACTGAAGGAGTGACGTGCACAGCAGAATGTTTTTCTAACTAATTAAGACCTCAAGCAAAAGGGTGTCTCAGGTTCTCCAGGCCATCTAACAACCTGCATAAAAGCCCTCGCAACTCAGGGTTCTTTAACCGCTTCTCTTGACGTCTCCTCCTCAGTGAGCTGGGTAAGTGCGATTTGACTGAATCTCTCCATAGCTATCCAGATGTCTCGTTAGTGATCATTTCAATTTTGCATAGAGACTCCAATTACTGTCTATCTTACGGGAGTTTCCACTAAAAAATTTTGATTATTAAGTTGCAGGCATTGGCGGATTCATGGCATAAAGCGAGGGTGGCAATTTTTTGCAGAGCTACATAGGCATTTGGGACACAAGTTCAGGTTTATTTTCATAAAGAAATAGGCATTCGAATCCCTTTGGCAGCTTTGAAAAAGCTCATAAACCACTTTTAATTCAACAGCAGCTCAGGCAGATTGCTACATTAGATGGATCTCTGCTCTGAACCAGTACGGCAATTTCTCTGTTCTTATGTGCTCTGCTAGCAATGATAGGTGCAGATCCCCAGCTGCTGTAAGTTAGCTTAGCACCATTCATCTCCGTTGAACAGTGGCGATTTCCGCGGGCTCGGGCTCTGGTCCTTAGCGTTTTGTACTGACGAAGAATATTTTCCATACGTACATGGTCAAGTATTGCTGACTCGCAAGCTTTAGAAGCCAAAGTACCACGCGCTCTCTCTTTCCACATGGCCCCCATTTCAACAGGAACTGAGCTTTGACCCGTTTATTCCACTGGCTCTAAGGCATTATGTTGACTCTTTTCCTTTCTGTGTGTTTCAGGTTTACTTCCAACGCACAGAGATGTTGTTCCACCACCAAAAGATTTGTAAACCTTTGTGCTGTAAACCACACCAAAAGATTTGTAAACCTTGGTTCTGTAAACCGTGGGGTTATGGGGACTCAAGCGGTTACGGAGGCGATTATGGACACTGCCCGCCATACTGCTGGAAAAAGCCATTCAAGTGCTGCTACCCCTGCCCCTACCCCTGCTGCTACCCCCACCCCTATCCCTGCGGCCCAACAGGCCTGTATCCATGTTTCGCTGAGGAGGAATAGCCACGGAACAAGGAACAACCAGCAAACGAAAAGCAAGATACCGATTCACGGCTGAGCTCATGGACAATGGCTTTGGGAAATGCTGAGTGCCCACAACTCCCAAGGGAGCTGTGAGTTCTCAGCACCGCAGGAAACCTGCACCAGATTTCTATTTGCCAGGGGACACTTTAGGACAGTTTCCTCTAATACCGCCATACTCTCTCCTTTACTCTAGCTATCGGACGGCCCGAATCTCAGCTCCATCATGGCCCCTTTCGGCCACTCTGACAGTGTCAATGCAGCAGGGGCCTGTGAGTTCATACAAATGATATTTACACTCGCTCAAAGGCTCTTTACAAAGCAACGTCCTGGGACGTAAGTGTCAATGAGAATTAGGGCCTATGTTTTCTAGCCTTTCCATAAATATGTACCATTTGTTTCCAGTTTCAACACTGCTACAGAAGATGTACAACAGAGAAAGAACTTAGTCCTCTCCTGATATTGTGCGTTGTCTAATTAGACTGGGGCTGGGATAACACAATTAACTGAAAATGGCTGCAAACAGGATTTGATTGTCAAACTCTACAGCGGCACCAAAGAAAGAAGAACATCTGATGAGAAATGCATCACCTGGGAGCAGTTCATTTGTTGTAATCCTGGAAAACCTGGCAATGTATTTTCTACTCTGCATTCTGCCTGTTCCTATGTAATCCTATCATATTAGCATTAAAGGGATTCTGAAACACGATAGCAATCCTCTGGTTTCCGTTCTGGTCCATTCCTCATTTTACAAACATCTATGAGTTAGATGCCAAATACTTTGTAAATGTGGGTAACAATTCACTCCTGCGCAGGGAACCAATGCCTGGGCACTGCTTCTGAACAACTGACTGATGCATAAACACTGACTCATTACTCCTCAGACCTCCTCTGCGACACAACTCTCTGCTTTTGTTAACTTCCACAGCTAGGGAAACTGAGGCACAGAGGCAGCCAGGGATTTGCTCACAGGTGCGGGAAGTGATTTGCTCAAGTTCACACAGTCAGGCCCTGGCAAAACTGGGATTAAAACTCACAATTTCCAGACTCCCAGCCTTTCTGATTATTTCCTCAGACTCTGTTACCCCTCCATGGAAACCCCCTCATGTCTTGCTGGTGTGATGACTTACAGCTCTCCGGCCATACATTTGATTTAAAGATAATATACCTTTGCCCTCTAATATGGGACCCGTAGTATGGCCACATTCTTTGAAATACAGAAACACAAGACTTTCCATTTTGATCCAATCAATCACCCAGCTAGTCCAGGTTTCAGAGTAGCAGCCGTGTCAGTCTGTATCCGTAAAAAGAAAAGGAGGACTTGTGGCACCTTAGAGACTAACACATTTATTAGAGCATAAGCTTTTGTGAGCTACAGCTCACTTCATCGGCTCTGACAGTGACCAACAACAGCTGCTTCAGAGGAAGGCTCAAGAAACTCTGCAGAAGGCAGTTGTGGGATAACCTGCCCATAGGAGAAGTTTCTGACTCATTTCTATTAATTACTCAGACCTATTCTTCATTATTGGCTAATGCCCTGAGGCAGGAAAGTTTATATCCCTGCCAAACAGAATGGAATAAGTCCGTCTCAATCTACCACTGCTCGAGGGTACGGCACACACCATTGTGCCTGGATTGCCCAGGGTACGCACCAGCTTCTCGCTCTCCTTCGAGATACCAGGGTGACTAGCACCTTTACAGCCCGGCTTCCTGTGGAATAAAGCCTTGCGCAATCTACCAATGGGCATTTCATCTTCAGATCAACGCACTCATGGAAAACTAACGCCCTGGTAGCTCTGAGACCATTGTTCTTACCTCCTGCAACAGAGTCCACTCCTCACTAGCCTCCCCTCGTGGCCAGGCACGGCCTCACCTCTTTCCCGCTGGGGAAAGCCCCTGCTAATGCTCGCTCCAGTGGTGGTTCCTCTGCCTGCTAACGTGGCTCTCCGGTCGGGTCACCAACTTTTCTCCACCCCTTCTGTGGTCCCGATTGTCCCACACTACAAGTCCAAGAACTGTCTACCCCTTTAAGGGTCCCCTGGAGCTCACAAACAGAACAGACTCCCTGCTCCCCCTAGCAACTCTTCACCCCTTGCAGAAGGGCAATACCAGGCCTTTGAACCACGCTAGCTTTCAAAATAGCTCTTCTCAGACGTAAGTTTGCTAGACTTTTGTTCTGCCCTGGGGTAAATTTCACTTTATCGGGATTACAAAATCATCTCTCAATAGACCTCCCTTACTAGGGTGATCATCAAAGCAGAACCATACACTTCTGTTAATTGTAGGGTTGCTCATTGTTTGAATTGAAGGTTGGCGGCACAGGGCTTTCTAAGGGTTTGGAGTTACAACCTCAGCACTCACATCTCCATCCATGAGCACCTAAGAGAACTGAGGTCGTCTGAGAAAATGCAGATGATGTAGCCCACAAGAAGCACAGGAGAGATGGAGAAAAACCAGGACACGGACATGGGATGATATTACACCAATTCAGCCTCTGGCCAGCCATAGGATTCTGCATCATGAGATCAGTCTTCTGGTTTCGTTTCTGCTGCATTCCTCAGTTAGCCACCTCTGTGAGTTAGGTGCCTAAACACTTGGTAAATCTGGCCTTGTCGGTAACAATTCACTCCTGCGCAGGGACCCAGTGCCTGGGTACTACTTAAGTCCCAATGCGCCCTTGGTTATAAGAGAATCAGGTCCGGCAAGAGGCCGTAAATCAGAAGGGGTATTACCCTGTGGTTCCCCTGCTAGTACCAACTAACGCCAGTCGGGTGTTCGGTATCCCTTCTCTTTGGAACAGCTCGGCCTTTTCAGTCATGGTTTAATACATGACTTCATTGGGAAGTGGGAATGAATCTGAAGGAAATTCAGCGGTGGATCTGAGCATCAGTAGCATGTACAACAATCCAGTCTGGTCTTTCAAATCCATGCTGATATTGGTTTGGGATATTCTGCCATTAAGCACTGCAATTTCAGGGAGCCTGTAATCTGCGTACTCTGCACATCCACCCATAATGCATCTAAGCTAATGCTCCCTGAAATGAATGGTAGAGCATCATGGCAGAAGCACACAGTACTATTTGTTCCAGGGCTGCTCATTGACTGTGTTCGGGGTTGGTGGCACAGTGTTTTATAAAGGCCTGGACTTACAATCTTGAATCTATACCACCTCAGCAACCACATCTCCGTCCATGAGCAGCTAAGAGAAGGGAGATCTTATGGGAAAGTGCGGCCAAGAGAGCCCAAGTGAACCACGGGAAGATGAAGAAAAGGCATCACGGACCAAGCAAGAGACCTCTCTGGAATGAGTTTAGGACAATGCATACTATCACCACCTGGAGGTCATGTTTCCAGGTCTTTCTCTGCCGGGAATACTTCCAGTAGTCAACAGAGCCGGAACGATTTACAGCTGGCTCAATAACTATACAATGGAATTTTCTAGAAAAGAGAAACACCTAGCTGCTATAGAATGAAAATCGACACAGCTACAAATTCTGAAGCGAGAAATCATGACCTGACTAAGGCCTAGAAATGAGAGCCACGGAAATACATTTTTGAAGTGACTCTATTACTCAAACATGGGCATCTTCTATGAACAAAACAATCAACATTCTAATCATACAACACTTTGCATATATAGAACTTTAATGACTGTTTGCGAAGTGGTTGGCATCCTGAGTTACCACTTACCATCCGACACGAGTGTTCCTATCCTTATTGTCTATGCAAATAAACAGAGGCACGCTGTGCGGAAGGTCACCCAAGGAGTCCGTTGCAGAGACAGCAATAAAACCACGTAGTCCGATTTCTCATGCCACACGCTACTCTCTGGGTTGAACATTAGTTGACCTCATTACGTGACGTTAATCAAGTGTTTTGTTAATAACATTTCGTGTTTTGGGCTTCCTCATATGCAATTTACAAGACTCTAATGATTACGGCGACTCTATTGTATTCTTGTTTTGTTTGGCAAGCTTCTGGACGAATTCTCTTCTGATCTAAGCATAAACAAAGACCAACTAAATAATGTGCTGATCCCCTTCAATTTTGCCTTCTTTGTGCATGGAGATACTAATTTGCCAAAGGAATGATCAGGATGTAAATTACATAAATGTTCATTGGTGGCTTAAGATTATAAACTGCCATTTATTATTCAAATATTAAGTACTGAAGTGACAAGACACATGTCTCTTCCTGTGAAAAATCCGGCTGTTATTGTCAAGCAAAATCTTAACTCCAGCCTCGTTTGCCTCAAAACATTTTTCCACCACCTCCAGCAACATGGACCCTTCACTTGTTCCACATTTATTTGCTGAGTATGTCAGTTACATAGTTGGTAATCGGTGGTGTAGGATAGTCAACTTGAACTTAGAATTCCAATATAAAGTTTCGTCACTCCCATGCAGAAGAATCAGAAGATGTTTCCTCCAGAAACTTGTCAAAACAAAACAAAAAAAGAACTCATGAATGCGTCTCTCTATGGCAGGGGTTCTCAAAAATTACGACAGCACCACAGGAGCTCGGCCTGAAGCCTGATCCCGCCCAAGCCCTGCTACCTGCGGTGTGGGGGCGGGGGGCAAAGCGAAAGCCCCACTGCCTCAGGCCACAGGGACAAAGCCGAAGCCCAAGGGCAGAGGCCTATAAGCTTAGCCCCGCCACCCAGGGCTGAAGCCTTCTGGCTTTGGCTTGGGCTTTGGCCCTGAGCCTCAGCAAGTCTAAACCAGCTCTGGCGACCCTATTAAAATGGGGTCGCAACCCACTTTGGGGTCCTGACCCACAGTTTGAGAACCGCTGCTCTATGTATTACTCTCCTCTTTGTCACACCTTTAGAATCCAAAAATGTGAAGGGTCTGACAGGGTCCAGGCTCAACGGGAAGCACGTGTTTTCAAGACTAATGTGTCTAATTCTGTCTCTGCAACTCATTTCCTGTAAGACCTTATTCTCAATGTGCCTGTGTTTATCCACGTAGATAACAGGGACAATATCACTTGTCATGGATGTTCCGCTTCCTTGACACACTGGATAGCCACCCTCTTCGCAAACACTCATGAAGGCTTTTGATGTCTAAAGTATTGAATTATGGTGATAATGATAGTTTATTCCTGGAAGACACCCTTGTATTGAGTAACAGCGTCACTTTACAAGGAATTAATATCTAGACCAGAGATTCTCAAACTTCATTGCACCATGACCCCCTTCTGACAAAAATTACTACATGACCCCAAGAGGAGGAACTGAAGCCTGAGCCAACCCAAGCCCTGCTGCTCCAAGCAGGCGTGGGGGGAAGCGGTCAAAACCAAAGATCAAGGGCTTCAGCCCTGGGCAGAGGGCTTGCAACCGGTTGGTGGGGCTCAGGCTTCAGCCCTGGGCAGTGGGGCTCGGGTTTCGGCTTTGGCCCCGGGTCCCAACCAGTCTAAAACCAGCCCTGGCAACCCCATCAAAATGGGCTTGCGACCCACTTTGGGGTCCCAACCTTCTAAGGTGTTCAGAGCCTTAGAATCACAACAAGGCTTCTCACGCTCATTCCAGGAAACTTTCCAGAAAACCTTTTGTAGTGATAAACACCCATTTTTCATGATTTGTGTGCATAAAAACAAACATCTTCTGTATTTTCCACAGTATGCATCCGATGAAGTGAGCTGTAGCTCACGAAAGCTTATGCTCAAATAAATTGCTTAGTCTCTAAGGTGCCACAAGTACTCCTTTTCTTTTTGCGAATACAGACTAACACGGCTGTTACTCTGAAACCTTTCCATGGAGTGTATGTTACAATTTCAACATCATTCTCCTCATAGTAGACAAACATTCTGCTGGCTAGAAAGCTGGCTAGATTGTCGGGCTCAACGGGTAGTTATCAATGGCTCCATGTCTAGTTGGCAGCCGGAATCAAGTGGAGTGCCCCAAGGGTCGGTTCTCGGGCCGGTTTTGTTCAATATCTTCATAAATCATCTTGAAGATGGTTTGGATTGCGCCCTCAGCAAGTTTGCAGATGACACTAAACTGGGGGGAGAGGTAGATACGATGGAGGGTAGGGATAGGATACAGAGGGACCTAGATAAATTGGAGGATTGGGCCAAAAGAAATCTGATGAGGTTCAACAAGGACAAGTGCCGAGTCCTGCACTTAGGACGGAAGAATCCCATGCACCGCTACAGACTAGGGACCGAATGGCTCGGCAGCAGTTCTGCAGAAAAGGACCTAGGGGTTACAGTGGACGAGAAGCTGCATATGAGTCAACAGTGTGCCCTTGTTGCCAAGAAGGCCAATGGCATTTGGGGATGTATAAGTAGGGGCATTGCCAGCAGATCGAGGGACATGATCGTTCCCCTCTATTGAACGCTGGTGAGGCCTCATCTGGAGTACTGTGTCCAGTTTGGGGCCCCACGCTACAAGAAGGATGTGGAAAAATTGGAAAGAGTCCAGCGGAGGGAAACCAAAATGATTAGGGGACTGGAACACATGACTTCTGAGGAGAGGCTGAGGGAACTGGGATGTTTAGTCTACGGAAGAGAAGAATGAGGGGGGATTTGATAGCTGCTTTCAACTACCTGAAAGGGGGTTCCAAAGAGGATGGCTCTAGACTGTTCTCAGTGGTAGCAGATGACAGAACAAGGAGTAATGGTCTCAAGTTGCAGTGGGGGAGATTTAGGTTGGATATGAGGAAAAACTTTTTCACTAGGAGGGTGGTGAAACACTGGAATGCGTTACCTAGGGAGCTGATGGAATCTCCTTCCTTAGAAGTTTTTAAGGTCAGGCTTGACAAAGCCCTGGCTGGGATGATTTAATTGGGGATCGGTCCTGCTTTGAGCAGGGGGTTGGACTAGATGACCTCCTGAGGTCCCTTCCAACCCTGATATTCTATGATTCTAAGCTCAGGGTCTTCCAGCATGCCTTAAACTGATCAGATTTTAAATAAGTCTGATCTCAGCCCACAGCCTTAGTTAAGAAAGCCACATCTCCATCTTTCCTGTCTGTCATCTGAGACTTTATCCGCTGCTTTTTCATGCAAGACAACAATTGTGTTTGGCTGTTGTTGGATGCAGATCATGTGACTGATGCCAGAAACGTTCCAAGGTTTATCTCAAAGCCTTTATCAAACATAACTTGTTTTCACCCACCACCAACCCTCACCTCAAACCAAGAGCAGCCCTGCAAGAGGAAGCACAGTGAGCTTCTGCCATGGTGATCACCCTCATCCCACAGCACTGGTGCCACAACTAATTGAATTTCTAATTAACCTGAGGGGAAACACGCCCCTAAGCAGAGGGTCAGCACAAAAGCCGGTGCAAATCTCAGGTCCCTGGTACGATCTTTTTTGGAACTGTAAGTGGGACTTCAGTGGTTCATAGGTCTTAAACTGTCCGTCTGACAGAGGGAAATTTCAAGCCACAGGGCCTCAATGTGCCGTCCTCCTTGGAAATTCCACGGGGGGAACTGCCCTTGGCCCCCAGTACATACCAACACATATCAGGGTCGCTTTAAAAGATCAAATTGGAGTCCTCTATGTGACAGGAGATTGTGCAACAGATACAGCTCTTAATAACCTCCCAATTCATTCCCAGAGTAACTATGGTGGAAGCACTAGAAGGACACCAGAAATGAATTTGTCTCAGAAAACTTTTAAGATGAAGGAAACCTGCAGTGTGTCATATGCATGCCAAACCATGTGAGGTAGAAAACAACAATCCTGAAGATTGAAGCAACCAATTAGATCCACTGAAGGAGTGACGTGCACAGCAGAATGTTTTTCTAACTAATTAAGACCTCAAGCAAAAGGGTGTCTCAGGTTCTCCAGGCCATCTAACAACCTGCATAAAAGCCCTCGCAACTCAGGGTTCTTTAACCGCTTCTCTTGACGTCTCCTCCTCAGTGAGCTGGGTAAGTGCGATTTGACTGAATCTCTCCATAGCTATCCAGATGTCTCGTTAGTGATCATTTCAATTTTGCATAGAGACTCCAATTACTGTCTATCTTACGGGAGTTTCCACTAAAAAATTTTGATTATTAAGTTGCAGGCATTGGCGGATTCATGGCATAAAGCGAGGGTGGCAATTTTTTGCAGAGCTACATAGGCATTTGGGACACAAGTTCAGGTTTATTTTCATAAAGAAATAGGCATTCGAATCCCTTTGGCAGCTTTGAAAAAGCTCATAAACCACTTTTAATTCAACAGCAGCTCAGGCAGATTGCTACATTAGATGGATCTCTGCTCTGAACCAGTACGGCAATTTCTCTGTTCTTATGTGCTCTGCTAGCAATGATAGGTGCAGATCCCCAGCTGCTGTAAGTTAGCTTAGCACCATTCATCTCCGTTGAACAGTGGCGATTTCCGCTGGCTCGGGCTCTGGTCCTTAGCGTTTTGTACTGACGAAGAATATTTTCCATACGTACATGGTCAAGTATTGCTGACTCGCAAGCTTTAGAAGCCAAAGTACCACGCGCTCTCTCTTTCCACATGGCCCCCATTTCAACAGGAACTGAGCTTTGACCCGTTTATTCCACTGGCTCTAAGGCATTATGTTGACTCTTTTCCTTTCTGTGTGTTTCAGGTTTACTTCCAACGCACAGAGATGTTGTTCCACCACCAAAAGATTTGTAAACCTTTGTGCTGTAAACCGCACCAAAAGATTTGTAAACCTTGGTTCTGTAAACCGTGGGGTTATGGGGACTCAAGCGGTTACGGAGGCGATTATGGACACTGCCCGCCATACTGCTGGAAAAAGCCATTCAAGTGCTGCTACCCCTGCCCCTACCCCTGCTGCTACCCCCACCCCTATCCCTGCGGCCCAACAGGCCTGTATCCATGTTTCGCTGAGGAGGAATAGCCACGGAACAAGGAACAACCAGCAAACGAAAAGCAAGATACCGATTCACGGCTGAGCTCATGGACAATGGCTTTGGGAAATGCTGAGTGCCCACAACTCCCAAGGGAGCTGTGAGTTCTCAGCACCGCAGGAAACCTGCACCAGATTTCTATTTGCCAGGGGACACTTTAGGACAGTTTCCTCTAATACCGCCATACTCTCTCCTTTACTCTAGCTATCGGACGGCCCGAATCTCAGCTCCATCATGGCCCCTTTCGGCCACTCTGACAGTGTCAATGCAGCAGGGGCCTGTGAGTTCATACAAATGATATTTACACTCGCTCAAAGGCTCTTTACAAAGCAACGTCCTGGGACGTAAGTGTCAATGAGAATTAGGGCCTATGTTTTCTAGCCTTTCCATAAATATGTACCATTTGTTTCCAGTTTCAACACTGCTACAGAAGATGTACAACAGAGAAAGAACTTAGTCCTCTCCTGATATTGTGCGTTGTCTAATTAGACTGGGGCTGGGATAACACAATTAACTGAAAATGGCTGCAAACAGGATTTGATTGTCAAACTCTACAGCGGCACCAAAGAAAGAAGAACATCTGATGAGAAATGCATCACCTGGGAGCAGTTCATTTGTTGTAATCCTGGAAAACCTGGCAATGTATTTTCTACTCTGCATTCTGCCTGTTCCTATGTAATCCTATCATATTAGCATTAAAGGGATTCTGAAACACGATAGCAATCCTCTGGTTTCCGTTCTGGTCCATTCCTCATTTTACAAACATCTATGAGTTAGATGCCAAATACTTTGTAAATGTGGGTAACAATTCACTCCTGCGCAGGGAACCAATGCCTGGGCACTGCTTCTGGACAACTGACTGATGCATAAACACTGACTCATTACTCCTCAGACCTCCTCTGCGACACAACTCTCTGCTTTTGTTAACTTCCACAGCTAGGGAAACTGAGGCACAGAGGCAGCCAGGGATTTGCTCACAGGTGTGGGAAGTGATTTGCTCAAGTTCACACAGTCAGGCCCTGGCAAAACTGGGATTAAAACTCACAATTTCCAGACTCCCAGCCTTTCTGATTATTTCCTCAGACTCTGTTACCCCTCCATGGAAACCCCCTCATGTCTTGCTGGTGTGATGACTTACAGCTCTCCGGCCATACATTTGATTTAAAGATAATATACCTTTGCCCTCTAATATGGGACCCGTAGTATGGCCACATTCTTTGAAATACAGAAACACAAGACTTTCCATTTTGATCCAATCAATCACCCAGCTAGTCCAGGTTTCAGAGTAGCAGCCGTGTCAGTCTGTATCCGTAAAAAGAAAAGGAGGACTTGTGGCACCTTAGAGACTAACACATTTATTAGAGCATAAGCTTTTGTGAGCTACAGCTCACTTCATCGGCTCTGACAGTGACCAACAACAGCTGCTTCAGAGGAAGGCTCAAGAAACTCTGCAGAAGGCAGTTGTGGGATAACCTGCCCATAGGAGAAGTTTCTGACTCATTTCTATTAATTACTCAGACCTATTCTTCATTATTGGCTAATGCCCTGAGGCAGGAAAGTTTATATCCCTGCCAAACAGAATGGAATAAGTCCGTCTCAATCTACCACTGCTCGAGGGTACGGCACACACCATTGTGCCTGGATTGCCCAGGGTACGCACCAGCTTCTCGCTCTCCTTCGAGATACCAGGGTGACTAGCACCTTTACAGCCCGGCTTCCTGTGGAATAAAGCCTTGCGCAATCTACCAATGGGCATTTCATCTTCAGATCAACGCACTCATGGAAAACTAACGCCCTGGTAGCTCTGAGACCATTGTTCTTACCTCCTGCAACAGAGTCCACTCCTCACTAGCCTCCCCTCGTGGCCAGGCACGGCCTCACCTCTTTCCCGCTGGGGAAAGCCCCTGCTAATGCTCGCTCCAGTGGTGGTTCCTCTGCCTGCTAACGTGGCTCTCCGGTCGGGTCACCAACTTTTCTCCACCCCTTCTGTGGTCCCGATTGTCCCACACTACAAGTCCAAGAACTGTCTACCCCTTTAAGGGTCCCCTGGAGCTCACAAACAGAACAGACTCCCTGCTCCCCCTAGCAACTCTTCACCCCTTGCAGAAGGGCAATACCAGGCCTTTGAACCACGCTAGCTTTCAAAATAGCTCTTCTCAGACGTAAGTTTGCTAGACTTTTGTTCTGCCCTGGGGTAAATTTCACTTTATCGGGATTACAAAATCATCTCTCAATAGACCTCCCTTACTAGGGTGATCATCAAAGCAGAACCATACACTTCTGTTAATTGTAGGGTTGCTCATTGTTTGAATTGAAGGTTGGCGGCACAGGGCTTTCTAAGGGTTTGGAGTTACAACCTCAGCACTCACATCTCCATCCATGAGCACCTAAGAGAACTGAGGTCGTCTGAGAAAATGCAGATGATGTAGCCCACAAGAAGCACAGGAGAGATGGAGAAAAACCAGGACACGGACATGGGATGATATTACACCAATTCAGCCTCTGGCCAGCCATAGGATTCTGCATCATGAGATCAGTCTTCTGGTTTCGTTTCTGCTGCATTCCTCAGTTAGCCACCTCTGTGAGTTAGGTGCCTAAACACTTGGTAAATCTGGCCTTGTCGGTAACAATTCACTCCTGCGCAGGGACCCAGTGCCTGGGTACTACTTAAGTCCCAATGCGCCCTTGGTTATAAGAGAATCAGGTCCGGCAAGAGGCCGTAAATCAGAAGGGGTATTACCCTGTGGTTCCCCTGCTAGTACCAACTAACGCCAGTCGGGTGTTCGGTATCCCTTCTCTTTGGAACAGCTCGGCCTTTTCAGTCATGGTTTAATACATGACTTCATTGGGAAGTGGGAATGAATCTGAAGGAAATTCAGCGGTGGATCTGAGCATCAGTAGCATGTACAACAATCCAGTCTGGTCTTTCAAATCCATGCTGATATTGGTTTGGGATATTCTGCCATTAAGCACTGCAATTTCAGGGAGCCTGTAATCTGCGTACTCTGCACATCCACCCATAATGCATCTAAGCTAATGCTCCCTGAAATGAATGGTAGAGCATCATGGCAGAAGCACACAGTACTATTTGTTCCAGGGCTGCTCATTGACTGTGTTCGGGGTTGGTGGCACAGTGTTTTATAAAGGCCTGGACTTACAATCTTGAATCTATACCACCTCAGCAACCACATCTCCGTCCATGAGCAGCTAAGAGAAGGGAGATCTTATGGGAAAGTGCGGCCAAGAGAGCCCAAGTGAACCACGGGAAGATGAAGAAAAGGCATCACGGACCAAGCAAGAGACCTCTCTGGAATGAGTTTAGGACAATGCATACTATCACCACCTGGAGGTCATGTTTCCAGGTCTTTCTCTGCCGGGAATACTTCCAGTAGTCAACAGAGCCGGAACGATTTACAGCTGGCTCAATAACTATACAATGGAATTTTCTAGAAAAGAGAAACACCTAGCTGCTATAGAATGAAAATCGACACAGCTACAAATTCTGAAGCGAGAAATCATGACCTGACTAAGGCCTAGAAATGAGAGCCACGGAAATACATTTTTGAAGTGACTCTATTACTCAAACATGGGCATCTTCTATGAACAAAACAATCAACATTCTAATCATACAACACTTTGCATATATAGAACTTTAATGACTGTTTGCGAAGTGGTTGGCATCCTGAGTTACCACTTACCATCCGACACG
The DNA here is from genome assembly GCF_965152275.1 of Natator depressus. Lineage (NCBI taxonomy): Eukaryota > Metazoa > Chordata > Testudines > Cheloniidae > Natator > Natator depressus. Next base: position 2,208,794 of record NC_134257.1, on the reverse strand, counting down.
AGTGTTCCTATCCTTATTGTCTATGCAAATAAACAGAGGCACGCTGTGCGGAAGGTCACCCAAGGAGTCCGTTGCAGAGACAGCAATAAAACCACGTAGTCCGATTTCTCATGCCACACGCTACTCTCTGGGTTGAACATTAGTTGACCTCATTACGTGACGTTAATCAAGTGTTTTGTTAATAACATTTCGTGTTTTGGGCTTCCTCATATGCAATTTACAAGACTCTAATGATTACGGCGACTCTATTGTATTCTTGTTTTGTTTGGCAAGCTTCTGGACGAATTCTCTTCTGATCTAAGCATAAACAAAGACCAACTAAATAATGTGCTGATCCCCTTCAATTTTGCCTTCTTTGTGCATGGAGATACTAATTTGCCAAAGGAATGATCAGGATGTAAATTACATAAATGTTCATTGGTGGCTTAAGATTATAAACTGCCATTTATTATTCAAATATTAAGTACTGAAGTGACAAGACACATGTCTCTTCCTGTGAAAAATCCGGCTGTTATTGTCAAGCAAAATCTTAACTCCAGCCTCGTTTGCCTCAAAACATTTTTCCACCACCTCCAGCAACATGGACCCTTCACTTGTTCCACATTTATTTGCTGAGTATGTCAGTTACATAGTTGGTAATCGGTGGTGTAGGATAGTCAACTTGAACTTAGAATTCCAATATAAAGTTTCGTCACTCCCATGCAGAAGAATCAGAAGATGTTTCCTCCAGAAACTTGTCAAAACAAAACAAAAAAAGAACTCATGAATGCGTCTCTCTATGGCAGGGGTTCTCAAAAATTACGACAGCACCACAGGAGCTCGGCCTGAAGCCTGATCCCGCCCAAGCCCTGCTACCTGCGGTGTGGGGGCGGGGGGCAAAGCGAAAGCCCCACTGCCTCAGGCCACAGGGACAAAGCCGAAGCCCAAGGGCAGAGGCCTATAAGCTTAGCCCCGCCACCCAGGGCTGAAGCCTTCTGGCTTTGGCTTGGGCTTTGGCCCTGAGCCTCAGCAAGTCTAAACCAGCTCTGGCGACCCTATTAAAATGGGGTCGCAACCCACTTTGGGGTCCTGACCCACAGTTTGAGAACCGCTGCTCTATGTATTACTCTCCTCTTTGTCACACCTTTAGAATCCAAAAATGTGAAGGGTCTGACAGGGTCCAGGCTCAACGGGAAGCACGTGTTTTCAAGACTAATGTGTCTAATTCTGTCTCTGCAACTCATTTCCTGTAAGACCTTATTCTCAATGTGCCTGTGTTTATCCACGTAGATAACAGGGACAATATCACTTGTCATGGATGTTCCGCTTCCTTGACACACTGGATAGCCACCCTCTTCGCAAACACTCATGAAGGCTTTTGATGTCTAAAGTATTGAATTATGGTGATAATGATAGTTTATTCCTGGAAGACACCCTTGTATTGAGTAACAGCGTCACTTTACAAGGAATTAATATCTAGACCAGAGATTCTCAAACTTCATTGCACCATGACCCCCTTCTGACAAAAATTACTACATGACCCCAAGAGGAGGAACTGAAGCCTGAGCCAACCCAAGCCCTGCTGCTCCAAGCAGGCGTGGGGGGAAGCGGTCAAAACCAAAGATCAAGGGCTTCAGCCCTGGGCAGAGGGCTTGCAACCGGTTGGTGGGGCTCAGGCTTCAGCCCTGGGCAGTGGGGCTCGGGTTTCGGCTTTGGCCCCGGGTCCCAACCAGTCTAAAACCAGCCCTGGCAACCCCATCAAAATGGGCTTGCGACCCACTTTGGGGTCCCAACCTTCTAAGGTGTTCAGAGCCTTAGAATCACAACAAGGCTTCTCACGCTCATTCCAGGAAACTTTCCAGAAAACCTTTTGTAGTGATAAACACCCATTTTTCATGATTTGTGTGCATAAAAACAAACATCTTCTGTATTTTCCACAGTATGCATCCGATGAAGTGAGCTGTAGCTCACGAAAGCTTATGCTCAAATAAATTGCTTAGTCTCTAAGGTGCCACAAGTACTCCTTTTCTTTTTGCGAATACAGACTAACACGGCTGTTACTCTGAAACCTTTCCATGGAGTGTATGTTACAATTTCAACATCATTCTCCTCATAGTAGACAAACATTCTGCTGGCTAGAAAGCTGGCTAGATTGTCGGGCTCAACGGGTAGTTATCAATGGCTCCATGTCTAGTTGGCAGCCGGAATCAAGTGGAGTGCCCCAAGGGTCGGTTCTCGGGCCGGTTTTGTTCAATATCTTCATAAATCATCTTGAAGATGGTTTGGATTGCGCCCTCAGCAAGTTTGCAGATGACACTAAACTGGGGGGAGAGGTAGATACGATGGAGGGTAGGGATAGGATACAGAGGGACCTAGATAAATTGGAGGATTGGGCCAAAAGAAATCTGATGAGGTTCAACAAGGACAAGTGCCGAGTCCTGCACTTAGGACGGAAGAATCCCATGCACCGCTACAGACTAGGGACCGAATGGCTCGGCAGCAGTTCTGCAGAAAAGGACCTAGGGGTTACAGTGGACGAGAAGCTGCATATGAGTCAACAGTGTGCCCTTGTTGCCAAGAAGGCCAATGGCATTTGGGGATGTATAAGTAGGGGCATTGCCAGCAGATCGAGGGACGTGATCGTTCCCCTCTATTGAACGCTGGTGAGGCCTCATCTGGAGTACTGTGTCCAGTTTGGGGCCCCACGCTACAAGAAGGATGTGGAAAAATTGGAAAGAGTCCAGCGGAGGGAAACCAAAATGATTAGGGGACTGGAACACATGACTTCTGAGGAGAGGCTGAGGGAACTGGGATGTTTAGTCTACGGAAGAGAAGAATGAGGGGGGATTTGATAGCTGCTTTCAACTACCTGAAAGGGGGTTCCAAAGAGGATGGCTCTAGACTGTTCTCAGTGGTAGCAGATGACAGAACAAGGAGTAATGGTCTCAAGTTGCAGTGGGGGAGATTTAGGTTGGATATGAGGAAAAACTTTTTCACTAGGAGGGTGGTGAAACACTGGAATGCGTTACCTAGGGAGCTGATGGAATCTCCTTCCTTAGAAGTTTTTAAGGTCAGGCTTGACAAAGCCCTGGCTGGGATGATTTAATTGGGGATCGGTCCTGCTTTGAGCAGGGGGTTGGACTAGATGACCTCCTGAGGTCCCTTCCAACCCTGATATTCTATGATTCTAAGCTCAGGGTCTTCCAGCATGCCTTAAACTGATCAGATTTTAAATAAGTCTGATCTCAGCCCACAGCCTTAGTTAAGAAAGCCACATCTCCATCTTTCCTGTCTGTCATCTGAGACTTTATCCGCTGCTTTTTCATGCAAGACAACAATTGTGTTTGGCTGTTGTTGGATGCAGATCATGTGACTGATGCCAGAAACGTTCCAAGGTTTATCTCAAAGCCTTTATCAAACATAACTTGTTTTCACCCACCACCAACCCTCACCTCAAACCAAGAGCAGCCCTGCAAGAGGAAGCACAGTGAGCTTCTGCCATGGTGATCACCCTCATCCCACAGCACTGGTGCCACAACTAATTGAATTTCTAATTAACCTGAGGGGAAACACGCCCCTAAGCAGAGGGTCAGCACAAAAGCCGGTGCAAATCTCAGGTCCCTGGTACGATCTTTTTTGGAACTGTAAGTGGGACTTCAGTGGTTCATAGGTCTTAAACTGTCCGTCTGACAGAGGGAAATTTCAAGCCACAGGGCCTCAATGTGCCGTCCTCCTTGGAAATTCCACGGGGGGAACTGCCCTTGGCCCCCAGTACATACCAACACATATCAGGGTCGCTTTAAAAGATCAAATTGGAGTCCTCTATGTGACAGGAGATTGTGCAACAGATACAGCTCTTAATAACCTCCCAATTCATTCCCAGAGTAACTATGGTGGAAGCACTAGAAGGACACCAGAAATGAATTTGTCTCAGAAAACTTTTAAGATGAAGGAAACCTGCAGTGTGTCATATGCATGCCAAACCATGTGAGGTAGAAAACAACAATCCTGAAGATTGAAGCAACCAATTAGATCCACTGAAGGAGTGACGTGCACAGCAGAATGTTTTTCTAACTAATTAAGACCTCAAGCAAAAGGGTGTCTCAGGTTCTCCAGGCCATCTAACAACCTGCATAAAAGCCCTCGCAACTCAGGGTTCTTTAACCGCTTCTCTTGACGTCTCCTCCTCAGTGAGCTGGGTAAGTGCGATTTGACTGAATCTCTCCATAGCTATCCAGATGTCTCGTTAGTGATCATTTCAATTTTGCATAGAGACTCCAATTACTGTCTATCTTACGGGAGTTTCCACTAAAAAATTTTGATTATTAAGTTGCAGGCATTGGCGGATTCATGGCATAAAGCGAGGGTGGCAATTTTTTGCAGAGCTACATAGGCATTTGGGACACAAGTTCAGGTTTATTTTCATAAAGAAATAGGCATTCGAATCCCTTTGGCAGCTTTGAAAAAGCTCATAAACCACTTTTAATTCAACAGCAGCTCAGGCAGATTGCTACATTAGATGGATCTCTGCTCTGAACCAGTACGGCAATTTCTCTGTTCTTATGTGCTCTGCTAGCAATGATAGGTGCAGATCCCCAGCTGCTGTAAGTTAGCTTAGCACCATTCATCTCCGTTGAACAGTGGCGATTTCCGCTGGCTCGGGCTCTGGTCCTTAGCGTTTTGTACTGACGAAGAATATTTTCCATACGTACATGGTCAAGTATTGCTGACTCGCAAGCTTTAGAAGCCAAAGTACCACGCGCTCTCTCTTTCCACATGGCCCCCATTTCAACAGGAACTGAGCTTTGACCCGTTTATTCCACTGGCTCTAAGGCATTATGTTGACTCTTTTCCTTTCTGTGTGTTTCAGGTTTACTTCCAACGCACAGAGATGTTGTTCCACCACCAAAAGATTTGTAAACCTTTGTGCTGTAAACCACACCAAAAGATTTGTAAACCTTGGTTCTGTAAACCGTGGGGTTATGGGGACTCAAGCGGTTACGGAGGCGATTATGGACACTGCCCGCCATACTGCTGGAAAAAGCCATTCAAGTGCTGCTACCCCTGCCCCTACCCCTGCTGCTACCCCCACCCCTATCCCTGCGGCCCAACAGGCCTGTATCCATGTTTCGCTGAGGAGGAATAGCCACGGAACAAGGAACAACCAGCAAACGAAAAGCAAGATACCGATTCACGGCTGAGCTCATGGACAATGGCTTTGGGAAATGCTGAGTGCCCACAACTCCCAAGGGAGCTGTGAGTTCTCAGCACCGCAGGAAACCTGCACCAGATTTCTATTTGCCAGGGGACACTTTAGGACAGTTTCCTCTAATACCGCCATACTCTCTCCTTTACTCTAGCTATCGGACGGCCCGAATCTCAGCTCCATCATGGCCCCTTTCGGCCACTCTGACAGTGTCAATGCAGCAGGGGCCTGTGAGTTCATACAAATGATATTTACACTCGCTCAAAGGCTCTTTACAAAGCAACGTCCTGGGACGTAAGTGTCAATGAGAATTAGGGCCTATGTTTTCTAGCCTTTCCATAAATATGTACCATTTGTTTCCAGTTTCAACACTGCTACAGAAGATGTACAACAGAGAAAGAACTTAGTCCTCTCCTGATATTGTGCGTTGTCTAATTAGACTGGGGCTGGGATAACACAATTAACTGAAAATGGCTGCAAACAGGATTTGATTGTCAAACTCTACAGCGGCACCAAAGAAAGAAGAACATCTGATGAGAAATGCATCACCTGGGAGCAGTTCATTTGTTGTAATCCTGGAAAACCTGGCAATGTATTTTCTACTCTGCATTCTGCCTGTTCCTATGTAATCCTATCATATTAGCATTAAAGGGATTCTGAAACACAATAGCAATCCTCTGGTTTCCTTTCTCCTGCATTCCTCATTTACCAGCCTCCGTGAGTTAGGTGCATAAATACTTTGTGACTCAGGCCCTGTTGGTAACAATTTAGTCCAGCGCAGGGAGCCAGTGCCTGTGCACTACCATTCGAGCCTATGGTTCCCCTTTTAGTGCCAACTAACACCAGTCGGGCGTTCGGTATCCAGTCTCATCGGGAACAGTTCGATCTTCTCAGTCACAGTTTAATGCCTGACAAAGGGAGCCTGGTGTGATCCAGATGGGCAATGCCGGAGCTTAACCGGTTCCTCCCATTCCCTCCCATACCCTGAGCTTAGCGAGCAGCCTGGTGTCCTCCCCACAAGGTACTCTCACCTCTCATCATTTTTAATTCCCTGGGCTTCAGATTCAAGTGTAAGAAATCAGAAACCTTATAGGGGTGTGGCCTTGGTTTTAACAATGCACATGGAGCTTTTTCAGTGGTGCATCTCACACCAGTTTGGAAAAGAAAAACAGTCATTGATAAACATTCAGATTAGGGAAACCTAAATAACCCCATTTTCTTTATACACCCTGGGCTGCTGTTTTGAAGCAGGAGATGTTTTTTTTATTGGACACTCATGTGTGAGCGTGTGCTGTGACACACCAGTGATCGACATCCAATTCCCCAGAAAGGCTCAGAGATTGGATAAAATCAGCCGTGTCACAAAATGTGAGCGAGGCTAGCAAGTTCATAGTTCTAGCCTGATCTAATACTGTGCATTTAACTTCCATAAAGGGTGTGGGGAAGAATACGTGAACATATTTTCATTTAGATGTTCTGAATGGTGCATACACTTTGATTCATTACTCCTCAGACGTCCTCTGCGACACACCTATCTGCTTTTGTTCACAGTCCACAGCTAGAAAAACTGAGGCACAGAGGCATCCAGGGATTTGCTCACAGATGTGGGAAGAGATTTGCTCGAGTTCACACAGTGAGGCCCTGGCAAAACTGGGATTAAAACTCACAATTTCCAGACTCCCAGCCTTTCTGACTCTGTTACCCCGCCGCGGAAACCCCCTCATGTCTTGCTGGTGTGATGACTTACAGCTCTCCAGCCATGCATTTGCTTTATAGAAAATACACCTTTGCCCTCTAATATGGGACCCGTAACATGGCCACATTCTTTGAAAAACAGAAACATGAGACTTTCCATTTTGATCCTGTCAATGACTCATCTAAGCCAGTGTCATGCCTCTGACAGTGACCAGCAACAGCTGCTTCAGAGGAAGGCTCAAGAAACCCTGCAGAAGGCAGTTGTGGGATAACCTGCCCACAGGAGAAGTTTCTGACTCATTTCCATTAATTACTCAGACGTAATCTCCATTATTGGCTAATGCCCTGAGGCAGGAAAGTTTATATCCCTGCAAAACAAAGTGAAATAAGTCCGTCTCAGTCTACCGCTGCTCAAGGGTATGGCACACACCATTGTGCTTGGATTGCCCAGGGTACGCACCAGCTTCTCACTCTCCTTCGAGATACAAGGGTGACTAGCACATTTACAGCCTGGCTTCCTGAGGAATAAAGCCTTGCACAATCTACCAATGGGCATTTCATCTTCAGATCACAGCACTCATGGAGAACTAATGCCCTGGTAGCTCTGAGACCACTGTTCTTACCTCCTGCAACAGAGTCCACTCCTCACTAGCCTCCCCTCGTGGCCAGGCACGGCCTCACCTCTTTCCCGCTGAGGAAAGCCCCTGCTAATGCTCCCTGCAGTCCTGTGGTGGTTTCTCTGTACGGTGACCAGACAGCAAGTGTGAAAAATCAGGACGGGGGTGGGGGGTAATCGGAGCCTATATAAGAAAAAAAAAACAAAAATCGGGACTGTCGCTATAAAAACAGGACATCCGGTCACCCTATTTCTCTGCCTGACGAGCTGGAGGGACCAGAGAGGCCCCCTTGAGAGACCGGGTAGGATGTAGCCCAGAGGCAGAACAGCACCATGTGGTGGGTGTATTTGGTCAGCATGGCGCGGATGGCCCCCCGCTGACCAAGCAGCGGGACCTTCACCTCCCACCACTGTCAGGGCCCTGGGCTGGAACGCAGTGGAGTTGGGTGGGCCTGCGTTCCCCTACCCCGGCCAACCTACCTTGGGTAGCAGAATCGCACGCTACAAACCCGCACCAACGCTCCCCGGCCTGAGGGGCGCGCTGCAGACTCGCGCCGACGCTCCCCGGCCTGAGGGGCGCGCTGCAGACTCGCGCCGACGCTCCCCGGCCTGAGGGGCGCGCTGCAGACTCGCGCCGACGCTCCCCGGCCTGAGGGGCGCGCTGCAGACTCGCGCCGACGCTCCCCGGCCTGAGGGGCGCGCTGCAGACTCGCGCCGACGCTCCCCGGCCTGAGGGGCGCGCTACGGACTCGCGCCGACGCTCCCCGGCCTGAGGGGCGCGCTACGGACTCGCGCCGACGCTCCCCGGCCTGAGGGGCGCGCTACGGACTCGCGCCGACGCTCCCCGGCCTGAGGGGCGCGCTGCAGACTCGCGCCGACGCTCCCCGGCCTGAGGGGCGCGCTGCAGACTCGCGCCGACGCTCCCCGGCCTGAGGGGCGCGCTGCAGACTCGCGCCGACGCTCCCCGGCCTGAGGGGCGCGCTACGGACTCGCGCCGACGCTCCCCGGCCTGAGGGGCGCGCTACGGACTCGCGCCGACGCTCCCCGGCCTGAGGGGCGCGCTACGGACTCGCGCCGACGCTCCCCGGCCTGAGGGGCGCGCTGCAGACTCGCGCCGACGCTCCCCGGCCTGAGGGGCGCGCTACGGACTCGCGCCGACGCTCCCCGGCCTGAGGGGCGCGCTGCAGACTCGCGCCGACGCTCCCCGGCCTGAGGGGCGCGCTACGGACTCGCGCCGACGCTCCCCGGCCTGAGGGGCGCGCTGCAGACTCGCGCCGACGCTCCCCGGCCTGAGGGGCGCGCTGCAGACTCGCGCCGACGCTCCCCGGCCTGAGGGGCGCGCTGCAGACTCGCGCCGACGCTCCCCGGCCTGAGGGGCGCGCTACGGACTCACACCGGCACACCTTCTCCGCTAATTCTCCAGCGCCCGAAAGGTGTGACTTAGGCCTGCCCGTGGGACCATTGCTCTCCATCGCCCCCTAGGGGCTTGGTGGACCAATTGAAACCTGTCACAGACCCCTTCAGGCCGCTGTGAAGGAGCCTTCCAGTGAGTGCAGATGTTATGCGTCCCAACCCAGAGCTGCCCAAAGGGGCCTTTGTGGAACTGAGATTCAGGCCTACAGATCGTTAAGAAGAAGCCAAGAGGAAGGGAGGCATTCGAGGAAACAGTCGCAAAGTGCAACCTGGGAAATGCAGCTACAGGGCAGATAGCCTGAGGTGCTGAGCACCCAGAGCTCCCAGGGGAGTCGAGGGTGCTCAGCATTTCTGAAAGCCATTGCCCATAAGCTCAGCCGTGAATCCAGATCTTGCTTTGCGTTGCCTGCTCGCCTCTGGTTCCGTGGCTGTTCCTCCTCAGCAAAACAAATGTGTCCATACTGGTATCTCTGGCGACACTGGCAAGGGGAAGGGGAGCAGCAGCCATAACACCACCTGTGTTGCCTGGGGTAACACCATGGCTTCCAGCCCCTGCCACAGCAAGGGTTGTAGCAGCCAGGACGACAGAACTGTTGGGGGTAGAAATACATCTTCCTGCTTTGGAGGTAACCCTGAAACACACAGCAGGGAAAAGAGTCAACAGAACACGCGGTGGCCAGGAGAACGAAGGGATCAGTGCTGAGTTACTGTTCCACCTGCAGCCATGGAGAGAAAGAGAGAGACTGAGCAGGGACATTGTTACCTAGCCCCTCAATTCCTGGCTATATTTTGTCCCCTGTTTCCTCCTCTTAGTCCTTTTACTCCATGTTAGACACCCTCCTAACCAGCCACTTTGAACCCTTCTCAATCCCTTGGTTTTAAAAACACTGACTGGAGTAAGTAAACATGCGATATGATGTACGGCTATCATGCATGGAAGGGATTTTTATTGCTTTTACAAAATGTCTCTACAAATGTCGACAGAACCTAAGCTAAACTTCCTAAGGTTACTTTCCTTGTGAGGATTTCCGCTCAGGGTGCAAACCACGTCTCTCCACAACCACAGGGTAGCACTTTGGCTTCTAGAGCTTGTGAGTCAGCAATTTCTGCTAATGAATGAATGGAAAATACTCTGTACCCAATACCAAATGCTAAGGGCCTGATCCTGAGCAGGGTTAAATCGGCTTAGTTACACTAACTTCATCGGAGACATGCTGACTTACACCAACCTACGATCTGCCTCTAAAATTGCTCCTTGTACACATAGAATCATAGAATCATAGAATATCAGGGTTGGAAGGGACCTCAGGAGGTCATCTAGTCCAACCCCCTGCTCAAAGCAGGACCAATCCCCAATTAAATCATCCCAGCCAGGGCTTTGTCAAGCCTGACCTTAAAAACTTCTAAGGAAGGAGATTCTACCACCTCCCTAGGTAACGCATTCCAGTGTTTCACCACCCTCCTAGTGAAAAAGTTTTTCCTCATATCCAACCTAGACCTCCCCCACTGCAACTTGAGACCATTACTCCTTGTCCTGTCCTCTTCTACCGCTGAGAATAGTCTAGAACCATCCTCTTTGGAACCACCTCTCAGGTAGTTGAAAGCAGCTATCAAATCCCCCCTCATTCTTCTCTTCTGCAGACTAAACAATCCCAGTTCCCTCAGCCTCTCCTCAGAAGTCATGTGTTCCAGACCCCTAATCATTTTTGTTGCCCTTCGCTGGACTCTCTCCAATTTATCCACATCCTTCTTGTAGTGTGGGGCCCAAAACTGGACACAGTACTCCGGATGAGGCCTCACCAATGTCGAATAGAGGGGAACGATCACGTCCCTCGATCTGCTCGCTATGCCCCTACTTATACATCCCAAAATGCCATTGGCCTTCTTGGCAACAAGGGCACACTGCTGACTCATATCCAGCTTCTCGTCCACTGTAACCCCTAGGTCCTTTTCCGCAGAACTGCTGCCTAGCCATTCGGTCCCTAGTCTGTAGCTGTGCATTGGGTTCTTCCGTCCTAAGTGCAGGACCCTGCACTTATCCCTACTGAACCTCATCAGGTTTCTTTTGGCCCAATCCTCCAATTTGTCTAGGTCCCTCTGTATCCTATCTCTGCCCTCCAACGTATCTACCACTCCTCCCAGTTTAGTATCATCCGCAAATTTGCTAAGAGTGCAATCCACACCATCCTCCAGATCATTTATGAAGATATTGAACAAAACCGGCCCCAGGACTGACCCCTGGGGCACGCCACTTGACACTGGCTGCCAACTAGACATGGAGCCATTGATCACTACCCGTTGAGCCCGACAATCTAGCCAACTTTCTACCCACCTTATAGTACATTCATCCAGCCCATACTTCTTTAACTTGCTGACAAGAATACTGTGGGAGACCGTGTCAAAAGCTTTGCTAAAGTCAAGAAACAATACATCCACTGCTTTCCCTTCATCCACAGAATCAGTAATCTCATCATAGAAGGCGATTAGATTAGTCAGGCATGACCTTCCCTTGGTGAATCCATGCTGACTGTTCCTGATCACTTTACTCTCGTGTAAGTGCTTCAGGATTGATTCCTTGAGGACCTGCTCCATGATTTTTCCGGGGACTGAGGTGAGGCTGACTGGCCTGTAGTTCCCAGGATCCTCCTCCTTCCCTTTTTTAAAGATTGGCACTACATTAGCCTTTTTCCAGTCATCTGGGACTTCCCCCGTTCGCCACGAGTTTTCAAAGATAATGGCCAATGGCTCTGCAATCACATCCGCCAATTCCTTTAGCACTCTCGGATGCAACTCGTCCGGCCCCATGGACTTGTGCATGTCCAGCTTTTCTAAATAGTCCCTAACCACCTCTTTCTCCACAGAGGGCTGGCCATCTACTCCCCATGTTGCGATGCCCAGCGCAGCAGTCTGGGAGCTGTCCTTGTTAGTGAAGACAGAGGCAAAAAAAGCATTGAGCACATTAGCTTTTTCCACATCCTCTGTCACTAGGTTGCCTCCCTCATTCAGTAAGGGGCCCACACTTTCCTTGGCTTTCTTCTTGTTGCCAACATACCTGAAGAAACCCTTCTTGTTACTCTTGACATCTCTTGCTAGCTGCAGCTCCAGGTGCGATTTGGCCCTCCTGATTTCATTCCTACATGCCCGAGCAATATTTTTATACTCTTCCCTGGTCATATGTCCAACCTTCCACTTCTTGTAAGCTTCTTTTTTATGTTTAAGATCCGCTAGGATTTCACCATTAAGCCAAGCTGGTCGCCTGCCATATTTACTATTCTTTCGACTCATCGGGATGGTTTGTCCCTGTAACCTCAACAGGGATTCCTTGAAATACAGCCAGCTCTCCTGGACTCCTTTCCCCTTCATGTTAGTCCCCCAGGGGATCCTACCCATCCGCTCCCTGAGGGAGTCAAAGTCTGCTTTCCTGAAGTCCAGGGTCCGTATCCTGCTGCTTACCTTTCTTCCCTGTGTCAGGATCCTGAACTCGACCATCTCATGGTCACTGCCTCCCAGATTCCCATCCACTTTTGCTTCCCCCACTAATTCTTCCCTGTTTGTGAGCAGTAGGTCAAGAAAAGCTCCCCCCTAGTTGGCTCGTCTAGCACTTGCACCAGGAAATTGTCCCCTACGCTTTCCAAAAACTTCCTGGATTGTCTATGCACCGCTGTATTGCTCTCCCAGCAAATATCAGGGAAATTAAAGTCACCCATGAGAACCAGGGCGTGCGATCTAGTAGCTTCTGCGAGTTGCCGGAAGAAAGCCTCATCCACCTCATCCCCCTGATCCGGTGGTCTATAGCAGAAGAGAGGAATTGTCAGACTTGGTCAGACCGGTGGTCTGTTTAATCCAGTCTCCTGTCTCAAAGAGCGTTGAGTACTAACTGCTTCCGAATAAACTTGACAAACACGGAAATGATCCTTTATGGCAGGGGTGGCCAACCTGAATCTGAGAAGGAGCCAGAATTTACCAATGAACATTGCCAAAGAGCCACAGTCATACATCAGCAGCCCCCACATCCACTACCCCTCTCCAGCCTCCAGCGCCTCCAGCCCACCGGCAGCCCCGCCAATCAGCGCCTCCCCCTTCCTCCCCATGCCTTCCGCCTACCACAATCAGCTCTTTTGCAGTGTGCAGGAGGCTCTGGTGGGGAGGGGGGAGGAGCGAGGGCATGGCAAGCTCGGGGGAAGGGGCAGGAGCCTTGTGGGTAGGGATGGAGTGGTGGCAGGACCTGGGGCAGAGCAAGGGGTTGAGCAGTGAGCACCCCACAGCACATTGGAAAGTTAGCTTCTGTAGCTCCAGCCTTGGAGTCAGCGCCGATGCAAGGAGCCACATATTAACCTCTGAAGAGCCGCATGGGGCTCCGGAGACACAGGTTGGCCACCCCTGCTTTATGCTAGAGTGCTTTCTTCCCCAAAACCCTCACTTAAAGCTGGGCTATGAGGTTATTCCATGCCACTGGGGAGGTTCCAGTTCCCTGTTTTCAATTCAGAGTAATAGGAACTGGGGATCAGACAAATGTCTGCTCTGCAGTTCTCACCCTCACCTTCCCAAGCATCAATTCACCAATGCCGGCAACTTAAGAACCTCAGCAACAAAATTAGGGGAAAACTCCTTAGCATTGCTAAGAATCAGAATCAATGTACAACATTCAGTCCTAAATGACAGCGATCACTAACATGACACCTCAATTGTATAGAGAGATTGATTCAACTCAGACTTACCCAGTCGCCAAGGAGAGTAAGTCGAGAGAAGTGGTTAGAAAAACCTGGGCTCACAAGAGCTTTTATACTGTCTAACAGACCTCCAGGAGGATCTGAGACACCCTTTGTGTATGAGATCCTGCTTAGTTACCAAACAAATTTTGTTGCGCACATCAGTCTTTCCACTGATATAATGGTTTTCCTGATGAATATTATTAATCTATTGCCAATCTCATATGGAACAACAACCATGATACACCCTGCAGAAGTCTTTGATATGAAAATTTTCATGGGAGATCTACATTCCTGTTATTTTCTTGACTTCACTGGAGTTACAACAGGAATGAATCTGAAGGAAATTGAGCTAGATCAGTGCAACACGTATAGGAATCCAGTCCAGTCCTTTAAATACATGCGGGTATTGGTTACGGACATTGTGGCATATACCACTGCAGTTCTTTAGAATCAGGGCGCCTTCACCCCTGGCAGAGGGGCAATACAAGGCCTATGAACAACTTTCGCTTTCAAAATAGGTCTTCTCAGACATAAGTTTGCATAGACTTTTGTTCTGCCTTGGGGTGAGTTTCAGCTTATCGGGATAAGAAAATCATCTCTCAATAGACCTCCCCTTATCAGGGTGATCATCAGAGCAGAACCATACACTTCTGCTTATTGAATTGCTGCTCACTGTTTGTGTTGAACGCTGGTGGTACAGTGTTTTCTAAGGGCTTGGAGTTACAACCTCAGCACTCACATCTTCATCCATGAGCACCTACGAGAACTGAGGTCTTCTGAGAAAATGCAGATGATGTAGCCCACGAGAAACACAAAAGAGAGGGAGAAAAGGCAGGAGATTGATATGGGATGATATTACACCAATTCAGGCTCTGACCAGCCAAAGGACATGCTTCCAGATCCCTCTCTTGCAGAAAGTGTTCCAGCAATAATACTTACTCAGTTATAGACATCCCAAACAGCGCTTTGGTTTGCAGGGGTCATGAAAGTCACAGTCGGACAAATTTACACCAGCTGAGGATCTGATGCATAACCTTTAAAATACAATTTTATACAAAAGAGAAATATATCGCTGCTATTCAAGGAAAATCAAATAGCTACAAATTCTGAGGCTAGAAATCATGACCTGATTAAGGTGTAAACAGGAGAGAGATAGAAATATATGTTTTAAAGAAAATCTATTACGCAAAAGATGGGCATCTTCCAAGAATAATAAATTATTATAATCATGCAACACTCTGCATGTATAAAACTTTAATGAGTGTTTGTGAAGTGTTTTTAGAGCCTGAGTTTTGAGCAAGCCTCAGAACATACTGTGGGAGTGTTGTTATCCTCATTTGATATGCAAACAAACGGGGGGAATTGAGTTGGAGGTCACAAAATAAGTCACCTGAAGAGAAAGAAATAAAACCCAAATGTCCTGACAATTCGTGCCACGTGTTACTCTCTCGGTTGAGCACTATCAGCCTGCATTGCAAGACAACGTTAGTGAAGTGTCTTCCTAATGACCTTTGGTGGGTTTGGCTTCTTAACATGCAATTTACATGCCTGTAATTGTTAGAGAGACTCA
This sequence comes from Natator depressus, assembly GCF_965152275.1. Lineage (NCBI taxonomy): Eukaryota > Metazoa > Chordata > Testudines > Cheloniidae > Natator > Natator depressus. Next base: position 2,193,603 of record NC_134257.1, on the reverse strand, counting down.
GTCATTTCCTTGTTATGTTTGGCAAGCATCTAGAGGATTCTTTTTCTGATCAAAGCAAAAACAAAGCTCACCTATATACTGTAGTGTTCCACTTTAACTTGGCCTTCCTTATCCATGGCGACAATAATTCACCAAAGGAATGGTAAGTATGTCAATTACATACTTGGTCATAGTAGATCAATTACATAGTTGGTCATAGTATGTCAATTACATATTTGGTGGTGTTGGATCAAAAACTTCTTTTTAGAACTCAAATATCAAAGTTTGTGAGGAGACACGTACGGTCACTGCTGTGCAGAGGAACCAGGAGATGATTCCTTTAGAAACTTGTCAAAACAAAACAAACAAAAGAACCCATGAATGAGTCTCTCTATGAATTACTCTCTTGTTAGTGATTTGTTTAGAATCCGACAAAGTGAAGGGTCTGACAGGGTTCAGGATCAATGGGAAGTATGTGGCACATGTTAAGACTAATGTGTCTACTTCAGTCTCTGCAGCTTACTTCCTGTAAAACCTTATTCTCAATGTGCCTTTGTTTATCCACGTATAAAACAGGGATGATATCACTCATTATGGGTGTTCCACTTCCTTGGCACTCTGGGTATCAAACCTCTTCGCAAACACTCATTAAGGCTTTTGATGTCTAAAATATTATATTATGATACTAATAATAGTTTGTAGCAGGAAAACACCCTTGCATTGAGTAACAGAGTCACTTTACAAGGAATTAAAGGATCATTCCTGTCAGTCCACTAATCAGATTGTGATTTTCCCTTCAGAATTTGAAGCTTTGCATTTCCTTTCATTATACAAATTCCTCAGAGCAGGAGACTGACCAGCAAAGATCAGCATAGCCCCATAATCTTCAAAGGTGTTCAGAGCCTTTGAATCACAACAAGGCTTCTCACCCTTGCCTGGTTACAGGAAACATCCCATAGAGACTCTGGTACGCTCGAAAAATCATTCTCGTCATAGTAGACAAGCATGCTGCAAGCTCAAGGTCTTGCAACATGCCCTAAGGCTGATGAGATTTTCAATTAATCTAATCTAAGCCCATAGCCTTAGCCAAGAAAGCCACATCTCCATCTTTCCTGTCTTTCCCCTGAGGCTTTATCTGCTGCTTTTTCATGCAAGACAAGAACTGTGCTGGCTGTTGTTGGATGGAGATTGTGTTACTGATGCCAGAAACGTAAAAAGGTTTATCTCAAAGGCTTTATCAAACATAACTTGTTTTCACCCACCTCCAACCCTCACCTCAAACCAAGAGCAGCCCTGCAAGAGGAAGCACAGTGAGCTTCTGCCATGGGGATTGCCCTGATCCCACCGCACTGGTGCCACAGCTGGAGTTCGATTATGAACTGAATTTCTAATCAAAATAAAGCGAAACCCATCCCTAAACGGAGGGTCAGCACAAACGCCTGTGCAAATCTCAGGTCCCTGTTAAAATCTCTTATGAAAGCATGTGTGACTAAAGCAGTTCAGAGGCCTTACACTGTCCTTCTGACCTACGGAAATTTCAAGCCATACAGCCTAAATGCTCTGTTCCTCCTAGGAAATTCCATCAGGGAGACTGCCCTGGGCCCCCACTACATGCCAACACATATCAGTGTAGCTTTTATCAGACCAAACTGGAATCCTCTGCATGACAACAGATTGTGCAACAGATACCGTTCTTAATAGCCAGGTCATTCCTGCAGTAACTCTGATGGGCTCACCAGATTGATATCAGGAACAAATTGGTTCCAGAAAACTTTCAAGATGCATGCCATCCACGTGAGGTACATAACTCAATAATCCTGAAGACTGAAGAAACCAATTATAAATATTGAAGGAGTGACGTCTGCAGCAAAATATTTTTTCTAATTAAGACCTCAAGCAAAAAGGGTGTCTCAGATTCTCCAGGCCATCTAAGAACCAGTATAAAAGCGCTCGCGACTCAGGGTTCTTTAAACGCTTCTCTTGACGTCTCCTCCTCAGTGAGCTGGGTAAGTGCGATTTGACTGAACCTCTCCATAGCTATCCAGATGTCGCGTTAGTGATCATTTAAACTGTGGGCTTAATCTTGCACATAGCCTCCAATTATTGTCTATGTTCGGGGTGTTCCACTAAAAAATGTGATTATTAAGTTGCAGGCATTGGTGGATTCATGGTATAGAAGTGAAGGTGCCAATTGTTTGCAGAGGTACATAGGCATTTGGGACACAAATTCTGTTTATTTTCACTAAGAAATAGGCATTCAAATCCCTTAGGCAGCTTTGAAAAAGCTCATAAACCACTTTTAACTTCGTGGTGTTAGAAACAACCCCCACCTTGAGTTAATTACTCAGTAGACCAAGTCTGTGTTCTTCCAATGTATTCTGCAGCAGGTCATACTCAACAGCAGCTCAGGCAGATTGCTACATTAGATGGATCTCTGCTCTGAACCAGTACGGCACTTTCTCTGTTCTTATGTGCTCTGCTAGCAATGATAGGTGCAGATCCCCAGCTGCTGTAAGTTAGCTTAGCACCATTCATCTCCGTTGAACAGTGGCGATTTCCGCTGGCTCGGGCTCTGGTCCTTAGCGTTTTGTACTGACGAAGAATATTTTCCATACGTACATGGTCAAGTATTGCTGACTCGCAAGCTTTAGAAGCCAAAGTACCACGCGCTCTCTCTTTCCACATGGCCCCCATTTCAACAGGAACTGAGCTTTGACCCGTTTATTCCACTGGCTCTAAGGCATTATGTTGACTCTTTTCCTTTCTGTGTGTTTCAGGTTTACTTCCAACGCACAGAGATGTTGTTCCACCACCAAAAGATTTGTAAACCTTTGTGCTGTAAACCACACCAAAAGATTTGTAAACCTTGGTTCTGTAAACCGTGGGGTTATGGGGACTCAAGAGGTTACGGAGGCGATTATGGACACTGCCCGCCATACTGCTGGAAAAAGCCATTCAAGTGCTGCTACCCCTGCCCCTACCCCTGCTGCTACCCCCACCCCTATCCCTGCGGCCCAACAGGCCTGTATCCATGTTTCGCTGAGGAGGAATAGCCACGGAACAAGGAAGAACCAGCAAACGAAAAGGAAGATACCCATTCACGGCTGAGCTCATGGACAATGGCTTTGGGAAATGCTGAGTGCCCACAACTCCCAAGGGAGCTGTGAGTTCTCAGCACCGCAGGAAACCTGCACCAGATTTCTATTTGCCAGGGGACACTTTAGGACAGTTTCCTCTAATACCGCCATACTCTCTCCTTTACTCTAGCTATCGGACGGCCCGAATCTCAGCTCCATCATGGCCCCTTTCGGCCACTCTGACAGTGTCAATGCAGCAGGGGCCTGTGAGTTCATACAAATGATATTTACACTCGCTCAAAGGCTCTTTACAAAGCAACGTCCTGGGACGTAAGTGTCAATGAGAATTAGGGCCTATGTTTTCTAGCCTTTCCATAAATATGTACCATTTGTTTCCAGTTTCAACACTGCTACAGAAGATGTACAACAGAGAAAGAACTTAGTCCTCTCCTGATATTGTGCGTTGTCTAATTAGACTGGGGCTGGGATAACACAATTAACTGAAAATGGCTGCAAACAGGATTTGATTGTCAAACTCTACAGCGGCACCAAAGAAAGAAGAACATCTGATGAGAAATGCATCACCTGGGAGCAGTTCATTTGTTGTAATCCTGGAAAACCTGGCAATGTATTTTCTACTCTGCATTCTGCCTGTTCCTATGTAATCCTATCATATTAGCATTAAAGGGATTCTGAAACACAATAGCAATCCTCTGGTTTCCGTTCTGGTCCATTCCTCATTTTACAAACATCTATGAGTTAGATGCCAAATACTTTGTAAATGTGGGTAACAATTCACTCCTGCGCAGGGAACCAATGCCTGGGCACTGCTTCTGAACAACTGACTGATGCATAAACACTGACTCATTACTCCTCAGACCTCCTCTGCGACACAACTCTCTGCTTTTGTTAACTTCCACAGCTAGGGAAACTGAGGCACAGAGGCAGCCAGGGATTTGCTCACAGGTGCGGGAAGTGATTTGCTCAAGTTCACACAGTCAGGCCCTGGCAAAACTGGGATTAAAACTCACAATATCCAGACTCCCAGCCTTTCTGATTATTTCCTCAGACTCTGTTACCCCTCCATGGAAACCCCCTCATGTCTTGCTGGTGTGATGACTTACAGCTCTCCGGCCATACATTTGATTTAAAGATAATATACCTTTGCCCTCTAATATGGGACCCGTAGTATGGCCACATTCTTTGAAATACAGAAACACAAGACTTTCCATTTTGATCCAATCAATCACCCAGCTAGTCCAGGTTTCAGAGTAGCAGCCGTGTCAGTCTGTATCCGTAAAAAGAAAAGGAGGACTTGTGGCACCTTAGAGACTAACACATTTATTAGAGCATAAGCTTTTGTGAGCTACAGCTCACTTCATCGGCTCTGACAGTGACCAACAACAGCTGCTTCAGAGGAAGGCTCAAGAAACTCTGCAGAAGGCAGTTGTGGGATAACCTGCCCATAGGAGAAGTTTCTGACTCATTTCTATTAATTACTCAGACCTATTCTTCATTATTGGCTAATGCCCTGAGGCAGGAAAGTTTATATCCCTGCCAAACAGAATGGAATAAGTCCGTCTCAATCTACCACTGCTCGAGGGTACGGCACACACCATTGTGCCTGGATTGCCCAGGGTACGCACCAGCTTCTCGCTCTCCTTCGAGATACCAGGGTGACTAGCACCTTTACAGCCCGGCTTCCTGTGGAATAAAGCCTTGCGCAATCTACCAATGGGCATTTCATCTTCAGATCAACGCACTCATGGAAAACTAACGCCCTGGTAGCTCTGAGACCATTGTTCTTACCTCCTGCAACAGAGTCCACTCCTCACTAGCCTCCCCTCGTGGCCAGGCACGGCCTCACCTCTTTCCCGCTGGGGAAAGCCCCTGCTAATGCTCGCTCCAGTGGTGGTTCCTCTGCCTGCTAACGTGGCTCTCCGGTCGGGTCACCAACTTTTCTCCACCCCTTCTGTGGTCCCGATTGTCCCACACTACAAGTCCAAGAACTGTCTACCCCTTTAAGGGTCCCCTGGAGCTCACAAACAGAACAGACTCCCTGCTCCCCCTAGCAACTCTTCACCCCTTGCAGAAGGGCAATACCAGGCCTTTGAACCACGCTAGCTTTCAAAATAGCTCTTCTCAGACGTAAGTTTGCTAGACTTTTGTTCTGCCCTGGGGTAAATTTCACTTTATCGGGATTACAAAATCATCTCTCAATAGACCTCCCTTACTAGGGTGATCATCAAAGCAGAACCATACACTTCTGTTAATTGTAGGGTTGCTCATTGTTTGAATTGAAGGTTGGTGGCACAGGGCTTTCTAAGGGTTTGGAGTTACAACCTCAGCACTCACATCTCCATCCATGAGCACCTAAGAGAACTGAGGTCGTCTGAGAAAATGCAGATGATGTAGCCCACAAGAAGCACAGGAGAGATGGAGAAAAACCAGGACACGGACATGGGATGATATTACACCAATTCAGCCTCTGGCCAGCCATAGGATTCTGCATCATGAGATCAGTCTTCTGGTTTCGTTTCTGCTGCATTCCTCAGTTAGCCACCTCTGTGAGTTAGGTGCCTAAACACTTGGTAAATCTGGCCTTGTCGGTAACAATTCACTCCTGCGCAGGGACCCAGTGCCTGGGTACTACTTAAGTCCCAATGCGCCCTTGGTTATAAGAGAATCAGGTCCGGCAAGAGGCCGTAAATCAGAAGGGGTATTACCCTGTGGTTCCCCTGCTAGTACCAACTAACGCCAGTCGGGTGTTCGGTATCCCTTCTCTTTGGAACAGCTCGGCCTTTTCAGTCATGGTTTAATACATGACTTCATTGGGAAGTGGGAATGAATCTGAAGGAAATTCAGCGGTGGATCTGAGCATCAGTAGCATGTACAACAATCCAGTCTGGTCTTTCAAATCCATGCTGATACTGGTTTGGGATATTCTGCCATTAAGCACTGCAATTTCAGGGAGCCTGTAATCTGCGTACTCTGCACATCCACCCATAATGCATCTAAGCTAATGCTCCCTGAAATGAATGGTAGAGCATCATGGCAGAAGCACACAGTACTATTTGTTCCAGGGCTGCTCATTGACTGTGTTCGGGGTTGGTGGCACAGTGTTTTATAAAGGCCTGGACTTACAATCTTGAATCTATACCACCTCAGCAACCACATCTCCGTCCATGAGCAGCTAAGAGAAGGGAGATCTTATGGGAAAGTGCGGCCAAGAGAGCCCAAGTGAACCACGGGAAGATGAAGAAAAGGCATCACGGACCAAGCAAGAGACCTCTCTGGAATGAGTTTAGGACAATGCATACTATCACCACCTGGAGGTCATGTTTCCAGGTCTTTCTCTGCCGGGAATACTTCCAGTAGTCAACAGAGCCGGAACGATTTACAGCTGGCTCAATAACTATACAATGGAATTTTCTAGAAAAGAGAAACACCTAGCTGCTATAGAATGAAAATCGACACAGCTACAAATTCTGAAGCGAGAAATCATGACCTGACTAAGGCCTAGAAATGAGAGCCACGGAAATACATTTTTGAAGTGACTCTATTACTCAAACATGGGCATCTTCTATGAACAAAACAATCAACATTCTAATCATACAACACTTTGCATATATAGAACTTTAATGACTGTTTGCGAAGTGGTTGGCATCCTGAGTTACCACTTACCATCCGACACGAGTGTTCCTATCCTTATTGTCTATGCAAATAAACAGAGGCACGCTGTGCGGAAGGTCACCCAAGGAGTCCGTTGCAGAGACAGCAATAAAACCACGTAGTCCGATTTCTCATGCCACACGCTACTCTCTGGGTTGAACATTAGTTGACCTCATTACGTGACGTTAATCAAGTGTTTTGTTAATAACATTTCGTGTTTTGGGCTTCCTCATATGCAATTTACAAGACTCTAATGATTACGGCGACTCTATTGTATTCTTGTTTTGTTTGGCAAGCTTCTGGACGAATTCTCTTCTGATCTAAGCATAAACAAAGACCAACTAAATAATGTGCTGATCCCCTTCAATTTTGCCTTCTTTGTACATGGAGATACTAATTTGCCAAAGGAATGATCAGGATGTAAATTACATAAATGTTCATTGGTGGCTTAAGATTGTAAACTGCCATTTATTATTCAAATATTAAGTACTGAAGTGACAAGACACATGTCTCTTCCTGTGAAAAATCCGGCTGTTATTGTCAAGCAAAATCTTAACTCCAGCCTCGTTTGCCTCAAAACATTTTTCCACCACCTCCAGCAACATGGACCCTTCACTTGTTCCACATTTATTTGCTGAGTATGTCAGTTACATAGTTGGTAATCGGTGGTGTAGGATAGTCAACTTGAACTTAGAATTCCAATATAAAGTTTCGTCACTCCCATGCAGAAGAATCAGAAGATGTTTCCTCCAGAAACTTGTCAAAACAAAACAAAAAAAGAACTCATGAATGCGTCTCTCTATGGCAGGGGTTCTCAAAAATTACGACAGCACCACAGGAGCTCGGCCTGAAGCCTGATCCCGCCCAAGCCCTGCTACCTGCGGTGTGGGGGCGGGGGGCAAAGCGAAAGCCCCACTGCCTCAGGCCACAGGGACAAAGCCGAAGCCCAAGGGCAGAGGCCTATAAGCTTAGCCCCGCCACCCAGGGCTGAAGCCTTCTGGCTTTGGCTTGGGCTTTGGCCCTGAGCCTCAGCAAGTCTAAACCAGCTCTGGCGACCCTATTAAAATGGGGTCGCAACCCACTTTGGGGTCCTGACCCACAGTTTGAGAACCGCTGCTCTATGTATTACTCTCCTCTTTGTCACACCTTTAGAATCCAAAAATGTGAAGGGTCTGACAGGGTCCAGGCTCAACGGGAAGCACGTGTTTTCAAGACTAATGTGTCTAATTCTGTCTCTGCAACTCATTTCCTGTAAGACCTTATTCTCAATGTGCCTGTGTTTATCCACGTAGATAACAGGGACAATATCACTTGTCATGGATGTTCCGCTTCCTTGACACACTGGATAGCCACCCTCTTCGCAAACACTCATGAAGGCTTTTGATGTCTAAAGTATTGAATTATGGTGATAATGATAGTTTATTCCTGGAAGACACCCTTGTATTGAGTAACAGCGTCACTTTACAAGGAATTAATATCTAGACCAGAGATTCTCAAACTTCATTGCACCATGACCCCCTTCTGACAAAAATTACTACATGACCCCAAGAGGAGGAACTGAAGCCTGAGCCAACCCAAGCCCTGCTGCTCCAAGCAGGCGTGGGGGGAAGCGGTCAAAACCAAAGATCAAGGGCTTCAGCCCTGGGCAGAGGGCTTGCAACCGGTTGGTGGGGCTCAGGCTTCAGCCCTGGGCAGTGGGGCTCGGGTTTCGGCTTTGGCCCCGGGTCCCAACCAGTCTAAAACCAGCCCTGGCAACCCCATCAAAATGGGCTTGCGACCCACTTTGGGGTCCCAACCTTCTAAGGTGTTCAGAGCCTTAGAATCACAACAAGGCTTCTCACGCTCATTCCAGGAAACTTTCCAGAAAACCTTTTGTAGTGATAAACACCCATTTTTCATGATTTGTGTGCATAAAAACAAACATCTTCTGTATTTTCCACAGTATGCATCCGATGAAGTGAGCTGTAGCTCACGAAAGCTTATGCTCAAATAAATTGCTTAGTCTCTAAGGTGCCACAAGTACTCCTTTTCTTTTTGCGAATACAGACTAACACGGCTGTTACTCTGAAACCTTTCCATGGAGTGTATGTTACAATTTCAACATCATTCTCCTCATAGTAGACAAACATTCTGCTGGCTAGAAAGCTGGCTAGATTGTCGGGCTCAACGGGTAGTTATCAATGGCTCCATGTCTAGTTGGCAGCCGGAATCAAGTGGAGTGCCCCAAGGGTCGGTTCTCGGGCCGGTTTTGTTCAATATCTTCATAAATCATCTTGAAGATGGTTTGGATTGCGCCCTCAGCAAGTTTGCAGATGACACTAAACTGGGGGGAGAGGTAGATACGATGGAGGGTAGGGATAGGATACAGAGGGACCTAGATAAATTGGAGGATTGGGCCAAAAGAAATCTGATGAGGTTCAACAAGGACAAGTGCCGAGTCCTGCACTTAGGACGGAAGAATCCCATGCACCGCTACAGACTAGGGACCGAATGGCTCGGCAGCAGTTCTGCAGAAAAGGACCTAGGGGTTACAGTGGACGAGAAGCTGCATATGAGTCAACAGTGTGCCCTTGTTGCCAAGAAGGCCAATGGCATTTGGGGATGTATAAGTAGGGGCATTGCCAGCAGATCGAGGGACGTGATCGTTCCCCTCTATTGAACGCTGGTGAGGCCTCATCTGGAGTACTGTGTCCAGTTTGGGGCCCCACGCTACAAGAAGGATGTGGAAAAATTGGAAAGAGTCCAGCGGAGGGAAACCAAAATGATTAGGGGACTGGAACACATGACTTCTGAGGAGAGGCTGAGGGAACTGGGATGTTTAGTCTACGGAAGAGAAGAATGAGGGGGGATTTGATAGCTGCTTTCAACTACCTGAAAGGGGGTTCCAAAGAGGATGGCTCTAGACTGTTCTCAGTGGTAGCAGATGACAGAACAAGGAGTAATGGTCTCAAGTTGCAGTGGGGGAGATTTAGGTTGGATATGAGGAAAAACTTTTTCACTAGGAGGGTGGTGAAACACTGGAATGCGTTACCTAGGGAGCTGATGGAATCTCCTTCCTTAGAAGTTTTTAAGGTCAGGCTTGACAAAGCCCTGGCTGGGATGATTTAATTGGGGATCGGTCCTGCTTTGAGCAGGGGGTTGGACTAGATGACCTCCTGAGGTCCCTTCCAACCCTGATATTCTATGATTCTAAGCTCAGGGTCTTCCAGCATGCCTTAAACTGATCAGATTTTAAATAAGTCTGATCTCAGCCCACAGCCTTAGTTAAGAAAGCCACATCTCCATCTTTCCTGTCTGTCATCTGAGACTTTATCTGCTGCTTTTTCATGCAAGACAACAATTGTGTTTGGCTGTTGTTGGATGCAGATCATGTGACTGATGCCAGAAACGTTCCAAGGTTTATCTCAAAGCCTTTATCAAACATAACTTGTTTTCACCCACCACCAACCCTCACCTCAAACCAAGAGCAGCCCTGCAAGAGGAAGCACAGTGAGCTTCTGCCATGGTGATCACCCTCATCCCACAGCACTGGTGCCACAACTAATTGAATTTCTAATTAACCTGAGGGGAAACACGCCCCTAAGCAGAGGGTCAGCACAAAAGCCGGTGCAAATCTCAGGTCCCTGGTACGATCTTTTTTGGAACTGTAAGTGGGACTTCAGTGGTTCATAGGTCTTAAACTGTCCGTCTGACAGAGGGAAATTTCAAGCCACAGGGCCTCAATGTGCCATCCTCCTTGGAAATTCCACGGGGGGAACTGCCCTTGGCCCCCAGTACATACCAACACATATCAGGGTCGCTTTAAAAGATCAAATTGGAGTCCTCTATGTGACAGGAGATTGTGCAACAGATACAGCTCTTAATAACCTCCCAATTCATTCCCAGAGTAACTATGGTGGAAGCACTAGAAGGACACCAGAAATGAATTTGTCTCAGAAAACTTTTAAGATGAAGGAAACCTGCAGTGTGTCATATGCATGCCAAACCATGTGAGGTAGAAAACAACAATCCTGAAGATTGAAGCAACCAATTAGATCCACTGAAGGAGTGACGTGCACAGCAGAATGTTTTTCTAACTAATTAAGACCTCAAGCAAAAGGGTGTCTCAGGTTCTCCAGGCCATCTAACAACCTGCATAAAAGCCCTCGCAACTCAGGGTTCTTTAACCGCTTCTCTTGACGTCTCCTCCTCAGTGAGCTGGGTAAGTGCGATTTGACTGAATCTCTCCATAGCTATCCAGATGTCTCGTTAGTGATCATTTCAATTTTGCATAGAGACTCCAATTACTGTCTATCGTACGGGAGTTTCCACTAAAAAATTTTGATTATTAAGTTGCAGGCATTGGTGGATTCATGGCATAAAGCGAGGGTGGCAATTTTTTGCAGAGCTACATAGGCATTTGGGACACAAGTTCAGGTTTATTTTCATAAAGAAATAGGCATTCGAATCCCTTTGGCAGCTTTGAAAAAGCTCATAAACCACTTTTAATTCAACAGCAGCTCAGGCAGATTGCTACATTAGATGGATCTCTGCTCTGAACCAGTACGGCAATTTCTCTGTTCTTATGTGCTCTGCTAGCAATGGTAGGTGCAGATCCCCAGCTGGTGTAAGTTAGCTTAGCACCATTCATCTCCGTTGAACAGTGGCGATTTCCGCTGGCTCGGGCTCTGGTCCTTAGCGTTTTGTACTGACGAAGAATATTTTCCATACATACATGGTCAAGTATTGCTGACTCGCAAGCTTTAGAAGCCAAAGTACCACGCGCTCTCTCTTTCCACATGGCCCCCATTTCAATAGGAACTGAGCTTTGACCCGTTTATTCCACTGGCTCTAAGGCATTATGTTGACTCTTTTCCTTTCTGTGTGTTTCAGGTTTACTTCCAACGCACAGAGATGTTGTTCCCCCACCAAAAGATTTGTAAACCTTTGTGCTGTAAACCACATCAAAAGATTTGTAAACCTTGCTGCTGTAAACCGCACCAAAAGATTTGTAAACCGTGGGGTTATGGGGACTCAAGCGGTTACGGAGGCGATTATGGACACTGCCCGCCATACTGCTGGAAAAAGCCATTCAAGTGCTGCTACCCCTGCCCCTACCCCTGCTGCTACCCCCACCCCTATCCCTGCGGCCCAACAGGCCTGTATCCATGTTTCGCTGAGGAGGAATAGCCATGGAACAAGGAACAACCAGCAAACGAAAAGCAAGATACCGATTCACGGCTGAGCTCATGGACAATGGCTTTGGGAAATGCTGAGTGCCCACAACTCCCAAGGGAGCTGTGAGTTCTCAGCACTGCAGGAAACCTGCACCAGATTTCTATTTGCCAGGGGACACTTTAGGACAGTTTCCTCTAATACTGCCATACTCTCTCCTTTACTCTAGCTATCGGACGGCCCGAATCTCAGCTCCATCATGGCCCCTTTCGGCCACTCTCACAGTGTCAATGCAGCAGGGGCCTGTGAGTTCATACAAATGATATTTACACTCGCTCAAAGGCTCTTTACAAAGCAACGTCCTGGGACGTAAGTGTCAATGAGAATTAGGGCCTATGTTTTCTAGCCTTTCCATAAATATGTACCATTTGTTTCCAGTTTCAACACTGCTACAGAAGATGTACAACAGAGAAAGAACTTAGTCCTCTCCTGATATTGTGCGTTGTCTAATTAGACTGGGGCTGGGATAACACAATTAACTGAAAATGGCTGCAAACAGGATTTGATTGTCAAACTCTACAGCGGCACCAAAGAAAGAAGAACATCTGATGAGAAATGCATCACCTGGGAGCAGTTCATTTGTTGTAATCCTGGAAAACCTGGCAATGTATTTTCTACTCTGCATTCTGCCTGTTCCTATGTAATCCTATCATATTAGCATTAAAGGGATTCTGAAACACAATAGCAATCCTCTGGTTTCCTTTCTCCTGCATTCCTCATTTACCAGCCTCCGTGAGTTAGGTGCATAAATACTTTGTGACTCAGGCCCTGTTGGTAACAATTTAGTCCAGCGCAGGGAGCCAGTGCCTGTGCACTACCATTCGAGCCTATGGTTCCCCTTTTAGTGCCAACTAACACCAGTCGGGCGTTCGGTATCCCGTCTCATCGGGAACAGTTCGATCTTCTCAGTCACAGTTTAATGCCTGACAAAGGGAGCCTGGTGTGATCCAGATGGGCAATGCCGGAGCTTAACCGGTTCCTCCCATTCCCTCCCATACCCTGAGCTTAGCGAGCAGCCTGGTGTCCTCCCCACAAGGTACTCTCACCTCTCATCATTTTTAATTCCCTGGGCTTCAGATTCAAGTGTAAGAAATCAGAAACCTTATAGGGGTGTGGCCTTGGTTTTAACAATGCACATGGAGCTTTTTCAGTGGTGCATCTCACACCAGTTTGGAAAAGAAAAACAGTCATTGATAAACATTCAGATTAGGGAAACCTAAATAACCCCATTTTCTTTATACACCCTGGGCTGCTGTTTTGAAGCAGGAGATGTTTTTTTTATTGGACACTCATGTGTGAGCGTGTGCTGTGACACACCAGTGATCGACATCCAATTCCCCAGAAAGGCTCAGAGATTGGATAAAATCAGCCGTGTCACAAAATGTGAGCGAGGCTAGCAAGTTCATAGTTCTAGCCTGATCTAATACTGTGCATTTAACTTCCATAAAGGGTGTGGGGAAGAATACATGAACATATTTTCATTTAGATGTTCTGAATGGTGCATACACTTTGATTCATTACTCCTCAGACGTCCTCTGCGACACACCTATCTGCTTTTGTTCACAGTCCACAGCTAGAAAAACTGAGGCACAGAGGCATCCAGGGATTTGCTCACAGATGTGGGAAGAGATTTGCTCGAGTTCACACAGTGAGGCCCTGGCAAAACTGGGATTAAAACTCACAATTTCCAGACTCCCAGCCTTTCTGACTCTGTTACCCCGCCGCGGAAACCCCCTCATGTCTTGCTGGTGTGATGACTTACAGCTCTCCAGCCATGCATTTGCTTTATAGAAAATACACCTTTGCCCTCTAATATGGGACCCGTAACATGGCCACATTCTTTGAAAAACAGAAACATGAGACTTTCCATTTTGATCCTGTCAATGACTCATCTAAGCCAGTGTCATGCCTCTGACAGTGACCAGCAACAGCTGCTTCAGAGGAAGGCTCAAGAAACCCTGCAGAAGGCAGTTGTGGGATAACCTGCCCACAGGAGAAGTTTCTGACTCATTTCCATTAATTACTCAGACGTAATCTCCATTATTGGCTAATGCCCTGAGGCAGGAAAGTTTATATCCCTGCAAAACAAAGTGAAATAAGTCCGTCTCAGTCTACCGCTGCTCAAGGGTATGGCACACACCATTGTGCTTGGATTGCCCAGGGTACGCACCAGCTTCTCACTCTCCTTCGAGATACAAGGGTGACTAGCACATTTACAGCCTGGCTTCCTGAGGAATAAAGCCTTGCACAATCTACCAATGGGCATTTCATCTTCAGATCACAGCACTCATGGAGAACTAATGCCCTGGTAGCTCTGAGACCACTGTTCTTACCTCCTGCAACAGAGTCCACTCCTCACTAGCCTCCCCTCGTGGCCAGGCACGGCCTCACCTCTTTCCCGCTGAGGAAAGCCCCTGCTAATGCTCCCTGCAGTCCTGTGGTGGTTTCTCTGTACGGTGACCAGACAGCAAGTGTGAAAAATCAGGACGGGGGTGGGGGGTAATCGGAGCCTATATAAGAAAAAAAAAACAAAAATCGGGACTGTCGCTATAAAAACAGGACATCCGGTCACCCTATTTCTCTGCCTGACGAGCTGGAGGGACCAGAGAGGCCCCCTTGAGAGACCGGGTAGGATGTAGCCCAGAGGCAGAACAGCACCATGTGGTGGGTGTATTTGGTCAGCATGGCGCGGATGGCCCCCCGCTGACCAAGCAGCGGGACCTTCACCTCCCACCACTGTCAGGGCCCTGGGCTGGAACGCAGTGGAGTTGGGTGGGCCTGCGTTCCCCTACCCCGGCCAACCTACCTTGGGTAGCAGAATCGCACGCTACAAACCCGCACCAACGCTCCCCGGCCTGAGGGGCGCGCTGCAGACTCGCGCCGACGCTCCCCGGCCTGAGGGGCGCGCTACGGACTCGCGCCGACGCTCCCCGGCCTGAGGGGCACGCTACGGACTCGCGCCGACGCTCCCCGGCCTGAGGGGCGCGCTACGGACTCGCGCCGACGCTCCCCGGCCTGAGGGGCGAGCTACGGACTCGCGCCGACGCTCCCCGGCCTGAGGGGCGCGCTGCAGACTCGCGCCGACGCTCCCCGGCCTGAGGGGCGCGCTACGGACTCGCGCCGACGCTCCCCGGCCTGAGGGGCGCGCTGCAGACTCGCGCCGACGCTCCCCGGCCTGAGGGGCGCGCTGCAGACTCTGGCCACGCTCCCCGGCCTGAGGGGCGCGCTGCAGACTCGCGCCGACGCTCCCCGGCCTGAGGGGCGCGCTGCAGACTCACACCGGCACACCTTCTCCGCTAATTCTCCAGCGCCCGAAAGGTGTGACTTAGGCCTGCCCGTGGGACCATTGCTCTCCATCGCCCCCTAGGGGCTTGGTGGACCGATTGAAACCTGTCACAGACCCCTTCAGGCCGCTGTGAAGGAGCCTTCCAGTGAGTGCAGATGTTATGCGTCCCAACCCAGAGCTGCCCAAAGGGGCCTTTGTGGAACTGAGATTCAGGCCTACAGATCGTTAAGAAGAAGCCAAGAGGAAGGGAGGCATTCGAGGAAACAGTCGCAAAGTGCAACCTAGGAAATGCAGCTACAGGGCAGATAGCCTGAGGTGCTGAGCACCCAGAGCTCCCAGGGGAGTCGAGGGTGCTCAGCATTTCTGAAAGCCATTGCCCATAAGCTCAGCCGTGAATCCAGATCTTGCTTTGCGTTGCCTGCTCGCCTCTGGTTCCGTGGCTGTTCCTCCTCAGCAAAACAAATGTGTCCATACTGGTATCTCTGGCGACACTGGCAAGGGGAAGGGGAGCAGCAGCCATAACACCACCTGTGTTGCCTGGGGTAACACCATGGCTTCCAGCCCCTGCCACAGCAAGGGTTGTAGCAGCCAGGACGACAGAACTGTTGGGGGTAGAAATACATCTTCCTGCTTTGGAGGTAACCCTGAAACACACAGCAGGGAAAAGAGTCAACAGAACACGCGGTGGCCAGGAGAACGAAGGGATCAGTGCTGAGTTACTGTTCCACCTGCAGCCATGGAGAGAAAGAGAGAGACTGAGCAGGGACATTGTTACCTAGCCCCTCAATTCCTGGCTATATTTTGTCCCCTGTTTCCTCCTCTTAGTCCTTTTACTCCATGTTAGACACCCTCCTAACCAGCCACTTTGAACCCTTCTCAATCCCTTGGTTTTAAAAACACTGACTGGAGTAAGTAAACATGCGATATGATGTACGGCTATCATGCATGGAAGGGATTTTTATTGCTTTTACAAAATGTCTCTACAAATGTCGACAGAACCTAAGCTAAACTTCCTAAGGTTACTTTCCTTGTGAGGATTTCCGCTCAGGGTGCAAACCACGTCTCTCCACAACCACAGGGTAGCACTTTGGCTTCTAGAGCTTGTGAGTCAGCAATTTCTGCTAATGAATGAATGGAAAATACTCTGTACCCAATACCAAATGCTAAGGGCCTGATCCTGAGCAGGGTTAAATCGGCTTAGTTACACTAACTTCATCGGAGACATGCTGACTTACACCAACCTACGATCTGCCTCTAAAATTGCTCCTTGTACACATAGAATCATAGAATATCAGGGTTGGAAGGGACCTCAGGAGGTCATCTAGTCCAACCCCCTGCTCAAAGCAGGACCAATCCCCAATTAAATCATCCCAGCCAGGGCTTTGTCAAGCCTGACCTTAAAAACTTCTAAGGAAGGAGATTCTACCACCTCCCTAGGTAACGCATTCCAGTGTTTCACCACCCTCCTAGTGAAAAAGTTTTTCCTAATATCCAACCTAGACCTCCCCCACTGCAACTTGAGACCATTACTCCTTGTCCTGTCCTCTTCTACCGCTGAGAATAGTCTAGAACCATCCTCTTTGGAACCACCTCTCAGGTAGTTGAAAGCAGCTATCAAATCCCCCCTCATTCTTCTCTTCTGCAGACTAAACAATCCCAGTTCCCTCAGCCTCTCCTCAGAAGTCATGTGTTCCAGACCCCTAATCATTTTTGTTGCCCTTCGCTGGACTCTCTCCAATTTATCCACATCCTTCTTGTAGTGTGGGGCCCAAAACTGGACACAGTACTCCGGATGAGGCCTCACCAATGTCGAATAGAGGGGAACGATCACGTCCCTCGATCTGCTCGCTATGCCCCTACTTATACATCCCAAAATGCCATTGGCCTTCTTGGCAACAAGGGCACACTGCTGACTCATATCCAGCTTCTCGTCCACTGTAACCCCTAGGTCCTTTTCCGCAGAACTGCTGCCTAGCCATTCGGTCCCTAGTCTGTAGCTGTGCATTGGGTTCTTCCGTCCTAAGTGCAGGACCCTGCACTTATCCCTACTGAACCTCATCAGGTTTCTTTTGGCCCAATCCTCCAATTTGTCTAGGTCCCTCTGTATCCTATCTCTGCCCTCCAACGTATCTACCACTCCTCCCAGTTTAGTATCATCCGCAAATTTGCTAAGAGTGCAATCCACACCATCCTCCAGATCATTTATGAAGATATTGAACAAAACCGGCCCCAGGACTGACCCCTGGGGCACGCCACTTGACACTGGCTGCCAACTAGACATGGAGCCATTGATCACTACCCGTTGAGCCCGACAATCTAGCCAACTTTCTACCCACCTTATAGTACATTCATCCAGCCCATACTTCTTTAACTTGCTGACAAGAATACTGTGGGAGACCGTGTCAAAAGCTTTGCTAAAGTCAAGAAACAATACATCCACTGCTTTCCCTTCATCCACAGAATCAGTAATCTCATCATAGAAGGCGATTAGATTAGTCAGGCATGACCTTCCCTTGGTGAATCCATGCTGACTGTTCCTGATCACTTTACTCTCGTGTAAGTGCTTCAGGATTGATTCCTTGAGGACCTGCTCCATGATTTTTCCGGGGACTGAGGTGAGGCTGACTGGCCTGTAGTTCCCAGGATCCTCCTCCTTCCCTTTTTTAAAGATTGGCACTACATTAGCCTTTTTCCAGTCATCTGGGACTTCCCCCGTTCGCCACGAGTTTTCAAAGATAATGGCCAATGGCTCTGCAATCACATCCGCCAATTCCTTTAGCACTCTCGGATGCAACTCGTCCGGCCCCATGGACTTGTGCACGTCCAGCTTTTCTAAATAGTCCCTAACCACCTCTTTCTCCACAGAGGGCTGGCCATCTACTCCCCATGTTGCGATGCCCAGCGCAGCAGTCTGGGAGCTGTCCTTGTTAGTGAAGACAGAGGCAAAAAAAGCATTGAGCACATTAGCTTTTTCCACATCCTCTGTCACTAGGTTGCCTCCCTCATTCAGTAAGGGGCCCACACTTTCCTTGGCTTTCTTCTTGTTGCCAACATACCTGAAGAAACCCTTCTTGTTACTCTTGACATCTCTTGCTAGCTGCAGCTCCAGGTGCGATTTGGCCCTCCTGATTTCATTCCTACATGCCCGAGCAATATTTTTATACTCTTCCCTGGTCATATGTCCAACCTTCCACTTCTTGTAAGCTTCTTTTTTATGTTTAAGATCCGCTAGGATTTCACCATTAAGCCAAGCTGGTCGCCTGCCATATTTACTATTCTTTCGACTCATCGGGATGGTTTGTCCCTGTAACCTCAACAGGGATTCCTTGAAATACAGCCAGCTCTCCTGGACTCCTTTCCCCTTCATGTTAGTCCCCCAGGGGATCCTACCCATCCGCTCCCTGAGGGAGTCAAAGTCTGCTTTCCTGAAGTCCAGGGTCCGTATCCTGCTGCTTACCTTTCTTCCCTGTGTCAGGATCCTGAACTCGACCATCTCATGGTCACTGCCTCCCAGATTCCCATCCACTTTTGCTTCCCCCACTAATTCTTCCCTGTTTGTGAGCAGTAGGTCAAGAAAAGCTCCCCCCTAGTTGGCTCGTCTAGCACTTGCACCAGGAAATTGTCCCCTACGCTTTCCAAAAACTTCCTGGATTGTCTATGCACCGCTGTATTGCTCTCCCAGCAAATATCAGGGAAATTAAAGTCACCCATGAGAACCAGGGCGTGCGATCTAGTAGCTTCTGCGAGTTGCCGGAAGAAAGCCTCATCCACCTCATCCCCCTGATCCGGTGGTCTATAGCAGAAGAGAGGAATTGTCAGACTTGGTCAGACCGGTGGTCTGTTTAATCCAGTCTCCTGTCTCAAAGAGCGTTGAGTACTAACTGCTTCCGAATAAACTTGACAAACACGGAAATGATCCTTTATGGCAGGGGTGGCCAACCTGAATCTGAGAAGGAGCCAGAATTTACCAATGAACATTGCCAAAGAGCCACAGTCATACATCAGCAGCCCCCACATCCACTACCCCTCTCCAGCCTCCAGCGCCTCCAGCCCACCGGCAGCCCCGCCAATCAGCGCCTCCCCCTTCCTCCCCATGCCTTCCGCCTACCACAATCAGCTCTTTTGCAGTGTGCAGGAGGCTCTGGTGGGGAGGGGGGAGGAGCGAGGGCATGGCAAGCTCGGGGGAAGGGGCAGGAGCCTTGTGGGTAGGGATGGAGTGGTGGCAGGACCTGGGGCAGAGCAAGGGGTTGAGCAGTGAGCACCCCACAGCACATTGGAAAGTTAGCTTCTGTAGCTCCAGCCTTGGAGTCAGCGCCGATGCAAGGAGCCACATATTAACCTCTGAAGAGCCGCATGGGGCTCCGGAGACACAGGTTGGCCACCCCTGCTTTATGCTAGAGTGCTTTCTTCCCCAAAACCCTCACTTAAAGCTGGGCTATGAGGTTATTCCATGCCACTGGGGAGGTTCCAGTTCCCTGTTTTCAATTCAGAGTAATAGGAACTGGGGATCAGACAAATGTCTGCTCTGCAGTTCTCACCCTCACCTTCCCAAGCATCAATTCACCAATGCCGGCAACTTAAGAACCTCAGCAACAAAATTAGGGGAAAACTCCTTAGCATTGCTAAGAATCAGAATCAATGTACAACATTCAGTCCTAAATGACAGCGATCACTAACATGACACCTCAATTGTATAGAGAGATTGATTCAACTCAGACTTACCCAGTCGCCAAGGAGAGTAAGTCGAGAGAAGTGGTTAGAAAAACCTGGGCTCACAAGAGCTTTTATACTGTCTAACAGACCTCCAGGAGGATCTGAGACACCCTTTGTGTATGAGATCCTGCTTAGTTACCAAACAAATTTTGTTGCGCACATCAGTCTTTCCACTGATATAATGGTTTTCCTGATGAATATTATTAATCTATTGCCAATCTCATATGGAACAACAACCATGATACACCCTGCAGAAGTCTTTGATATGAAAATTTTCATGGGAGATCTACATTCCTGTTATTTTCTTGACTTCACTGGAGTTACAACAGGAATGAATCTGAAGGAAATTGAGCTAGATCAGTGCAACACGTATAGGAATCCAGTCCAGTCCTTTAAATACATGCGGGTATTGGTTACGGACATTGTGGCATATACCACTGCAGTTCTTTAGAATCAGGGCGCCTTCACCCCTGGCAGAGGGGCAATACAAGGCCTATGAACAACTTTCGCTTTCAAAATAGGTCTTCTCAGACATAAGTTTGCATAGACTTTTGTTCTGCCTTGGGGTGAGTTTCAGCTTATCGGGATAAGAAAATCATCTCTCAATAGACCTCCCCTTATCAGGGTGATCATCAGAGCAGAACCATACACTTCTGCTTATTGAATTGCTGCTCACTGTTTGTGTTGAACGCTGGTGGTACAGTGTTTTCTAAGGGCTTGGAGTTACAACCTCAGCACTCACATCTTCATCCATGAGCACCTACGAGAACTGAGGTCTTCTGAGAAAATGCAGATGATGTAGCCCACGAGAAACACAAAAGAGAGGGAGAAAAGGCAGGAGATTGATATGGGATGATATTACACCAATTCAGGCTCTGACCAGCCAAAGGACATGCTTCCAGATCCCTCTCTTGCAGAAAGTGTTCCAGCAATAATACTTACTCAGTTATAGACATCCCAAACAGCGCTTTGGTTTGCAGGGGTCATGAAAGTCACAGTCGGACAAATTTACACCAGCTGAGGATCTGATGCATAACCTTTAAAATACAATTTTATACAAAAGAGAAATATATCGCTGCTATTCAAGGAAAATCAAATAGCTACAAATTCTGAGGCTAGAAATCATGACCTGATTAAGGTGTAAACAGGAGAGAGATAGAAATATATGTTTTAAAGAAAATCTATTACGCAAAAGATGGGCATCTTCCAAGAATAATAAATTATTATAATCATGCAACACTCTGCATGTATAAAACTTTAATGAGTGTTTGTGAAGTGTTTTTAGAGCCTGAGTTTTGAGCAAGCCTCAGAACATACTGTGGGAGTGTTGTTATCCTCATTTGATATGCAAACAAACAGGGGGGAATTGAGTTGGAGGTCACAAAATAAGTCACCTGAAGAGAAAGAAATAAAACCCAAATGTCCTGACAATTCGTGCCACGTGTTACTCTCTCGGTTGAGCACTATCAGCCTGCATTGCAAGACAACGTTAGTGAAGTGTCTTCCTAATGACCTTTGGTGGGTTTGGCTTCTTAACATGCAATTTACATGCCTGTAATTGTTAGAGAGACTCAGTCATTTCCTTGTTATGTTTGGCAAGCATCTAGAGGATTCTTTTTCTGATCAAAGCAAAAACAAAGCTCACCTATATACTGTAGTGTTCCACTTTAACTTGGCCTTCCTTATCCATGGCGACAATAATTCACCAAAGGAATGGTAAGTATGTCAATTACATACTTGGTCATAGTAGATCAATTACATAGTTGGTCATAGTATGTCAATTACATATTTGGTGGTGTTGGATCAAAAACTTCTTTTTAGAACTCAAATATCAAAGTTTGTGAGGAGACACGTACGGTCACTGCTGTGCAGAGGAACCAGGAGATGATTCCTTTAGAAACTTGTCAAAACAAAACAAACAAAAGAACCCATGAATGAGTCTCTCTATGAATTACTCTCTTGTTAGTGATTTGTTTAGAATCCGACAAAGTGAAGGGTCTGACAGGGTTCAGGATCAATGGGAAGTATGTGGCACATGTTAAGACTAATGTGTCTACTTCAGTCTCTGCAGCTTACTTCCTGTAAAACCTTATTCTCAATGTGCCTTTGTTTATCCACGTATAAAACAGGGATGATATCACTCATTATGGGTGTTCCACTTCCTTGGCACTCTGGGTATCAAACCTCTTCGCAAACACTCATTAAGGCTTTTGATGTCTAAAATATTATATTATGATACTAATAATAGTTTGTAGCAGGAAAACACCCTTGCATTGAGTAACAGAGTCACTTTACAAGGAATTAAAGGATCATTCCTGTCAGTCCACTAATCAGATTGTGATTTTCCCTTCAGAATTTGAAGCTTTGCATTTCCTTTCATTATACAAATTCCTCAGAGCAGGAGACTGACCAGCAAAGATCAGCATAGCCCCATAATCTTCAAAGGTGTTCAGAGCCTTTGAATCACAACAAGGCTTCTCACCCTTGCCTGGTTACAGGAAACATCCCATAGAGACTCTGGTACGCTCGAAAAATCATTCTCGTCATAGTAGACAAGCATGCTGCAAGCTCAAGGTCTTGCAACATGCCCTAAGGCTGATGAGATTTTCAATTAATCTAATCTAAGCCCATAGCCTTAGCCAAGAAAGCCACATCTCCATCTTTCCTGTCTTTCCCCTGAGGCTTTATCTGCTGCTTTTTCATGCAAGACAAGAACTGTGCTGGCTGTTGTTGGATGGAGATTGTGTTACTGATGCCAGAAACGTAAAAAGGTTTATCTCAAAGGCTTTATCAAACATAACTTGTTTTCACCCACCTCCAACCCTCACCTCAAACCAAGAGCAGCCCTGCAAGAGGAAGCACAGTGAGCTTCTGCCATGGGGATTGCCCTGATCCCACCGCACTGGTGCCACAGCTGGAGTTCGATTATGAACTGAATTTCTAATCAAAATAAAGCGAAACCCATCCCTAAACGGAGGGTCAGCACAAACGCCTGTGCAAATCTCAGGTCCCTGTTAAAATCTCTTATGAAAGCATGTGTGACTAAAGCAGTTCAGAGGCCTTACACTGTCCTTCTGACCTACGGAAATTTCAAGCCATACAGCCTAAATGCTCTGTTCCTCCTAGGAAATTCCATCAGGGAGACTGCCCTGGGCCCCCACTACATGCCAACACATATCAGTGTAGCTTTTATCAGACCAAACTGGAATCCTCTGCATGACAACAGATTGTGCAACAGATACCGTTCTTAATAGCCAGGTCATTCCTGCAGTAACTCTGATGGGCTCACCAGATTGATATCAGGAACAAATTGGTTCCAGAAAACTTTCAAGATGCATGCCATCCACGTGAGGTACATAACTCAATAATCCTGAAGACTGAAGAAACCAATTATAAATATTGAAGGAGTGACGTCTGCAGCAAAATATTTTTTCTAATTAAGACCTCAAGCAAAAAGGGTGTCTCAGATTCTCCAGGCCATCTAAGAACCAGTATAAAAGCGCTCGCGACTCAGGGTTCTTTAAACGCTTCTCTTGACGTCTCCTCCTCAGTGAGCTGGGTAAGTGCGATTTGACTGAACCTCTCCATAGCTATCCAGATGTCGCGTTAGTGATCATTTAAACTGTGGGCTTAATCTTGCACATAGCCTCCAATTATTGTCTATGTTCGGGGTGTTCCACTAAAAAATGTGATTATTAAGTTGCAGGCATTGGTGGATTCATGGTATAGAAGTGAAGGTGCCAATTGTTTGCAGAGGTACATAGGCATTTGGGACACAAATTCTGTTTATTTTCACTAAGAAATAGGCATTCAAATCCCTTAGGCAGCTTTGAAAAAGCTCATAAACCACTTTTAACTTCGTGGTGTTAGAAACAACCCCCACCTTGAGTTAATTACTCAGTAGACCAAGTCTGTGTTCTTCCAATGTATTCTGCAGCAGGTCATACTCAACAGCAGCTCAGGCAGATTGCTACATTAGATGGATCTCTGCTCTGAACCAGTACGGCACTTTCTCTGTTCTTATGTGCTCTGCTAGCAATGATAGGTGCAGATCCCCAGCTGCTGTAAGTTAGCTTAGCACCATTCATCTCCGTTGAACAGTGGCGATTTCCGCTGGCTCGGGCTCTGGTCCTTAGCGTTTTGTACTGACGAAGAATATTTTCCATACGTACATGGTCAAGTATTGCTGACTCGCAAGCTTTAGAAGCCAAAGTACCACGCGCTCTCTCTTTCCACATGGCCCCCATTTCAACAGGAACTGAGCTTTGACCCGTTTATTCCACTGGCTCTAAGGCATTATGTTGACTCTTTTCCTTTCTGTGTGTTTCAGGTTTACTTCCAACGCACAGAGATGTTGTTCCACCACCAAAAGATTTGTAAACCTTTGTGCTGTAAACCACACCAAAAGATTTGTAAACCTTGGTTCTGTAAACCGTGGGGTTATGGGGACTCAAGAGGTTACGGAGGCGATTATGGACACTGCCCGCCATACTGCTGGAAAAAGCCATTCAAGTGCTGCTACCCCTGCCCCTACCCCTGCTGCTACCCCCACCCCTATCCCTGCGGCCCAACAGGCCTGTATCCATGTTTCGCTGAGGAGGAATAGCCACGGAACAAGGAACAACCAGCAAACGAAAAGCAAGATACCGATTCACGGCTGAGCTCATGGACAATGGCTTTGGGAAATGCTGAGTGCCCACAACTCCCAAGGGAGCTGTGAGTTCTCAGCACCGCAGGAAACCTGCACCAGATTTCTATTTGCCAGGGGACACTTTAGGACAGTTTCCTCTAATACCGCCATACTCTCTCCTTTACTCTAGCTATCGGACGGCCCGAATCTCAGCTCCATCATGGCCCCTTTCGGCCACTCTGACAGTGTCAATGCAGCAGGGGCCTGTGAGTTCATACAAATGATATTTACACTCGCTCAAAGGCTCTTTACAAAGCAACGTCCTGGGACGTAAGTGTCAATGAGAATTAGGGCCTATGTTTTCTAGCCTTTCCATAAATATGTACCATTTGTTTCCAGTTTCAACACTGCTACAGAAGATGTACAACAGAGAAAGAACTTAGTCCTCTCCTGATATTGTGCGTTGTCTAATTAGACTGGGGCTGGGATAACACAATTAACTGAAAATGGCTGCAAACAGGATTTGATTGTCAAACTCTACAGCGGCACCAAAGAAAGAAGAACATCTGATGAGAAATGCATCACCTGGGAGCAGTTCATTTGTTGTAATCCTGGAAAACCTGGCAATGTATTTTCTACTCTGCATTCTGCCTGTTCCTATGTAATCCTATCATATTAGCATTAAAGGGATTCTGAAACACAATAGCAATCCTCTGGTTTCCGTTCTGGTCCATTCCTCATTTTACAAACATCTATGAGTTAGATGCCAAATACTTTGTAAATGTGGGTAACAATTCACTCCTGCGCAGGGAACCAATGCCTGGGCACTGCTTCTGAACAACTGACTGATGCATAAACACTGACTCATTACTCCTCAGACCTCCTCTGCGACACAACTCTCTGCTTTTGTTAACTTCCACAGCTAGGGAAACTGAGGCACAGAGGCAGCCAGGGATTTGCTCACAGGTGCGGGAAGTGATTTGCTCAAGTTCACACAGTCAGGCCCTGGCAAAACTGGGATTAAAACTCACAATATCCAGACTCCCAGCCTTTCTGATTATTTCCTCAGACTCTGTTACCCCTCCATGGAAACCCCCTCATGTCTTGCTGGTGTGATGACTTACAGCTCTCCGGCCATACATTTGATTTAAAGATAATATACCTTTGCCCTCTAATATGGGACCCGTAGTATGGCCACATTCTTTGAAATACAGAAACACAAGACTTTCCATTTTGATCCAATCAATCACCCAGCTAGTCCAGGTTTCAGAGTAGCAGCCGTGTCAGTCTGTATCCGTAAAAAGAAAAGGAGGACTTGTGGCACCTTAGAGACTAACACATTTATTAGAGCATAAGCTTTTGTGAGCTACAGCTCACTTCATCGGCTCTGACAGTGACCAACAACAGCTGCTTCAGAGGAAGGCTCAAGAAACTCTGCAGAAGGCAGTTGTGGGATAACCTGCCCATAGGAGAAGATTCTGACTCATTTCTATTAATTACTCAGACCTATTCTTCATTATTGGCTAATGCCCTGAGGCAGGAAAGTTTATATCCCTGCCAAACAGAATGGAATAAGTCCGTCTCAATCTACCACTGCTCGAGGGTACGGCACACACCATTGTGCCTGGATTGCCCAGGGTACGCACCAGCTTCTCGCTCTCCTTCGAGATACCAGGGTGACTAGCACCTTTACAGCCCGGCTTCCTGTGGAATAAAGCCTTGCGCAATCTACCAATGGGCATTTCATCTTCAGATCAACGCACTCATGGAAAACTAACGCCCTGGTAGCTCTGAGACCATTGTTCTTACCTCCTGCAACAGAGTCCACTCCTCACTAGCCTCCCCTCGTGGCCAGGCACGGCCTCACCTCTTTCCCGCTGGGGAAAGCCCCTGCTAATGCTCGCTCCAGTGGTGGTTCCTCTGCCTGCTAACGTGGCTCTCCGGTCGGGTCACCAACTTTTCTCCACCCCTTCTGTGGTCCCGATTGTCCCACACTACAAGTCCAAGAACTGTCTACCCCTTTAAGGGTCCCCTGGAGCTCACAAACAGAACAGACTCCCTGCTCCCCCTAGCAACTCTTCACCCCTTGCAGAAGGGCAATACCAGGCCTTTGAACCACGCTAGCTTTCAAAATAGCTCTTCTCAGACGTAAGTTTGCTAGACTTTTGTTCTGCCCTGGGGTAAATTTCACTTTATCGGGATTACAAAATCATCTCTCAATAGACCTCCCTTACTAGGGTGATCATCAAAGCAGAACCATACACTTCTGTTAATTGTAGGGTTGCTCATTGTTTGAATTGAAGGTTGGTGGCACAGGGCTTTCTAAGGGTTTGGAGTTACAACCTCAGCACTCACATCTCCATCCATGAGCACCTAAGAGAACTGAGGTCGTCTGAGAAAATGCAGATGATGTAGCCCACAAGAAGCACAGGAGAGATGGAGAAAAACCAGGACACGGACATGGGATGATATTACACCAATTCAGCCTCTGGCCAGCCATAGGATTCTGCATCATGAGATCAGTCTTCTGGTTTCGTTTCTGCTGCATTCCTCAGTTAGCCACCTCTGTGAGTTAGGTGCCTAAACACTTGGTAAATCTGGCCTTGTCGGTAACAATTCACTCCTGCGCAGGGACCCAGTGCCTGGGTACTACTTAAGTCCCAATGCGCCCTTGGTTATAAGAGAATCAGGTCCGGCAAGAGGCCGTAAATCAGAAGGGGTATTACCCTGTGGTTCCCCTGCTAGTACCAACTAACGCCAGTCGGGTGTTCGGTATCCCTTCTCTTTGGAACAGCTCGGCCTTTTCAGTCATGGTTTAATACATGACTTCATTGGGAAGTGGGAATGAATCTGAAGGAAATTCAGCGGTGGATCTGAGCATCAGTAGCATGTACAACAATCCAGTCTGGTCTTTCAAATCCATGCTGATACTGGTTTGGGATATTCTGCCATTAAGCACTGCAATTTCAGGGAGCCTGTAATCTGCGTACTCTGCACATCCACCCATAATGCATCTAAGCTAATGCTCCCTGAAATGAATGGTAGAGCATCATGGCAGAAGCACACAGTACTATTTGTTCCAGGGCTGCTCATTGACTGTGTTCGGGGTTGGTGGCACAGTGTTTTATAAAGGCCTGGACTTACAATCTTGAATCTATACCACCTCAGCAACCACATCTCCGTCCATGAGCAGCTAAGAGAAGGGAGATCTTATGGGAAAGTGCGGCCAAGAGAGCCCAAGTGAACCACGGGAAGATGAAGAAAAGGCATCACGGACCAAGCAAGAGACCTCTCTGGAATGAGTTTAGGACAATGCATACTATCACCACCTGGAGGTCATGTTTCCAGGTCTTTCTCTGCCGGGAATACTTCCAGTAGTCAACAGAGCCGGAACGATTTACAGCTGGCTCAATAACTATACAATGGAATTTTCTAGAAAAGAGAAACACCTAGCTGCTATAGAATGAAAATCGACACAGCTACAAATTCTGAAGCGAGAAATCATGACCTGACTAAGGCCTAGAAATGAGAGCCACGGAAATACATTTTTGAAGTGACTCTATTACTCAAACATGGGCATCTTCTATGAACAAAACAATCAACATTCTAATCATACAACACTTTGCATATATAGAACTTTAATGACTGTTTGCGAAGTGGTTGGCATCCTGAGTTACCACTTACCATCCGACACGAGTGTTCCTATCCTTATTGTCTATGCAAATAAACAGAGGCACGCTGTGCGGAAGGTCACCCAAGGAGTCCGTTGCAGAGACAGCAATAAAACCACGTAGTCCGATTTCTCATGCCACACGCTACTCTCTGGGTTGAACATTAGTTGACCTCATTACGTGACGTTAATCAAGTGTTTTGTTAATAACATTTCGTGTTTTGGGCTTCCTCATATGCAATTTACAAGACTCTAATGATTACGGCGACTCTATTGTATTCTTGTTTTGTTTGGCAAGCTTCTGGACGAATTCTCTTCTGATCTAAGCATAAACAAAGAGCAACTAAATAATGTGCTGATCCCCTTCAATTTTGCCTTCTTTGTACATGGAGATACTAATTTGCCAAAGGAATGATCAGGATGTAAATTACATAAATGTTCATTGGTGGCTTAAGATTGTAAACTGCCATTTATTATTCAAATATTAAGTACTGAAGTGACAAGACACATGTCTCTTCCTGTGAAAAATCCGGCTGTTATTGTCAAGCAAAATCTTAACTCCAGCCTCGTTTGCCTCAAAACATTTTTCCACCACCTCCAGCAACATGGACCCTTCACTTGTTCCACATTTATTTGCTGAGTATGTCAGTTACATAGTTGGTAATCGGTGGTGTAGGATAGTCAACTTGAACTTAGAATTCCAATATAAAGTTTCGTCACTCCCATGCAGAAGAATCAGAAGATGTTTCCTCCAGAAACTTGTCAAAACAAAACAAAAAAAGAACTCATGAATGCGTCTCTCTATGGCAGGGGTTCTCAAAAATTACGACAGCACCACAGGAGCTCGGCCTGAAGCCTGATCCCGCCCAAGCCCTGCTACCTGCGGTGTGGGGGCGGGGGGCAAAGCGAAAGCCCCACTGCCTCAGGCCACAGGGACAAAGCCGAAGCCCAAGGGCAGAGGCCTATAAGCTTAGCCCCGCCACCCAGGGCTGAAGCCTTCTGGCTTTGGCTTGGGCTTTGGCCCTGAGCCTCAGCAAGTCTAAACCAGCTCTGGCGACCCTATTAAAATGGGGTCGCAACCCACTTTGGGGTCCTGACCCACAGTTTGAGAACCGCTGCTCTATGTATTACTCTCCTCTTTGTCACACCTTTAGAATCCAAAAATGTGAAGGGTCTGACAGGGTCCAGGCTCAACGGGAAGCACGTGTTTTCAAGACTAATGTGTCTAATTCTGTCTCTGCAACTCATTTCCTGTAAGACCTTATTCTCAATGTGCCTGTGTTTATCCACGTAGATAACAGGGACAATATCACTTGTCATGGATGTTCCGCTTCCTTGACACACTGGATAGCCACCCTCTTCGCAAACACTCATGAAGGCTTTTGATGTCTAAAGTATTGAATTATGGTGATAATGATAGTTTATTCCTGGAAGACACCCTTGTATTGAGTAACAGCGTCACTTTACAAGGAATTAATATCTAGACCAGAGATTCTCAAACTTCATTGCACCATGACCCCCTTCTGACAAAAATTACTACATGACCCCAAGAGGAGGAACTGAAGCCTGAGCCAACCCAAGCCCTGCTGCTCCAAGCAGGCGTGGGGGGAAGCGGTCAAAACCAAAGATCAAGGGCTTCAGCCCTGGGCAGAGGGCTTGCAACCGGTTGGTGGGGCTCAGGCTTCAGCCCTGGGCAGTGGGGCTCGGGTTTCGGCTTTGGCCCCGGGTCCCAACCAGTCTAAAACCAGCCCTGGCAACCCCATCAAAATGGGCTTGCGACCCACTTTGGGGTCCCAACCTTCTAAGGTGTTCAGAGCCTTAGAATCACAACAAGGCTTCTCACGCTCATTCCAGGAAACTTTCCAGAAAACCTTTTGTAGTGATAAACACCCATTTTTCATGATTTGTGTGCATAAAAACAAACATCTTCTGTATTTTCCACAGTATGCATCCGATGAAGTGAGCTGTAGCTCACGAAAGCTTATGCTCAAATAAATTGCTTAGTCTCTAAGGTGCCACAAGTACTCCTTTTCTTTTTGCGAATACAGACTAACACGGCTGTTACTCTGAAACCTTTCCATGGAGTGTATGTTACAATTTCAACATCATTCTCCTCATAGTAGACAAACATTCTGCTGGCTAGAAAGCTGGCTAGATTGTCGGGCTCAACGGGTAGTTATCAATGGCTCCATGTCTAGTTGGCAGCCGGAATCAAGTGGAGTGCCCCAAGGGTCGGTTCTCGGGCCGGTTTTGTTCAATATCTTCATAAATCATCTTGAAGATGGTTTGGATTGCGCCCTCAGCAAGTTTGCAGATGACACTAAACTGGGGGGAGAGGTAGATACGATGGAGGGTAGGGATAGGATACAGAGGGACCTAGATAAATTGGAGGATTGGGCCAAAAGAAATCTGATGAGGTTCAACAAGGACAAGTGCCGAGTCCTGCACTTAGGACGGAAGAATCCCATGCACCGCTACAGACTAGGGACCGAATGGCTCGGCAGCAGTTCTGCAGAAAAGGACCTAGGGGTTACAGTGGACGAGAAGCTGCATATGAGTCAACAGTGTGCCCTTGTTGCCAAGAAGGCCAATGGCATTTGGGGATGTATAAGTAGGGGCATTGCCAGCAGATCGAGGGACGTGATCGTTCCCCTCTATTGAACGCTGGTGAGGCCTCATCTGGAGTACTGTGTCCAGTTTGGGGCCCCACGCTACAAGAAGGATGTGGAAAAATTGGAAAGAGTCCAGCGGAGGGAAACCAAAATGATTAGGGGACTGGAACACATGACTTCTGAGGAGAGGCTGAGGGAACTGGGATGTTTAGTCTACGGAAGAGAAGAATGAGGGGGGATTTGATAGCTGCTTTCAACTACCTGAAAGGGGGTTCCAAAGAGGATGGCTCTAGACTGTTCTCAGTGGTAGCAGATGACAGAACAAGGAGTAATGGTCTCAAGTTGCAGTGGGGGAGATTTAGGTTGGATATGAGGAAAAACTTTTTCACTAGGAGGGTGGTGAAACACTGGAATGCGTTACCTAGGGAGCTGATGGAATCTCCTTCCTTAGAAGTTTTTAAGGTCAGGCTTGACAAAGCCCTGGCTGGGATGATTTAATTGGGGATCGGTCCTGCTTTGAGCAGGGGGTTGGACTAGATGACCTCCTGAGGTCCCTTCCAACCCTGATATTCTATGATTCTAAGCTCAGGGTCTTCCAGCATGCCTTAAACTGATCAGATTTTAAATAAGTCTGATCTCAGCCCACAGCCTTAGTTAAGAAAGCCACATCTCCATCTTTCCTGTCTGTCATCTGAGACTTTATCTGCTGCTTTTTCATGCAAGACAACAATTGTGTTTGGCTGTTGTTGGATGCAGATCATGTGACTGATGCCAGAAACGTTCCAAGGTTTATCTCAAAGCCTTTATCAAACATAACTTGTTTTCACCCACCACCAACCCTCACCTCAAACCAAGAGCAGCCCTGCAAGAGGAAGCACAGTGAGCTTCTGCCATGGTGATCACCCTCATCCCACAGCACTGGTGCCACAACTAATTGAATTTCTAATTAACCTGAGGGGAAACACGCCCCTAAGCAGAGGGTCAGCACAAAAGCCGGTGCAAATCTCAGGTCCCTGGTACGATCTTTTTTGGAACTGTAAGTGGGACTTCAGTGGTTCATAGGTCTTAAACTGTCCGTCTGACAGAGGGAAATTTCAAGCCACAGGGCCTCAATGTGCCGTCCTCCTTGGAAATTCCACGGGGGGAACTGCCCTTGGCCCCCAGTACATACCAACACATATCAGGGTCGCTTTAAAAGATCAAATTGGAGTCCTCTATGTGACAGGAGATTGTGCAACAGATACAGCTCTTAATAACCTCCCAATTCATTCCCAGAGTAACTATGGTGGAAGCACTAGAAGGACACCAGAAATGAATTTGTCTCAGAAAACTTTTAAGATGAAGGAAACCTGCAGTGTGTCATATGCATGCCAAACCATGTGAGGTAGAAAACAACAATCCTGAAGATTGAAGCAACCAATTAGATCCACTGAAGGAGTGACGTGCACAGCAGAATGTTTTTCTAACTAATTAAGACCTCAAGCAAAAGGGTGTCTCAGGTTCTCCAGGCCATCTAACAACCTGCATAAAAGCCCTCGCAACTCAGGGTTCTTTAACCGCTTCTCTTGACGTCTCCTCCTCAGTGAGCTGGGTAAGTGAGATTTGACTGAATCTCTCCATAGCTATCCAGATGTCTCGTTAGTGATCATTTCAATTTTGCATAGAGACTCCAATTACTGTCTATCGTACGGGAGTTTCCACTAAAAAATTTTGATTATTAAGTTGCAGGCATTGGTGGATTCATGGCATAAAGCGAGGGTGGCAATTTTTTGCAGAGCTACATAGGCATTTGGGACACAAGTTCAGGTTTATTTTCATAAAGAAATAGGCATTCGAATCCCTTTGGCAGCTTTGAAAAAGCTCATAAACCACTTTTAATTCAACAGCAGCTCAGGCAGATTGCTACATTAGATGGATCTCTGCTCTGAACCAGTACGGCAATTTCTCTGTTCTTATGTGCTCTGCTAGCAATGGTAGGTGCAGATCCCCAGCTGGTGTAAGTTAGCTTAGCACCATTCATCTCCGTTGAACAGTGGCGATTTCCGCTGGCTCGGGCTCTGGTCCTTAGCGTTTTGTACTGACGAAGAATATTTTCCATACATACATGGTCAAGTATTGCTGACTCGCAAGCTTTAGAAGCCAAAGTACCACGCGCTCTCTCTTTCCACATGGCCCCCATTTCAATAGGAACTGAGCTTTGACCCGTTTATTCCACTGGCTCTAAGGCATTATGTTGACTCTTTTCCTTTCTGTGTGTTTCAGGTTTACTTCCAACGCACAGAGATGTTGTTCCCCCACCAAAAGATTTGTAAACCTTGGTGCTGTAAACCACACCAAAAGATTTGTAAACCTTGCTGCTGTAAACCGCACCAAAAGATTTGTAAACCGTGGGGTTATGGGGACTCAAGCGGTTACGGAGGCGATTATGGACACTGCCCGCCATACTGCTGGAAAAAGCCATTCAAGTGCTGCTACCCCTGCCCCTACCCCTGCTGCTACCCCCACCCCTATCCCTGCGGCCCAACAGGCCTGTATCCATGTTTCGCTGAGGAGGAATAGCCATGGAACAAGGAACAACCAGCAAACGAAAAGCAAGATACCGATTCACGGCTGAGCTCATGGACAATGGCTTTGGGAAATGCTGAGTGCCCACAACTCCCAAGGGAGCTGTGAGTTCTCAGCACTGCAGGAAACCTGCACCAGATTTCTATTTGCCAGGGGACACTTTAGGACAGTTTCCTCTAATACTGCCATACTCTCTCCTTTACTCTAGCTATCGGACGGCCCGAATCTCAGCTCCATCATGGCCCCTTTCGGCCACTCTCACAGTGTCAATGCAGCAGGGGCCTGTGAGTTCATACAAATGATATTTACACTCGCTCAAAGGCTCTTTACAAAGCAACGTCCTGGGACGTAAGTGTCAATGAGAATTAGGGCCTATGTTTTCTAGCCTTTCCATAAATATGTACCATTTGTTTCCAGTTTCAACACTGCTACAGAAGATGTACAACAGAGAAAGAACTTAGTCCTCTCCTGATATTGTGCGTTGTCTAATTAGACTGGGGCTGGGATAACACAATTAACTGAAAATGGCTGCAAACAGGATTTGATTGTCAAACTCTACAGCGGCACCAAAGAAAGAAGAACATCTGATGAGAAATGCATCACCTGGGAGCAGTTCATTTGTTGTAATCCTGGAAAACCTGGCAATGTATTTTCTACTCTGCATTCTGCCTGTTCCTATGTAATCCTATCATATTAGCATTAAAGGGATTCTGAAACACAATAGCAATCCTCTGGTTTCCTTTCTCCTGCATTCCTCATTTACCAGCCTCCGTGAGTTAGGTGCATAAATACTTTGTGACTCAGGCCCTGTTGGTAACAATTTAGTCCAGCGCAGGGAGCCAGTGCCTGTGCACTACCATTCGAGCCTATGGTTCCCCTTTTAGTGCCAACTAACACCAGTCGGGCGTTCGGTATCCAGTCTCATCGGGAACAGTTCGATCTTCTCAGTCACAGTTTAATGCCTGACAAAGGGAGCCTGGTGTGATCCAGATGGGCAATGCCGGAGCTTAACCGGTTCCTCCCATTCCCTCCCATACCCTGAGCTTAGCGAGCAGCCTGGTGTCCTCCCCACAAGGTACTCTCACCTCTCATCATTTTTAATTCCCTGGGCTTCAGATTCAAGTGTAAGAAATCAGAAACCTTATAGGGGTGTGGCCTTGGTTTTAACAATGCACATGGAGCTTTTTCAGTGGTGCATCTCACACCAGTTTGGAAAAGAAAAACAGTCATTGATAAACATTCAGATTAGGGAAACCTAAATAACCCCATTTTCTTTATACACCCTGGGCTGCTGTTTTGAAGCAGGAGATGTTTTTTTTATTGGACACTCATGTGTGAGCGTGTGCTGTGACACACCAGTGATCGACATCCAATTCCCCAGAAAGGCTCAGAGATTGGATAAAATCAGCCGTGTCACAAAATGTGAGCGAGGCTAGCAAGTTCATAGTTCTAGCCTGATCTAATACTGTGCATTTAACTTCCATAAAGGGTGTGGGGAAGAATACATGAACATATTTTCATTTAGATGTTCTGAATGGTGCATACACTTTGATTCATTACTCCTCAGACGTCCTCTGCGACACACCTATCTGCTTTTGTTCACAGTCCACAGCTAGAAAAACTGAGGCACAGAGGCATCCAGGGATTTGCTCACAGATGTGGGAAGAGATTTGCTCGAGTTCACACAGTGAGGCCCTGGCAAAACTGGGATTAAAACTCACAATTTCCAGACTGCCAGCCTTTCTGACTCTGTTACCCCGCCGCGGAAACCCCCTCATGTCTTGCTGGTGTGATGACTTACAGCTCTCCAGCCATGCATTTGCTTTATAGAAAATACACCTTTGCCCTCTAATATGGGACCCGTAACATGGCCACATTCTTTGAAAAACAGAAACATGAGACTTTCCATTTTGATCCTGTCAATGACTCATCTAAGCCAGTGTCATGCCTCTGACAGTGACCAGCAACAGCTGCTTCAGAGGAAGGCTCAAGAAACCCTGCAGAAGGCAGTTGTGGGATAACCTGCCCACAGGAGAAGTTTCTGACTCATTTCCATTAATTACTCAGACGTAATCTCCATTATTGGCTAATGCCCTGAGGCAGGAAAGTTTATATCCCTGCAAAACAAAGTGAAATAAGTCCGTCTCAGTCTACCGCTGCTCAAGGGTATGGCACACACCATTGTGCTTGGATTGCCCAGGGTACGCACCAGCTTCTCACTCTCCTTCGAGATACAAGGGTGACTAGCACATTTACAGCCTGGCTTCCTGAGGAATAAAGCCTTGCACAATCTACCAATGGGCATTTCATCTTCAGATCACAGCACTCATGGAGAACTAATGCCCTGGTAGCTCTGAGACCACTGTTCTTACCTCCTGCAACAGAGTCCACTCCTCACTAGCCTCCCCTCGTGGCCAGGCACGGCCTCACCTCTTTCCCGCTGAGGAAAGCCCCTGCTAATGCTCCCTGCAGTCCTGTGGTGGTTTCTCTGTACGGTGACCAGACAGCAAGTGTGAAAAATCAGGACGGGGGTGGGGGGTAATCGGAGCCTATATAAGAAAAAAAAAACAAAAATCGGGACTGTCGCTATAAAAACAGGACATCCGGTCACCCTATTTCTCTGCCTGACGAGCTGGAGGGACCAGAGAGGCCCCCTTGAGAGACCGGGTAGGATGTAGCCCAGAGGCAGAACAGCACCATGTGGTGGGTGTATTTGGTCAGCATGGCGCGGATGGCCCCCCGCTGACCAAGCAGCGGGACCTTCACCTCCCACCACTGTCAGGGCCCTGGGCTGGAACGCAGTGGAGTTGGGTGGGCCTGCGTTCCCCTACCCCGGCCAACCTACCTTGGGTAGCAGAATCGCACGCTACAAACCCGCACCAACGCTCCCCGGCCTGAGGGGCGCGCTGCAGACTCGCGCCGACGCTCCCCGGCCTGAGGGGCGCGCTACGGACTCGCGCCGACGCTCCCCGGCCTGAGGGGCACGCTACGGACTCGCGCCGACGCTCCCCGGCCTGAGGGGCGCGCTACGGACTCGCGCCGACGCTCCCCGGCCTGAGGGGCGAGCTACGGACTCGCGCCGACGCTCCCCGGCCTGAGGGGCGCGCTGCAGACTCGCGCCGACGCTCCCCGGCCTGAGGGGCGCGCTACGGACTCGCGCCGACGCTCCCCGGCCTGAGGGGCGCGCTGCAGACTCGCGCCGACGCTCCCCGGTCTGAGGGGCGCGCTGCAGACTCTGGCCACGCTCCCCGGCCTGAGGGGCGCGCTGCAGACTCGCGCCGACGCTCCCCGGCCTGAGGGGCGCGCTGCAGACTCACACCGGCACACCTTCTCCGCTAATTCTCCAGCGCCCGAAAGGTGTGACTTAGGCCTGCCCGTGGGACCATTGCTCTCCATCGCCCCCTAGGGGCTTGGTGGACCGATTGAAACCTGTCACAGACCCCTTCAGGCCGCTGTGAAGGAGCCTTCCAGTGAGTGCAGATGTTATGCGTCCCAACCCAGAGCTGCCCAAAGGGGCCTTTGTGGAACTGAGATTCAGGCCTACAGATCGTTAAGAAGAAGCCAAGAGGAAGGGAGGCATTCGAGGAAACAGTCGCAAAGTGCAACCTAGGAAATGCAGCTACAGGGCAGATAGCCTGAGGTGCTGAGCACCCAGAGCTCCCAGGGGAGTCGAGGGTGCTCAGCATTTCTGAAAGCCATTGCCCATAAGCTCAGCCGTGAATCCAGATCTTGCTTTGCGTTGCCTGCTCGCCTCTGGTTCCGTGGCTGTTCCTCCTCAGCAAAACAAATGTGTCCATACTGGTATCTCTGGCGACACTGGCAAGGGGAAGGGGAGCAGCAGCCATAACACCACCTGTGTTGCCTGGGGTAACACCATGGCTTCCAGCCCCTGCCACAGCAAGGGTTGTAGCAGCCAGGACGACAGAACTGTTGGGGGTAGAAATACATCTTCCTGCTTTGGAGGTAACCCTGAAACACACAGCAGGGAAAAGAGTCAACAGAACACGCGGTGGCCAGGAGAACGAAGGGATCAGTGCTGAGTTACTGTTCCACCTGCAGCCATGGAGAGAAAGAGAGAGACTGAGCAGGGACATTGTTACCTAGCCCCTCAATTCCTGGCTATATTTTGTCCCCTGTTTCCTCCTCTTAGTCCTTTTACTCCATGTTAGACACCCTCCTAACCAGCCACTTTGAACCCTTCTCAATCCCTTGGTTTTAAAAACACTGACTGGAGTAAGTAAACATGCGATATGATGTACGGCTATCATGCATGGAAGGGATTTTTATTGCTTTTACAAAATGTCTCTACAAATGTCGACAGAACCTAAGCTAAACTTCCTAAGGTTACTTTCCTTGTGAGGATTTCCGCTCAGGGTGCAAACCACGTCTCTCCACAACCACAGGGTAGCACTTTGGCTTCTAGAGCTTGTGAGTCAGCAATTTCTGCTAATGAATGAATGGAAAATACTCTGTACCCAATACCAAATGCTAAGGGCCTGATCCTGAGCAGGGTTAAATCGGCTTAGTTACACTAACTTCATCGGAGACATGCTGACTTACACCAACCTACGATCTGCCTCTAAAATTGCTCCTTGTACACATAGAATCATAGAATATCAGGGTTGGAAGGGACCTCAGGAGGTCATCTAGTCCAACCCCCTGCTCAAAGCAGGACCAATCCCCAATTAAATCATCCCAGCCAGGGCTTTGTCAAGCCTGACCTTAAAAACTTCTAAGGAAGGAGATTCTACCACCTCCCTAGGTAACGCATTCCAGTGTTTCACCACCCTCCTAGTGAAAAAGTTTTTCCTAATATCCAACCTAGACCTCCCCCACTGCAACTTGAGACCATTACTCCTTGTCCTGTCCTCTTCTACCGCTGAGAATAGTCTAGAACCATCCTCTTTGGAACCACCTCTCAGGTAGTTGAAAGCAGCTATCAAATCCCCCCTCATTCTTCTCTTCTGCAGACTAAACAATCCCAGTTCCCTCAGCCTCTCCTCAGAAGTCATGTGTTCCAGACCCCTAATCATTTTTGTTGCCCTTCGCTGGACTCTCTCCAATTTATCCACATCCTTCTTGTAGTGTGGGGCCCAAAACTGGACACAGTACTCCGGATGAGGCCTCACCAATGTCGAATAGAGGGGAACGATCACGTCCCTCGATCTGCTCGCTATGCCCCTACTTATACATCCCAAAATGCCATTGGCCTTCTTGGCAACAAGGGCACACTGCTGACTCATATCCAGCTTCTCGTCCACTGTAACCCCTAGGTCCTTTTCCGCAGAACTGCTGCCTAGCCATTCGGTCCCTAGTCTGTAGCTGTGCATTGGGTTCTTCCGTCCTAAGTGCAGGACCCTGCACTTATCCCTACTGAACCTCATCAGGTTTCTTTTGGCCCAATCCTCCAATTTGTCTAGGTCCCTCTGTATCCTATCTCTGCCCTCCAACGTATCTACCACTCCTCCCAGTTTAGTATCATCCGCAAATTTGCTAAGAGTGCAATCCACACCATCCTCCAGATCATTTATGAAGATATTGAACAAAACCGGCCCCAGGACTGACCCCTGGGGCACGCCACTTGACACTGGCTGCCAACTAGACATGGAGCCATTGATCACTACCCGTTGAGCCCGACAATCTAGCCAACTTTCTACCCACCTTATAGTACATTCATCCAGCCCATACTTCTTTAACTTGCTGACAAGAATACTGTGGGAGACCGTGTCAAAAGCTTTGCTAAAGTCAAGAAACAATACATCCACTGCTTTCCCTTCATCCACAGAATCAGTAATCTCATCATAGAAGGCGATTAGATTAGTCAGGCATGACCTTCCCTTGGTGAATCCATGCTGACTGTTCCTGATCACTTTACTCTCGTGTAAGTGCTTCAGGATTGATTCCTTGAGGACCTGCTCCATGATTTTTCCGGGGACTGAGGTGAGGCTGACTGGCCTGTAGTTCCCAGGATCCTCCTCCTTCCCTTTTTTAAAGATTGGCACTACATTAGCCTTTTTCCAGTCATCTGGGACTTCCCCCGTTCGCCACGAGTTTTCAAAGATAATGGCCAATGGCTCTGCAATCACATCCGCCAATTCCTTTAGCACTCTCGGATGCAACTCGTCCGGCCCCATGGACTTGTGCACGTCCAGCTTTTCTAAATAGTCCCTAACCACCTCTTTCTCCACAGAGGGCTGGCCATCTACTCCCCATGTTGCGATGCCCAGCGCAGCAGTCTGGGAGCTGTCCTTGTTAGTGAAGACAGAGGCAAAAAAAGCATTGAGCACATTAGCTTTTTCCACATCCTCTGTCACTAGGTTGCCTCCCTCATTCAGTAAGGGGCCCACACTTTCCTTGGCTTTCTTCTTGTTGCCAACATACCTGAAGAAACCCTTCTTGTTACTCTTGACATCTCTTGCTAGCTGCAGCTCCAGGTGCGATTTGGCCCTCCTGATTTCATTCCTACATGCCCGAGCAATATTTTTATACTCTTCCCTGGTCATATGTCCAACCTTCCACTTCTTGTAAGCTTCTTTTTTATGTTTAAGATCCGCTAGGATTTCACCATTAAGCCAAGCTGGTCGCCTGCCATATTTACTATTCTTTCGACTCATCGGGATGGTTTGTCCCTGTAACCTCAACAGGGATTCCTTGAAATACAGCCAGCTCTCCTGGACTCCTTTCCCCTTCATGTTAGTCCCCCAGGGGATCCTACCCATCCGCTCCCTGAGGGAGTCAAAGTCTGCTTTCCTGAAGTCCAGGGTCCGTATCCTGCTGCTTACCTTTCTTCCCTGTGTCAGGATCCTGAACTCGACCATCTCATGGTCACTGCCTCCCAGATTCCCATCCACTTTTGCTTCCCCCACTAATTCTTCCCTGTTTGTGAGCAGTAGGTCAAGAAAAGCTCCCCCCTAGTTGGCTCGTCTAGCACTTGCACCAGGAAATTGTCCCCTACGCTTTCCAAAAACTTCCTGGATTGTCTATGCACCGCTGTATTGCTCTCCCAGCAAATATCAGGGAAATTAAAGTCACCCATGAGAACCAGGGCGTGCGATCTAGTAGCTTCTGCGAGTTGCCGGAAGAAAGCCTCATCCACCTCATCCCCCTGATCCGGTGGTCTATAGCAGAAGAGAGGAATTGTCAGACTTGGTCAGACCGGTGGTCTGTTTAATCCAGTCTCCTGTCTCAAAGAGCGTTGAGTACTAACTGCTTCCGAATAAACTTGACAAACACGGAAATGATCCTTTATGGCAGGGGTGGCCAACCTGAATCTGAGAAGGAGCCAGAATTTACCAATGAACATTGCCAAAGAGCCACAGTCATACATCAGCAGCCCCCACATCCACTACCCCTCTCCAGCCTCCAGCGCCTCCAGCCCACCGGCAGCCCCGCCAATCAGCGCCTCCCCCTTCCTCCCCATGCCTTCCGCCTACCACAATCAGCTCTTTTGCAGTGTGCAGGAGGCTCTGGTGGGGAGGGGGGAGGAGCGAGGGCATGGCAAGCTCGGGGGAAGGGGCAGGAGCCTTGTG
Organism: Natator depressus; assembly: GCF_965152275.1. Classification (NCBI taxonomy): domain Eukaryota; kingdom Metazoa; phylum Chordata; order Testudines; family Cheloniidae; genus Natator; species Natator depressus. Next base: position 2,152,656 of record NC_134257.1, on the reverse strand, counting down.
GGTAGGGATGGAGTGGTGGCAGGACCTGGGGCAGAGCAAGGGGTTGAGCAGTGAGCACCCCACAGCACATTGGAAAGTTAGCTTCTGTAGCTCCAGCCTTGGAGTCAGCGCCGATGCAAGGAGCCACATATTAACCTCTGAAGAGCCGCATGGGGCTCCGGAGACACAGGTTGGCCACCCCTGCTTTATGCTAGAGTGCTTTCTTCCCCAAAACCCTCACTTAAAGCTGGGCTATGAGGTTATTCCATGCCACTGGGGAGGTTCCAGTTCCCTGTTTTCAATTCAGAGTAATAGGAACTGGGGATCAGACAAATGTCTGCTCTGCAGTTCTCACCCTCACCTTCCCAAGCATCAATTCACCAATGCCGGCAACTTAAGAACCTCAGCAACAAAATTAGGGGAAAACTCCTTAGCATTGCTAAGAATCAGAATCAATGTACAACATTCAGTCCTAAATGACAGCGATCACTAACATGACACCTCAATTGTATAGAGAGATTGATTCAACTCAGACTTACCCAGTCGCCAAGGAGAGTAAGTCGAGAGAAGTGGTTAGAAAAACCTGGGCTCACAAGAGCTTTTATACTGTCTAACAGACCTCCAGGAGGATCTGAGACACCCTTTGTGTATGAGATCCTGCTTAGTTACCAAACAAATTTTGTTGCGCACATCAGTCTTTCCACTGATATAATGGTTTTCCTGATGAATATTATTAATCTATTGCCAATCTCATATGGAACAACAACCATGATACACCCTGCAGAAGTCTTTGATATGAAAATTTTCATGGGAGATCTACATTCCTGTTATTTTCTTGACTTCACTGGAGTTACAACAGGAATGAATCTGAAGGAAATTGAGCTAGATCAGTGCAACACGTATAGGAATCCAGTCCAGTCCTTTAAATACATGCGGGTATTGGTTACGGACATTGTGGCATATACCACTGCAGTTCTTTAGAATCAGGGCGCCTTCACCCCTGGCAGAGGGGCAATACAAGGCCTATGAACAACTTTCGCTTTCAAAATAGGTCTTCTCAGACATAAGTTTGCATAGACTTTTGTTCTGCCTTGGGGTGAGTTTCAGCTTATCGGGATAAGAAAATCATCTCTCAATAGACCTCCCCTTATCAGGGTGATCATCAGAGCAGAACCATACACTTCTGCTTATTGAATTGCTGCTCACTGTTTGTGTTGAACGCTGGTGGTACAGTGTTTTCTAAGGGCTTGGAGTTACAACCTCAGCACTCACATCTTCATCCATGAGCACCTACGAGAACTGAGGTCTTCTGAGAAAATGCAGATGATGTAGCCCACGAGAAACACAAAAGAGAGGGAGAAAAGGCAGGAGATTGATATGGGATGATATTACACCAATTCAGGCTCTGACCAGCCAAAGGACATGCTTCCAGATCCCTCTCTTGCAGAAAGTGTTCCAGCAATAATACTTACTCAGTTATAGACATCCCAAACAGCGCTTTGGTTTGCAGGGGTCATGAAAGTCACAGTCGGACAAATTTACACCAGCTGAGGATCTGATGCATAACCTTTAAAATACAATTTTATACAAAAGAGAAATATATCGCTGCTATTCAAGGAAAATCAAATAGCTACAAATTCTGAGGCTAGAAATCATGACCTGATTAAGGTGTAAACAGGAGAGAGATAGAAATATATGTTTTAAAGAAAATCTATTACGCAAAAGATGGGCATCTTCCAAGAATAATAAATTATTATAATCATGCAACACTCTGCATGTATAAAACTTTAATGAGTGTTTGTGAAGTGTTTTTAGAGCCTGAGTTTTGAGCAAGCCTCAGAACATACTGTGGGAGTGTTGTTATCCTCATTTGATATGCAAACAAACAGGGGGGAATTGAGTTGGAGGTCACAAAATAAGTCACCTGAAGAGAAAGAAATAAAACCCAAATGTCCTGACAATTCGTGCCACGTGTTACTCTCTCGGTTGAGCACTATCAGCCTGCATTGCAAGACAACGTTAGTGAAGTGTCTTCCTAATGACCTTTGGTGGGTTTGGCTTCTTAACATGCAATTTACATGCCTGTAATTGTTAGAGAGACTCAGTCATTTCCTTGTTATGTTTGGCAAGCATCTAGAGGATTCTTTTTCTGATCAAAGCAAAAACAAAGCTCACCTATATACTGTAGTGTTCCACTTTAACTTGGCCTTCCTTATCCATGGCGACAATAATTCACCAAAGGAATGGTAAGTATGTCAATTACATACTTGGTCATAGTAGATCAATTACATAGTTGGTCATAGTATGTCAATTACATATTTGGTGGTGTTGGATCAAAAACTTCTTTTTAGAACTCAAATATCAAAGTTTGTGAGGAGACACGTACGGTCACTGCTGTGCAGAGGAACCAGGAGATGATTCCTTTAGAAACTTGTCAAAACAAAACAAACAAAAGAACCCATGAATGAGTCTCTCTATGAATTACTCTCTTGTTAGTGATTTGTTTAGAATCCGACAAAGTGAAGGGTCTGACAGGGTTCAGGATCAATGGGAAGTATGTGGCACATGTTAAGACTAATGTGTCTACTTCAGTCTCTGCAGCTTACTTCCTGTAAAACCTTATTCTCAATGTGCCTTTGTTTATCCACGTATAAAACAGGGATGATATCACTCATTATGGGTGTTCCACTTCCTTGGCACTCTGGGTATCAAACCTCTTCGCAAACACTCATTAAGGCTTTTGATGTCTAAAATATTATATTATGATACTAATAATAGTTTGTAGCAGGAAAACACCCTTGCATTGAGTAACAGAGTCACTTTACAAGGAATTAAAGGATCATTCCTGTCAGTCCACTAATCAGATTGTGATTTTCCCTTCAGAATTTGAAGCTTTGCATTTCCTTTCATTATACAAATTCCTCAGAGCAGGAGACTGACCAGCAAAGATCAGCATAGCCCCATAATCTTCAAAGGTGTTCAGAGCCTTTGAATCACAACAAGGCTTCTCACCCTTGCCTGGTTACAGGAAACATCCCATAGAGACTCTGGTACGCTCGAAAAATCATTCTCGTCATAGTAGACAAGCATGCTGCAAGCTCAAGGTCTTGCAACATGCCCTAAGGCTGATGAGATTTTCAATTAATCTAATCTAAGCCCATAGCCTTAGCCAAGAAAGCCACATCTCCATCTTTCCTGTCTTTCCCCTGAGGCTTTATCTGCTGCTTTTTCATGCAAGACAAGAACTGTGCTGGCTGTTGTTGGATGGAGATTGTGTTACTGATGCCAGAAACGTAAAAAGGTTTATCTCAAAGGCTTTATCAAACATAACTTGTTTTCACCCACCTCCAACCCTCACCTCAAACCAAGAGCAGCCCTGCAAGAGGAAGCACAGTGAGCTTCTGCCATGGGGATTGCCCTGATCCCACCGCACTGGTGCCACAGCTGGAGTTCGATTATGAACTGAATTTCTAATCAAAATAAAGCGAAACCCATCCCTAAACGGAGGGTCAGCACAAACGCCTGTGCAAATCTCAGGTCCCTGTTAAAATCTCTTATGAAAGCATGTGTGACTAAAGCAGTTCAGAGGCCTTACACTGTCCTTCTGACCTACGGAAATTTCAAGCCATACAGCCTAAATGCTCTGTTCCTCCTAGGAAATTCCATCAGGGAGACTGCCCTGGGCCCCCACTACATGCCAACACATATCAGTGTAGCTTTTATCAGACCAAACTGGAATCCTCTGCATGACAACAGATTGTGCAACAGATACCGTTCTTAATAGCTAGGTCATTCCTGCAGTAACTCTGATGGGCTCACCAGATTGATATCAGGAACAAATTGGTTCCAGAAAACTTTCAAGATGCATGCCATCCACGTGAGGTACATAACTCAATAATCCTGAAGACTGAAGAAACCAATTATAAATATTGAAGGAGTGACGTCTGCAGCAAAATATTTTTTCTAATTAAGACCTCAAGCAAAAAGGGTGTCTCAGATTCTCCAGGCCATCTAAGAACCAGTATAAAAGCGCTCGCGACTCAGGGTTCTTTAAACGCTTCTCTTGACGTCTCCTCCTCAGTGAGCTGGGTAAGTGCGATTTGACTGAACCTCTCCATAGCTATCCAGATGTCGCGTTAGTGATCATTTAAACTGTGGGCTTAATCTTGCACATAGCCTCCAATTATTGTCTATGTTCGGGGTGTTCCACTAAAAAATGTGATTATTAAGTTGCAGGCATTGGTGGATTCATGGTATAGAAGTGAAGGTGCCAATTGTTTGCAGAGGTACATAGGCATTTGGGACACAAATTCTGTTTATTTTCACTAAGAAATAGGCATTCAAATCCCTTAGGCAGCTTTGAAAAAGCTCATAAACCACTTTTAACTTCGTGGTGTTAGAAACAACCCCCACCTTGAGTTAATTACTCAGTAGACCAAGTCTGTGTTCTTCCAATGTATTCTGCAGCAGGTCATACTCAACAGCAGCTCAGGCAGATTGCTACATTAGATGGATCTCTGCTCTGAACCAGTACGGCACTTTCTCTGTTCTTATGTGCTCTGCTAGCAATGATAGGTGCAGATCCCCAGCTGCTGTAAGTTAGCTTAGCACCATTCATCTCCGTTGAACAGTGGCGATTTCCGCTGGCTCGGGCTCTGGTCCTTAGCGTTTTGTACTGACGAAGAATATTTTCCATACGTACATGGTCAAGTATTGCTGACTCGCAAGCTTTAGAAGCCAAAGTACCACGCGCTCTCTCTTTCCACATGGCCCCCATTTCAACAGGAACTGAGCTTTGACCCGTTTATTCCACTGGCTCTAAGGCATTATGTTGACTCTTTTCCTTTCTGTGTGTTTCAGGTTTACTTCCAACGCACAGAGATGTTGTTCCACCACCAAAAGATTTGTAAACCTTTGTGCTGTAAACCACACCAAAAGATTTGTAAACCTTGGTTCTGTAAACCGTGGGGTTATGGGGACTCAAGAGGTTACGGAGGCGATTATGGACACTGCCCGCCATACTGCTGGAAAAAGCCATTCAAGTGCTGCTACCCCTGCCCCTACCCCTGCTGCTACCCCCACCCCTATCCCTGCGGCCCAACAGGCCTGTATCCATGTTTCGCTGAGGAGGAATAGCCACGGAACAAGGAACAACCAGCAAACGAAAAGCAAGATACCGATTCACGGCTGAGCTCATGGACAATGGCTTTGGGAAATGCTGAGTGCCCACAACTCCCAAGGGAGCTGTGAGTTCTCAGCACCGCAGGAAACCTGCACCAGATTTCTATTTGCCAGGGGACACTTTAGGACAGTTTCCTCTAATACCGCCATACTCTCTCCTTTACTCTAGCTATCGGACGGCCCGAATCTCAGCTCCATCATGGCCCCTTTCGGCCACTCTGACAGTGTCAATGCAGCAGGGGCCTGTGAGTTCATACAAATGATATTTACACTCGCTCAAAGGCTCTTTACAAAGCAACGTCCTGGGACGTAAGTGTCAATGAGAATTAGGGCCTATGTTTTCTAGCCTTTCCATAAATATGTACCATTTGTTTCCAGTTTCAACACTGCTACAGAAGATGTACAACAGAGAAAGAACTTAGTCCTCTCCTGATATTGTGCGTTGTCTAATTAGACTGGGGCTGGGATAACACAATTAACTGAAAATGGCTGCAAACAGGATTTGATTGTCAAACTCTACAGCGGCACCAAAGAAAGAAGAACATCTGATGAGAAATGCATCACCTGGGAGCAGTTCATTTGTTGTAATCCTGGAAAACCTGGCAATGTATTTTCTACTCTGCATTCTGCCTGTTCCTATGTAATCCTATCATATTAGCATTAAAGGGATTCTGAAACACAATAGCAATCCTCTGGTTTCCGTTCTGGTCCATTCCTCATTTTACAAACATCTATGAGTTAGATGCCAAATACTTTGTAAATGTGGGTAACAATTCACTCCTGCGCAGGGAACCAATGCCTGGGCACTGCTTCTGAACAACTGACTGATGCATAAACACTGACTCATTACTCCTCAGACCTCCTCTGCGACACAACTCTCTGCTTTTGTTAACTTCCACAGCTAGGGAAACTGAGGCACAGAGGCAGCCAGGGATTTGCTCACAGGTGCGGGAAGTGATTTGCTCAAGTTCACACAGTCAGGCCCTGGCAAAACTGGGATTAAAACTCACAATATCCAGACTCCCAGCCTTTCTGATTATTTCCTCAGACTCTGTTACCCCTCCATGGAAACCCCCTCATGTCTTGCTGGTGTGATGACTTACAGCTCTCCGGCCATACATTTGATTTAAAGATAATATACCTTTGCCCTCTAATATGGGACCCGTAGTATGGCCACATTCTTTGAAATACAGAAACACAAGACTTTCCATTTTGATCCAATCAATCACCCAGCTAGTCCAGGTTTCAGAGTAGCAGCCGTGTCAGTCTGTATCCGTAAAAAGAAAAGGAGGACTTGTGGCACCTTAGAGACTAACACATTTATTAGAGCATAAGCTTTTGTGAGCTACAGCTCACTTCATCGGCTCTGACAGTGACCAACAACAGCTGCTTCAGAGGAAGGCTCAAGAAACTCTGCAGAAGGCAGTTGTGGGATAACCTGCCCATAGGAGAAGTTTCTGACTCATTTCTATTAATTACTCAGACCTATTCTTCATTATTGGCTAATGCCCTGAGGCAGGAAAGTTTATATCCCTGCCAAACAGAATGGAATAAGTCCGTCTCAATCTACCACTGCTCGAGGGTACGGCACACACCATTGTGCCTGGATTGCCCAGGGTACGCACCAGCTTCTCGCTCTCCTTCGAGATACCAGGGTGACTAGCACCTTTACAGCCCGGCTTCCTGTGGAATAAAGCCTTGCGCAATCTACCAATGGGCATTTCATCTTCAGATCAACGCACTCATGGAAAACTAACGCCCTGGTAGCTCTGAGACCATTGTTCTTACCTCCTGCAACAGAGTCCACTCCTCACTAGCCTCCCCTCGTGGCCAGGCACGGCCTCACCTCTTTCCCGCTGGGGAAAGCCCCTGCTAATGCTCGCTCCAGTGGTGGTTCCTCTGCCTGCTAACGTGGCTCTCCGGTCGGGTCACCAACTTTTCTCCACCCCTTCTGTGGTCCCGATTGTCCCACACTACAAGTCCAAGAACTGTCTACCCCTTTAAGGGTCCCCTGGAGCTCACAAACAGAACAGACTCCCTGCTCCCCCTAGCAACTCTTCACCCCTTGCAGAAGGGCAATACCAGGCCTTTGAACCACGCTAGCTTTCAAAATAGCTCTTCTCAGACGTAAGTTTGCTAGACTTTTGTTCTGCCCTGGGGTAAATTTCACTTTATCGGGATTACAAAATCATCTCTCAATAGACCTCCCTTACTAGGGTGATCATCAAAGCAGAACCATACACTTCTGTTAATTGTAGGGTTGCTCATTGTTTGAATTGAAGGTTGGTGGCACAGGGCTTTCTAAGGGTTTGGAGTTACAACCTCAGCACTCACATCTCCATCCATGAGCACCTAAGAGAACTGAGGTCGTCTGAGAAAATGCAGATGATGTAGCCCACAAGAAGCACAGGAGAGATGGAGAAAAACCAGGACACGGACATGGGATGATATTACACCAATTCAGCCTCTGGCCAGCCATAGGATTCTGCATCATGAGATCAGTCTTCTGGTTTCGTTTCTGCTGCATTCCTCAGTTAGCCACCTCTGTGAGTTAGGTGCCTAAACACTTGGTAAATCTGGCCTTGTCGGTAACAATTCACTCCTGCGCAGGGACCCAGTGCCTGGGTACTACTTAAGTCCCAATGCGCCCTTGGTTATAAGAGAATCAGGTCCGGCAAGAGGCCGTAAATCAGAAGGGGTATTACCCTGTGGTTCCCCTGCTAGTACCAACTAACGCCAGTCGGGTGTTCGGTATCCCTTCTCTTTGGAACAGCTCGGCCTTTTCAGTCATGGTTTAATACATGACTTCATTGGGAAGTGGGAATGAATCTGAAGGAAATTCAGCGGTGGATCTGAGCATCAGTAGCATGTACAACAATCCAGTCTGGTCTTTCAAATCCATGCTGATACTGGTTTGGGATATTCTGCCATTAAGCACTGCAATTTCAGGGAGCCTGTAATCTGCGTACTCTGCACATCCACCCATAATGCATCTAAGCTAATGCTCCCTGAAATGAATGGTAGAGCATCATGGCAGAAGCACACAGTACTATTTGTTCCAGGGCTGCTCATTGACTGTGTTCGGGGTTGGTGGCACAGTGTTTTATAAAGGCCTGGACTTACAATCTTGAATCTATACCACCTCAGCAACCACATCTCCGTCCATGAGCAGCTAAGAGAAGGGAGATCTTATGGGAAAGTGCGGCCAAGAGAGCCCAAGTGAACCACGGGAAGATGAAGAAAAGGCATCACGGACCAAGCAAGAGACCTCTCTGGAATGAGTTTAGGACAATGCATACTATCACCACCTGGAGGTCATGTTTCCAGGTCTTTCTCTGCCGGGAATACTTCCAGTAGTCAACAGAGCCGGAACGATTTACAGCTGGCTCAATAACTATACAATGGAATTTTCTAGAAAAGAGAAACACCTAGCTGCTATAGAATGAAAATCGACACAGCTACAAATTCTGAAGCGAGAAATCATGACCTGACTAAGGCCTAGAAATGAGAGCCACGGAAATACATTTTTGAAGTGACTCTATTACTCAAACATGGGCATCTTCTATGAACAAAACAATCAACATTCTAATCATACAACACTTTGCATATATAGAACTTTAATGACTGTTTGCGAAGTGGTTGGCATCCTGAGTTACCACTTACCATCCGACACGAGTGTTCCTATCCTTATTGTCTATGCAAATAAACAGAGGCACGCTGTGCGGAAGGTCACCCAAGGAGTCCGTTGCAGAGACAGCAATAAAACCACGTAGTCCGATTTCTCATGCCACACGCTACTCTCTGGGTTGAACATTAGTTGACCTCATTACGTGACGTTAATCAAGTGTTTTGTTAATAACATTTCGTGTTTTGGGCTTCCTCATATGCAATTTACAAGACTCTAATGATTACGGCGACTCTATTGTATTCTTGTTTTGTTTGGCAAGCTTCTGGACGAATTCTCTTCTGATCTAAGCATAAACAAAGAGCAACTAAATAATGTGCTGATCCCCTTCAATTTTGCCTTCTTTGTACATGGAGATACTAATTTGCCAAAGGAATGATCAGGATGTAAATTACATAAATGTTCATTGGTGGCTTAAGATTGTAAACTGCCATTTATTATTCAAATATTAAGTACTGAAGTGACAAGACACATGTCTCTTCCTGTGAAAAATCCGGCTGTTATTGTCAAGCAAAATCTTAACTCCAGCCTCGTTTGCCTCAAAACATTTTTCCACCACCTCCAGCAACATGGACCCTTCACTTGTTCCACATTTATTTGCTGAGTATGTCAGTTACATAGTTGGTAATCGGTGGTGTAGGATAGTCAACTTGAACTTAGAATTCCAATATAAAGTTTCGTCACTCCCATGCAGAAGAATCAGAAGATGTTTCCTCCAGAAACTTGTCAAAACAAAACAAAAAAAGAACTCATGAATGCGTCTCTCTATGGCAGGGGTTCTCAAAAATTACGACAGCACCACAGGAGCTCGGCCTGAAGCCTGATCCCGCCCAAGCCCTGCTACCTGCGGTGTGGGGGCGGGGGGCAAAGCGAAAGCCCCACTGCCTCAGGCCACAGGGACAAAGCCGAAGCCCAAGGGCAGAGGCCTATAAGCTTAGCCCCGCCACCCAGGGCTGAAGCCTTCTGGCTTTGGCTTGGGCTTTGGCCCTGAGCCTCAGCAAGTCTAAACCAGCTCTGGCGACCCTATTAAAATGGGGTCGCAACCCACTTTGGGGTCCTGACCCACAGTTTGAGAACCGCTGCTCTATGTATTACTCTCCTCTTTGTCACACCTTTAGAATCCAAAAATGTGAAGGGTCTGACAGGGTCCAGGCTCAACGGGAAGCACGTGTTTTCAAGACTAATGTGTCTAATTCTGTCTCTGCAACTCATTTCCTGTAAGACCTTATTCTCAATGTGCCTGTGTTTATCCACGTAGATAACAGGGACAATATCACTTGTCATGGATGTTCCGCTTCCTTGACACACTGGATAGCCACCCTCTTCGCAAACACTCATGAAGGCTTTTGATGTCTAAAGTATTGAATTATGGTGATAATGATAGTTTATTCCTGGAAGACACCCTTGTATTGAGTAACAGCGTCACTTTACAAGGAATTAATATCTAGACCAGAGATTCTCAAACTTCATTGCACCATGACCCCCTTCTGACAAAAATTACTACATGACCCCAAGAGGAGGAACTGAAGCCTGAGCCAACCCAAGCCCTGCTGCTCCAAGCAGGCGTGGGGGGAAGCGGTCAAAACCAAAGATCAAGGGCTTCAGCCCTGGGCAGAGGGCTTGCAACCGGTTGGTGGGGCTCAGGCTTCAGCCCTGGGCAGTGGGGCTCGGGTTTCGGCTTTGGCCCCGGGTCCCAACCAGTCTAAAACCAGCCCTGGCAACCCCATCAAAATGGGCTTGCGACCCACTTTGGGGTCCCAACCTTCTAAGGTGTTCAGAGCCTTAGAATCACAACAAGGCTTCTCACGCTCATTCCAGGAAACTTTCCAGAAAACCTTTTGTAGTGATAAACACCCATTTTTCATGATTTGTGTGCATAAAAACAAACATCTTCTGTATTTTCCACAGTATGCATCCGATGAAGTGAGCTGTAGCTCACGAAAGCTTATGCTCAAATAAATTGCTTAGTCTCTAAGGTGCCACAAGTACTCCTTTTCTTTTTGCGAATACAGACTAACACGGCTGTTACTCTGAAACCTTTCCATGGAGTGTATGTTACAATTTCAACATCATTCTCCTCATAGTAGACAAACATTCTGCTGGCTAGAAAGCTGGCTAGATTGTCGGGCTCAACGGGTAGTTATCAATGGCTCCATGTCTAGTTGGCAGCCGGAATCAAGTGGAGTGCCCCAAGGGTCGGTTCTCGGGCCGGTTTTGTTCAATATCTTCATAAATCATCTTGAAGATGGTTTGGATTGCGCCCTCAGCAAGTTTGCAGATGACACTAAACTGGGGGGAGAGGTAGATACGATGGAGGGTAGGGATAGGATACAGAGGGACCTAGATAAATTGGAGGATTGGGCCAAAAGAAATCTGATGAGGTTCAACAAGGACAAGTGCCGAGTCCTGCACTTAGGACGGAAGAATCCCATGCACCGCTACAGACTAGGGACCGAATGGCTCGGCAGCAGTTCTGCAGAAAAGGACCTAGGGGTTACAGTGGACGAGAAGCTGCATATGAGTCAACAGTGTGCCCTTGTTGCCAAGAAGGCCAATGGCATTTGGGGATGTATAAGTAGGGGCATTGCCAGCAGATCGAGGGACGTGATCGTTCCCCTCTATTGAACGCTGGTGAGGCCTCATCTGGAGTACTGTGTCCAGTTTGGGGCCCCACGCTACAAGAAGGATGTGGAAAAATTGGAAAGAGTCCAGCGGAGGGAAACCAAAATGATTAGGGGACTGGAACACATGACTTCTGAGGAGAGGCTGAGGGAACTGGGATGTTTAGTCTACGGAAGAGAAGAATGAGGGGGGATTTGATAGCTGCTTTCAACTACCTGAAAGGGGGTTCCAAAGAGGATGGCTCTAGACTGTTCTCAGTGGTAGCAGATGACAGAACAAGGAGTAATGGTCTCAAGTTGCAGTGGGGGAGATTTAGGTTGGATATGAGGAAAAACTTTTTCACTAGGAGGGTGGTGAAACACTGGAATGCGTTACCTAGGGAGCTGATGGAATCTCCTTCCTTAGAAGTTTTTAAGGTCAGGCTTGACAAAGCCCTGGCTGGGATGATTTAATTGGGGATCGGTCCTGCTTTGAGCAGGGGGTTGGACTAGATGACCTCCTGAGGTCCCTTCCAACCCTGATATTCTATGATTCTAAGCTCAGGGTCTTCCAGCATGCCTTAAACTGATCAGATTTTAAATAAGTCTGATCTCAGCCCACAGCCTTAGTTAAGAAAGCCACATCTCCATCTTTCCTGTCTGTCATCTGAGACTTTATCTGCTGCTTTTTCATGCAAGACAACAATTGTGTTTGGCTGTTGTTGGATGCAGATCATGTGACTGATGCCAGAAACGTTCCAAGGTTTATCTCAAAGCCTTTATCAAACATAACTTGTTTTCACCCACCACCAACCCTCACCTCAAACCAAGAGCAGCCCTGCAAGAGGAAGCACAGTGAGCTTCTGCCATGGTGATCACCCTCATCCCACAGCACTGGTGCCACAACTAATTGAATTTCTAATTAACCTGAGGGGAAACACGCCCCTAAGCAGAGGGTCAGCACAAAAGCCGGTGCAAATCTCAGGTCCCTGGTACGATCTTTTTTGGAACTGTAAGTGGGACTTCAGTGGTTCATAGGTCTTAAACTGTCCGTCTGACAGAGGGAAATTTCAAGCCACAGGGCCTCAATGTGCCGTCCTCCTTGGAAATTCCACGGGGGGAACTGCCCTTGGCCCCCAGTACATACCAACACATATCAGGGTCGCTTTAAAAGATCAAATTGGAGTCCTCTATGTGACAGGAGATTGTGCAACAGATACAGCTCTTAATAACCTCCCAATTCATTCCCAGAGTAACTATGGTGGAAGCACTAGAAGGACACCAGAAATGAATTTGTCTCAGAAAACTTTTAAGATGAAGGAAACCTGCAGTGTGTCATATGCATGCCAAACCATGTGAGGTAGAAAACAACAATCCTGAAGATTGAAGCAACCAATTAGATCCACTGAAGGAGTGACGTGCACAGCAGAATGTTTTTCTAACTAATTAAGACCTCAAGCAAAAGGGTGTCTCAGGTTCTCCAGGCCATCTAACAACCTGCATAAAAGCCCTCGCAACTCAGGGTTCTTTAACCGCTTCTCTTGACGTCTCCTCCTCAGTGAGCTGGGTAAGTGAGATTTGACTGAATCTCTCCATAGCTATCCAGATGTCTCGTTAGTGATCATTTCAATTTTGCATAGAGACTCCAATTACTGTCTATCGTACGGGAGTTTCCACTAAAAAATTTTGATTATTAAGTTGCAGGCATTGGTGGATTCATGGCATAAAGCGAGGGTGGCAATTTTTTGCAGAGCTACATAGGCATTTGGGACACAAGTTCAGGTTTATTTTCATAAAGAAATAGGCATTCGAATCCCTTTGGCAGCTTTGAAAAAGCTCATAAACCACTTTTAATTCAACAGCAGCTCAGGCAGATTGCTACATTAGATGGATCTCTGCTCTGAACCAGTACGGCAATTTCTCTGTTCTTATGTGCTCTGCTAGCAATGGTAGGTGCAGATCCCCAGCTGGTGTAAGTTAGCTTAGCACCATTCATCTCCGTTGAACAGTGGCGATTTCCGCTGGCTCGGGCTCTGGTCCTTAGCGTTTTGTACTGACGAAGAATATTTTCCATACATACATGGTCAAGTATTGCTGACTCGCAAGCTTTAGAAGCCAAAGTACCACGCGCTCTCTCTTTCCACATGGCCCCCATTTCAATAGGAACTGAGCTTTGACCCGTTTATTCCACTGGCTCTAAGGCATTATGTTGACTCTTTTCCTTTCTGTGTGTTTCAGGTTTACTTCCAACGCACAGAGATGTTGTTCCCCCACCAAAAGATTTGTAAACCTTGGTGCTGTAAACCACACCAAAAGATTTGTAAACCTTGCTGCTGTAAACCGCACCAAAAGATTTGTAAACCGTGGGGTTATGGGGACTCAAGCGGTTACGGAGGCGATTATGGACACTGCCCGCCATACTGCTGGAAAAAGCCATTCAAGTGCTGCTACCCCTGCCCCTACCCCTGCTGCTACCCCCACCCCTATCCCTGCGGCCCAACAGGCCTGTATCCATGTTTCGCTGAGGAGGAATAGCCATGGAACAAGGAACAACCAGCAAACGAAAAGCAAGATACCGATTCACGGCTGAGCTCATGGACAATGGCTTTGGGAAATGCTGAGTGCCCACAACTCCCAAGGGAGCTGTGAGTTCTCAGCACTGCAGGAAACCTGCACCAGATTTCTATTTGCCAGGGGACACTTTAGGACAGTTTCCTCTAATACTGCCATACTCTCTCCTTTACTCTAGCTATCGGACGGCCCGAATCTCAGCTCCATCATGGCCCCTTTCGGCCACTCTCACAGTGTCAATGCAGCAGGGGCCTGTGAGTTCATACAAATGATATTTACACTCGCTCAAAGGCTCTTTACAAAGCAACGTCCTGGGACGTAAGTGTCAATGAGAATTAGGGCCTATGTTTTCTAGCCTTTCCATAAATATGTACCATTTGTTTCCAGTTTCAACACTGCTACAGAAGATGTACAACAGAGAAAGAACTTAGTCCTCTCCTGATATTGTGCGTTGTCTAATTAGACTGGGGCTGGGATAACACAATTAACTGAAAATGGCTGCAAACAGGATTTGATTGTCAAACTCTACAGCGGCACCAAAGAAAGAAGAACATCTGATGAGAAATGCATCACCTGGGAGCAGTTCATTTGTTGTAATCCTGGAAAACCTGGCAATGTATTTTCTACTCTGCATTCTGCCTGTTCCTATGTAATCCTATCATATTAGCATTAAAGGGATTCTGAAACACAATAGCAATCCTCTGGTTTCCTTTCTCCTGCATTCCTCATTTACCAGCCTCCGTGAGTTAGGTGCATAAATACTTTGTGACTCAGGCCCTGTTGGTAACAATTTAGTCCAGCGCAGGGAGCCAGTGCCTGTGCACTACCATTCGAGCCTATGGTTCCCCTTTTAGTGCCAACTAACACCAGTCGGGCGTTCGGTATCCAGTCTCATCGGGAACAGTTCGATCTTCTCAGTCACAGTTTAATGCCTGACAAAGGGAGCCTGGTGTGATCCAGATGGGCAATGCCGGAGCTTAACCGGTTCCTCCCATTCCCTCCCATACCCTGAGCTTAGCGAGCAGCCTGGTGTCCTCCCCACAAGGTACTCTCACCTCTCATCATTTTTAATTCCCTGGGCTTCAGATTCAAGTGTAAGAAAACAGAAACCTTATAGGGGTGTGGCCTTGGTTTTAACAATGCACATGGAGCTTTTTCAGTGGTGCATCTCACACCAGTTTGGAAAAGAAAAACAGTCATTGATAAACATTCAGATTAGGGAAACCTAAATAACCCCATTTTCTTTATACACCCTGGGCTGCTGTTTTGAAGCAGGAGATGTTTTTTTTATTGGACACTCATGTGTGAGCGTGTGCTGTGACACACCAGTGATCGACATCCAATTCCCCAGAAAGGCTCAGAGATTGGATAAAATCAGCCGTGTCACAAAATGTGAGCGAGGCTAGCAAGTTCATAGTTCTAGCCTGATCTAATACTGTGCATTTAACTTCCATAAAGGGTGTGGGGAAGAATACATGAACATATTTTCATTTAGATGTTCTGAATGGTGCATACACTTTGATTCATTACTCCTCAGACGTCCTCTGCGACACACCTATCTGCTTTTGTTCACAGTCCACAGCTAGAAAAACTGAGGCACAGAGGCATCCAGGGATTTGCTCACAGATGTGGGAAGAGATTTGCTCGAGTTCACACAGTGAGGCCCTGGCAAAACTGGGATTAAAACTCACAATTTCCAGACTGCCAGCCTTTCTGACTCTGTTACCCCGCCGCGGAAACCCCCTCATGTCTTGCTGGTGTGATGACTTACAGCTCTCCAGCCATGCATTTGCTTTATAGAAAATACACCTTTGCCCTCTAATATGGGACCCGTAACATGGCCACATTCTTTGAAAAACAGAAACATGAGACTTTCCATTTTGATCCTGTCAATGACTCATCTAAGCCAGTGTCATGCCTCTGACAGTGACCAGCAACAGCTGCTTCAGAGGAAGGCTCAAGAAACCCTGCAGAAGGCAGTTGTGGGATAACCTGCCCACAGGAGAAGTTTCTGACTCATTTCCATTAATTACTCAGACGTAATCTCCATTATTGGCTAATGCCCTGAGGCAGGAAAGTTTATATCCCTGCAAAACAAAGTGAAATAAGTCCGTCTCAGTCTACCGCTGCTCAAGGGTATGGCACACACCATTGTGCTTGGATTGCCCAGGGTACGCACCAGCTTCTCACTCTCCTTCGAGATACAAGGGTGACTAGCACATTTACAGCCTGGCTTCCTGAGGAATAAAGCCTTGCACAATCTACCAATGGGCATTTCATCTTCAGATCACAGCACTCATGGAGAACTAATGCCCTGGTAGCTCTGAGACCACTGTTCTTACCTCCTGCAACAGAGTCCACTCCTCACTAGCCTCCCCTCGTGGCCAGGCACGGCCTCACCTCTTTCCCGCTGAGGAAAGCCCCTGCTAATGCTCCCTGCAGTCCTGTGGTGGTTTCTCTGTACGGTGACCAGACAGCAAGTGTGAAAAATCAGGACGGGGGTGGGGGGTAATCGGAGCCTATATAAGAAAAAAAAAACAAAAATCGGGACTGTCGCTATAAAAACAGGACATCCGGTCACCCTATTTCTCTGCCTGACGAGCTGGAGGGACCAGAGAGGCCCCCTTGAGAGACCGGGTAGGATGTAGCCCAGAGGCAGAACAGCACCATGTGGTGGGTGTATTTGGTCAGCATGGCGCGGATGGCCCCCCGCTGACCAAGCAGCGGGACCTTCACCTCCCACCACTGTCAGGGCCCTGGGCTGGAACGCAGTGGAGTTGGGTGGGCCTGCGTTCCCCTACCCCGGCCAACCTACCTTGGGTAGCAGAATCGCACGCTACAAACCCGCACCAACGCTCCCCGGCCTGAGGGGCGCGCTGCAGACTCGCGCCGACGCTCCCCGGCCTGAGGGGCGCGCTACGGACTCGCGCCGACGCTCCCCGGCCTGAGGGGCACGCTACGGACTCGCGCCGACGCTCCCCGGCCTGAGGGGCGCGCTACGGACTCGCGCCGACGCTCCCCGGCCTGAGGGGCGAGCTACGGACTCGCGCCGACGCTCCCCGGCCTGAGGGGCGCGCTGCAGACTCGCGCCGACGCTCCCCGGCCTGAGGGGCGCGCTACGGACTCGCGCCGACGCTCCCCGGCCTGAGGGGCGCGCTGCAGACTCGCGCCGACGCTCCCCGGTCTGAGGGGCGCGCTGCAGACTCTGGCCACGCTCCCCGGCCTGAGGGGCGCGCTGCAGACTCGCGCCGACGCTCCCCGGCCTGAGGGGCGCGCTGCAGACTCACACCGGCACACCTTCTCCGCTAATTCTCCAGCGCCCGAAAGGTGTGACTTAGGCCTGCCCGTGGGACCATTGCTCTCCATCGCCCCCTAGGGGCTTGGTGGACCGATTGAAACCTGTCACAGACCCCTTCAGGCCGCTGTGAAGGAGCCTTCCAGTGAGTGCAGATGTTATGCGTCCCAACCCAGAGCTGCCCAAAGGGGCCTTTGTGGAACTGAGATTCAGGCCTACAGATCGTTAAGAAGAAGCCAAGAGGAAGGGAGGCATTCGAGGAAACAGTCGCAAAGTGCAACCTAGGAAATGCAGCTACAGGGCAGATAGCCTGAGGTGCTGAGCACCCAGAGCTCCCAGGGGAGTCGAGGGTGCTCAGCATTTCTGAAAGCCATTGCCCATAAGCTCAGCCGTGAATCCAGATCTTGCTTTGCGTTGCCTGCTCGCCTCTGGTTCCGTGGCTGTTCCTCCTCAGCAAAACAAATGTGTCCATACTGGTATCTCTGGCGACACTGGCAAGGGGAAGGGGAGCAGCAGCCATAACACCACCTGTGTTGCCTGGGGTAACACCATGGCTTCCAGCCCCTGCCACAGCAAGGGTTGTAGCAGCCAGGACGACAGAACTGTTGGGGGTAGAAATACATCTTCCTGCTTTGGAGGTAACCCTGAAACACACAGCAGGGAAAAGAGTCAACAGAACACGCGGTGGCCAGGAGAACGAAGGGATCAGTGCTGAGTTACTGTTCCACCTGCAGCCATGGAGAGAAAGAGAGAGACTGAGCAGGGACATTGTTACCTAGCCCCTCAATTCCTGGCTATATTTTGTCCCCTGTTTCCTCCTCTTAGTCCTTTTACTCCATGTTAGACACCCTCCTAACCAGCCACTTTGAACCCTTCTCAATCCCTTGGTTTTAAAAACACTGACTGGAGTAAGTAAACATGCGATATGATGTACGGCTATCATGCATGGAAGGGATTTTTATTGCTTTTACAAAATGTCTCTACAAATGTCGACAGAACCTAAGCTAAACTTCCTAAGGTTACTTTCCTTGTGAGGATTTCCGCTCAGGGTGCAAACCACGTCTCTCCACAACCACAGGGTAGCACTTTGGCTTCTAGAGCTTGTGAGTCAGCAATTTCTGCTAATGAATGAATGGAAAATACTCTGTACCCAATACCAAATGCTAAGGGCCTGATCCTGAGCAGGGTTAAATCGGCTTAGTTACACTAACTTCATCGGAGACATGCTGACTTACACCAACCTACGATCTGCCTCTAAAATTGCTCCTTGTACACATAGAATCATAGAATATCAGGGTTGGAAGGGACCTCAGGAGGTCATCTAGTCCAACCCCCTGCTCAAAGCAGGACCAATCCCCAATTAAATCATCCCAGCCAGGGCTTTGTCAAGCCTGACCTTAAAACTTCTAAGGAAGGAGATTCTACCACCTCCCTAGGTAACGCATTCCAGTGTTTCACCACCTCCTAGTGAAAAGTTTTTCCTAATATCCAACCTAGCCCTCCCCCACTGCAACTTGAGACATTACTCCTTGTCCTGTCCTCTTCTACCGCTGAGAATAGTCTAGAACCATCCTCTTTGAACCACCTCTCAGGTAGTTGAAAGCAGCTATCAAATCCCCCTCATTCTTCTCTTCTGCAGACTAAACAATCCCAGTTCCCTCAGCCTCTCCTCAGAAGTCATGTGTTCCAGACCCCTAATCATTTTTGTTGCCCTTCGCTGGACTCTCTCCAATTTATCCACATCCTTCTTGTAGTGTGGGGCCCAAAACTGGACACAGTACTCCGGATGAGGCCTCACCAATGTCAATAGAGGGGAACGATCACGTCCCTCGATCTGCTCGCTATGCCCCTACTTATACATCCCAAAATGCCATTGGCCTTCTTGGCAACAAGGGCACACTGCTGACTCATATCCAGCTTCTCGTCCACTGTAACCCCTAGGTCCTTTTCCGCAGAACTGCTGCCTAGCCATTCGGTCCCTAGTCTGTAGCTGTGCATTGGGTTCTTCCGTCCTAAGTGCAGGACCCTGCACTATCCCTACTGAACCTCATCAGGTTTCTTTGGCCAATCCTCCAATTTGTCTAGGTCCCTCTGTATCCTATCTCTGCCCTCCAACGTATCTACCACTCCTCCCAGTTTAGTATCATCCGCAAATTTGCTAAGAGTGCAATCCACACCATCCTCCAGATCATTTATGAAGATATTGAACAAAACCGGCCCCAGGACTGACCCTGGGCACGCCACTTGACACTGGCTGCCAACTAGACATGGAGCCATTGATCACTACCCGTTGAGCCCGACAATCTAGCCAACTTTCTACCCACCTTATAGTACATTCATCCAGCCCATACTTCTTTAACTTGCTGACAAGAATACTGTGGGAGACCGTGTCAAAAGCTTTGCTAAAGTCAAGAAACAATACATCCACTGCTTCCCCTTCATCCACAGAATCAGTAATCTCATCATAGAAGGCGATTAGATTAGTCAGGCATGACCTTCCCTTGGTGAATCCATGCTGACTGTTCCTGATCACTTACTCTCGTGTAAGTGCTTCAGGATTGATTCCTTGAGGACCTGCTCCATGATTTTTCCGGGGACTGAGGTGAGGCTGACTGGCCTGTAGTTCCCAGGATCCTCCTCCTTCCCTTTTTAAGATTGGCACTACATTAGCCTTTTTCCAGTCATCTGGGACTTCCCCCGTTCGCCACGAGTTTTCAAAGATAATGGCCAATGGCTCTGCAATCACATCCGCCAATTCCTTTAGCACTCTCGGATGCAACTCGTCCGGCCCCATGGACTTGTGCACGTCCAGCTTTTCTAAATAGTCCCTAACCACCTCTTTCTCCACAGAGGGGCTGGCCATCTACTCCCATGTTGCGATGCCCAGCGCAGCAGTCTGGAGCTGTCCTTGTTATTGAAAGACAGAGGCAAAAAAAAGCATTGAGCACATTAGCTTTTTCCACATCCTCTGTCACTAGGTGTTGCCTCCCTCATTCAGTAAGGGGCCCACACTTTCCTTGGCTTTCTTCTTGTTGCCAACATACCTGAAGAAACCCTTCTTGTTACTCTTGACATCTCTTGCTAGCTGCAGCTCCAGGTGCGATTTGGCCCTCCTGATTTCATTCCTACATGCCCGAGCAATATTTTTATACTCTTCCCTGGTCATATGTCCAACCTTCCACTTCTTGTAAGCTTCTTTTTTATGTTTAAGATCCGCTAGGATTTCACCATTAAGCCAAGCTGGTCGCCTGCCATATTTACTATTCTTTCGACTCATCGGGATGGTTTGTCCCTGTAACCTCAACAGGGATTCCTTGAAATACAGCCAGCTCTCCTGGACTCCTTTCCCCTTCATGTTAGTCCCCCAGGGGATCCTACCCATCCGCTCCCTGAGGGAGTCAAAGTCTGCTTTCCTGAAGTCCAGGGTCCGTATCCTGCTGCTTACCTTTCTTCCCTGTGTCAGGATCCTGAACTCGACCATCTCATGGTCACTGCCTCCCAGATTCCCATCCACTTTTGCTTCCCCCACTAATTCTTCCCTGTTTGTGAGCAGTAGGTCAAGAAAAGCTCCCCCCTAGTTGGCTCGTCTAGCACTTGCACCAGGAAATTGTCCCCTACGCTTTCCAAAAACTTCCTGGATTGTCTATGCACCGCTGTATTGCTCTCCCAGCAAATATCAGGGAAATTAAAGTCACCCATGAGAACCAGGGCGTGCGATCTAGTAGCTTCTGCGAGTTGCCGGAAGAAAGCCTCATCCACCTCATCCCCCTGATCCGGTGGTCTATAGCAGAAGAGAGGAATTGTCAGACTTGGTCAGACCGGTGGTCTGTTTAATCCAGTCTCCTGTCTCAAAGAGCGTTGAGTACTAACTGCTTCCGAATAAACTTGACAAACACGGAAATGATCCTTTATGGCAGGGGTGGCCAACCTGAATCTGAGAAGGAGCCAGAATTTACCAATGAACATTGCCAAAGAGCCACAGTCATACATCAGCAGCCCCCACATCCACTACCCCTCTCCAGCCTCCAGCGCCTCCAGCCCACCGGCAGCCCCGCCAATCAGCGCCTCCCCCTTCCTCCCCATGCCTTCCGCCTACCACAATCAGCTCTTTTGCAGTGTGCAGGAGGCTCTGGTGGGGAGGGGGGAGGAGCGAGGGCATGGCAAGCTCGGGGGAAGGGGCAGGAGCCTTGTGGGTAGGGATGGAGTGGTGGCAGGACCTGGGGCAGAGCAAGGGGTTGAGCAGTGAGCACCCCACAGCACATTGGAAAGTTAGCTTCTGTAGCTCCAGCCTTGGAGTCAGCGCCGATGCAAGGAGCCACATATTAACCTCTGAAGAGCCGCATGGGGCTCCGGAGACACAGGTTGGCCACCCCTGCTTTATGCTAGAGTGCTTTCTTCCCCAAAACCCTCACTTAAAGCTGGGCTATGAGGTTATTCCATGCCACTGGGGAGGTTCCAGTTCCCTGTTTTCAATTCAGAGTAATAGGAACTGGGGATCAGACAAATGTCTGCTCTGCAGTTCTCACCCTCACCTTCCCAAGCATCAATTCACCAATGCCGGCAACTTAAGAACCTCAGCAACAAAATTAGGGGAAAACTCCTTAGCATTGCTAAGAATCAGAATCAATGTACAACATTCAGTCCTAAATGACAGCGATCACTAACATGACACCTCAATTGTATAGAGAGATTGATTCAACTCAGACTTACCCAGTCGCCAAGGAGAGTAAGTCGAGAGAAGTGGTTAGAAAAACCTGGGCTCACAAGAGCTTTTATACTGTCTAACAGACCTCCAGGAGGATCTGAGACACCCTTTGTGTATGAGATCCTGCTTAGTTACCAAACAAATTTTGTTGCGCACATCAGTCTTTCCACTGATATAATGGTTTTCCTGATGAATATTATTAATCTATTGCCAATCTCATATGGAACAACAACCATGATACACCCTGCAGAAGTCTTTGATATGAAAATTTTCATGGGAGATCTACATTCCTGTTATTTTCTTGACTTCACTGGAGTTACAACAGGAATGAATCTGAAGGAAATTGAGCTAGATCAGTGCAACACGTATAGGAATCCAGTCCAGTCCTTTAAATACATGCGGGTATTGGTTACGGACATTGTGGCATATACCACTGCAGTTCTTTAGAATCAGGGCGCCTTCACCCCTGGCAGAGGGGCAATACAAGGCCTATGAACAACTTTCGCTTTCAAAATAGGTCTTCTCAGACATAAGTTTGCATAGACTTTTGTTCTGCCTTGGGGTGAGTTTCAGCTTATCGGGATAAGAAAATCATCTCTCAATAGACCTCCCCTTATCAGGGTGATCATCAGAGCAGAACCATACACTTCTGCTTATTGAATTGCTGCTCACTGTTTGTGTTGAACGCTGGTGGTACAGTGTTTTCTAAGGGCTTGGAGTTACAACCTCAGCACTCACATCTTCATCCATGAGCACCTACGAGAACTGAGGTCTTCTGAGAAAATGCAGATGATGTAGCCCACGAGAAACACAAAAGAGAGGGAGAAAAGGCAGGAGATTGATATGGGATGATATTACACCAATTCAGGCTCTGACCAGCCAAAGGACATGCTTCCAGATCCCTCTCTTGCAGAAAGTGTTCCAGCAATAATACTTACTCAGTTATAGACATCCCAAACAGCGCTTTGGTTTGCAGGGGTCATGAAAGTCACAGTCGGACAAATTTACACCAGCTGAGGATCTGATGCATAACCTTTAAAATACAATTTTATACAAAAGAGAAATATATCGCTGCTATTCAAGGAAAATCAAATAGCTACAAATTCTGAGGCTAGAAATCATGACCTGATTAAGGTGTAAACAGGAGAGAGATAGAAATATATGTTTTAAAGAAAATCTATTACGCAAAAGATGGGCATCTTCCAAGAATAATAAATTATTATAATCATGCAACACTCTGCATGTATAAAACTTTAATGAGTGTTTGTGAAGTGTTTTTAGAGCCTGAGTTTTGAGCAAGCCTCAGAACATACTGTGGGAGTGTTGTTATCCTCATTTGATATGCAAACAAACAGGGGGGAATTGAGTTGGAGGTCACAAAATAAGTCACCTGAAGAGAAAGAAATAAAACCCAAATGTCCTGACAATTCGTGCCACGTGTTACTCTCTCGGTTGAGCACTATCAGCCTGCATTGCAAGACAACGTTAGTGAAGTGTCTTCCTAATGACCTTTGGTGGGTTTGGCTTCTTAACATGCAATTTACATGCCTGTAATTGTTAGAGAGACTCAGTCATTTCCTTGTTATGTTTGGCAAGCATCTAGAGGATTCTTTTTCTGATCAAAGCAAAAACAAAGCTCACCTATATACTGTAGTGTTCCACTTTAACTTGGCCTTCCTTATCCATGGCGACAATAATTCACCAAAGGAATGGTAAGTATGTCAATTACATACTTGGTCATAGTAGATCAATTACATAGTTGGTCATAGTATGTCAATTACATATTTGGTGGTGTTGGATCAAAAACTTCTTTTTAGAACTCAAATATCAAAGTTTGTGAGGAGACACGTACGGTCACTGCTGTGCAGAGGAACCAGGAGATGATTCCTTTAGAAACTTGTCAAAACAAAAACAAACAAAAGAACCCATGAATGAGTCTCTCTATGAATTACTCTCTTGTTAGTGATTTGTTTAGAATCCGACAAAGTGAAGGGTCTGACAGGGTTCAGGATCAATGGGAAGTATGTGGCACATGTTAAGACTAATGTGTCTACTTCAGTCTCTGCAGCTTACTTCCTGTAAAACCTTATCTCAATGTGCCTTTGTTTATCCACGTATAAAACAGGGATGATATCACTCATTATGGGTGTTCCACTTCCTTGGCACTCTGGGTATCAAACCTCTTCGCAAACACTCATTAAGGCTTTTGATGTCTAAAATATTATATTATGATACTAATAATAGTTTGTAGCAGGAAAACACCCTTGCATTGAGTAACAGAGTCACTTTACAAGGAATTAAAGGATCATTCCTGTCAGTCCACTAATCAGATTGTGATTTCCCTTCAGAATTTGAAGCTTTGCATTTCCTTTCATTATACAAATTCCTCAGAGCAGGAGACTGACCAGCAAAGATCAGCATAGCCCCATAATCTTCAAAGTGTTCAGAGCCTTTGAATCACAACAAGGCTTCTCACCCTTGCCTGGTTACAGGAAACATCCCATAGAGACTCTGGTACGCTCGAAAAATCATTCTCGTCATAGTAGACAAGCATGCTGCAAGCTCAAGGTCTTGCAACATGCCCTAAGGCTGATGAGATTTTCAATTAATCTAATCTAAGCCCATAGCCTTAGCCAAGAAAGCCACATCTCCATCTTTCCTGTCTTTCCCCTGAGGCTTTATCTGCTGCTTTTTCATGCAAGACAAGAACTGTGCTGGCTGTTGTTGGATGGAGATTGTGTTACTGATGCCAGAAACGTAAAAAGGTTTATCTCAAAGGCTTTATCAAACATAACTTGTTTTCACCCACCTCCAACCCTCACCTCAAACCAAGAGCAGCCCTGCAAGAGGAAGCACAGTGAGCTTCTGCCATGGGGGATTGCCCTGATCCCACCGCACTGGTGCCACAGCTGGAGTTCGATTATGAACTGAATTTCTAATCAAAATAAAGCGAAACCCATCCCTAAACGGAGGGTCAGCACAAACGCCTGTGCAAATCTCAGGTCCCTGTTAAAATCTCTTATGAAAGCATGTGTGACTAAAGCAGTTCAGAGGCCTTACACTGTCCTTCTGACCTACGGAAATTTCAAGCCATACAGCCTAAATGCTCTGTTCCTCCTAGGAAATTCCATCAGGGAGACTGCCCTGGGCCCCCACTACATGCCAACACATATCAGTGTAGCTTTTATCAGACCAAACTGGAATCCTCTGCATGACAACAGATTGTGCAACAGATACCGTTCTTAATAGCTAGGTCATTCCTGCAGTAACTCTGATGGGCTCACCAGATTGATATCAGGAACAAATTGGTTCCAGAAAACTTTCAAGATGCATGCCATCCACGTGAGGTACATAACTCAATAATCCTGAAGACTGAAGAAACCAATTATAAATATTGAAGGAGTGACGTCTGCAGCAAAATATTTTTTCTAATTAAGACCTCAAGCAAAAAGGGTGTCTCAGATTCTCCAGGCCATCTAAGAACCAGTATAAAAAGCGCTCGCGACTCAGGGTTCTTTAAACGCTTCTCTTGACGTCTCCTCCTCAGTGAGCTGGGTAAGTGCGATTTGACTGAACCTCTCCATAGCTATCCAGATGTCGCGTTAGTGATCATTTAAACTGTGGGCTTAATCTTGCACATAGCCTCCAATTATTGTCTATGTTCGGGTGTTCCACTAAAAAATGTGATTATTAAGTTGCAGGCATTGGTGGATTCATGGTATAGAAGTGAAGGTGCCAATTGTTTGCAGAGGTACATAGGCATTTGGGACAACAAATTCTGTTTATTTTCACTAAGAAATAGGCATTCAAATCCCTTAGGCAGCTTTGAAAAAGCTCATAAACCACTTTTAACTTCGTGGTGTTAGAAACAACCCCCACCTTGAGTTAATTACTCAGTAGACCAAGTCTGTGTTCTTCCAATGTATTCTGCAGCAGGTCATACTCAACAGCAGCTCAGGCAGATTGCTACATTAGATGGATCT
Source organism: Natator depressus (assembly GCF_965152275.1). Taxonomy (NCBI): domain Eukaryota; kingdom Metazoa; phylum Chordata; order Testudines; family Cheloniidae; genus Natator; species Natator depressus. The sequence continues at coordinate 2,126,657 of NC_134257.1, read as the reverse complement.
CTGCTCTGAACCAGTACGGCACTTTCTCTGTTCTTATGTGCTCTGCTAGCAATGATAGGTGCAGATCCCCAGCTGCTGTAAGTTAGCTTAGCACCATTCATCTCCGTTGAACAGTGGCGATTTCCGCTGGCTCGGGCTCTGGTCCTTAGCGTTTTGTACTGACGAAGAATATTTTCCATACGTACATGGTCAAGTATTGCTGACTCGCAAGCTTTAGAAGCCAAAGTACCACGCGCTCTCTCTTTCCACATGCCCCCATTTCAACAGGAACTGAGCTTTGACCCGTTTATTCCACTGGCTCTAAGGCATTATGTT